>NC_133773.1:36180889-36477136 GCF_003597395.2 Chelonoidis abingdonii
TTCTGCTGTGGAGGAAAGAGGGAGAGGGCTGCTGCTGCTGCTGCTGCTGCTGTTCCTGCTGGGCGCTGGGCCTGGCCCTGTTGCTGCTGCTACTGCTGCTGCTGTTCCTGCTTCTGCGCTCCCTGGCTGGGTTAGACACCACCACCCACCCTCTCTCTGCTATCAGCTTGCTGGCTGGCTAGTAGGTTCCCCCCCCCCCCCTCGGTTCCTGCTGTTACTCACCTACAGCCCTTGAGGGGGGCTGCTGGCCTGCTTCCCAGAAGGGGGGTGTGAGGGACCCCAGCTCTTGTTGCTGAGGACACCTTCTGTAGCGGAGTTCCCTCCTGCCTGGACACCCAGACCACCACCACCTGGAGTGCTGGGACTACTTGGGGCAGCTGCTGGCGAGCTGTTTGGAGCCCGGAGAAGGTGAAGGAGGAGGAGGAGACCGCCTGCTGGTTGGGAACCACGTGAATACCACTGTGGAGGGGGTATTCTGGGACTGAGTCTTTTTCAACCTGGCTCTATTGGTGGCGGTTTGGAACTGTGTCTGTTGGGACCACCGGGGGTGTGGCGTAGTTGGCCTGCCCCCGGTCCATCTGTTGTTCCCTCGCCCCCACCACCATCGTTGCCCCCAACCACCCCTGGCTGTGTTTTCCTTCGTCTTTGGACTCCTGCCTGGGGACTGAGCTGCTCGCCCTGATCCCACGCCCACCCATGCCATCACTTTGGGCCTGCAGCGCAGGCAGCTCTAATTAATTGACTTTCGCACAAGTGGCCTGTGGGCGCCCCTTCCCCTTCCCCTGGCACTGCCCTTTCCTTTTGTCCGCCCCACCTATGTTCCTCTTGTGGCCCTGCTAGTTTTGCCCCAGCCCTGCAGCTATCCCCGTGGTCCCTCTGCCCCATTCCCGCTACTCTTCTCCCCCACCCTGTGCTCCCCTGCCCTGATTGGTCCCCTCCCTCGTGCGCCCACGCCCCCCCCCCATGCGCTTTGTGCCCTTCCCCCATTTGAGTTTCCCCTTGTTCACTGCACCCCCGCCATCTGCATTGTCCCCCCTGATCCCCCAGTGCAACTGGAGGAGCCGGAAACCCCCTCTGCGTCGGTACACCTGTCATCCTTCCACCCCTAGGTCCCTTGGTTACTCCCCGCGCCCCTTTAGCCTTCCTTTCTGGCACCCTCCTCCCCGCCTGCAGCCTAGCGGGGAGGGGTGGTCGCCATCCTCTCCTTCCCCTCCCCCGCTGTTTGTCCCCCTCGCCGCTTCTCGTTATTGGCGGGGAGCGCGGCGGGGGAGATCCCACGCGATGCTCCCACTGCCCCTCCTCCACCTGCCCCATGTCCACTGCCCAAGCCCATACCCGACCGCCGCTGCCGCTCCACCTAACCTCCGCCCCTGCTGGGCACTGGCAGCGGCGAGTACCGGGAGAACCTCCGCTGCTGCCAGGCCCTCCCCCCTTCCGATTGGGGGAGCTCCCCAGCGGTGGGAAGGGTCGGGGTGGAAGAAGGGTAAGGGCCCGCCTAAAAAGGCCAGCCTCCATGGCGGAACCTGCCCCCACTGCCGCAGCCCCGCTCCCGGCTGCGGCATCCCTCCCGCTTCCCTCCACCAGTCTGTGGGTGTCCCTCCCCCGGCCCCAAGGCATACGCCCAGGTGGCGGCGGCCCCCCCGCCTGCCACCGCGCTCCTCCGACACCGCTTCCACCACCATCTACAGTGGCCGGGGACCCTTTCCCACCTTGACCGGAAGCACGGCGTCCTTGCCTCCTGGTGTCGCCTGCGCCCACGTGGAGACCTACGTGTGGGCGTTGGCGAGGGTGGTGGGCCCACGGCCATCGTGGCGGCCTCCAAAATGTACGGGAAGGTGGTCTTCTTCCTCGCATCGGAGGCCGCGCCCAGGAGGCGGTAGAGAGGGGCCTAGCGGTAGGGGCGTGTTCGTCCCCTGGAGCCTTGGAAGACCTGGGGGTCCGCTTGGTCCTGACATCCGTCCCTCCTTTCCTGCCCAATGCCGCCCTGTTATCGCCCTTTCTGCCCTGGGCGCCCCATCTCCGTCATCACCCTCTCCCTTGGGCTGCAAGGACCCCGCCCTCGTCACGTCCTCTCGTTCCGCACGGCAAGTGCAGCTTCAACTGCCGCGGCGGCGCGTGGCGGGAGGCACTCGAGGGGTCCTTCTGGTCCCCTACCAGGGGCCCACTACCGGTGCACTATTCGACGGGGGAGGCCGGTGCAACTCTTGCCGGGCGATGGGCACATCCGGAGGGATTGCCCCTTGCCAGCACGGAGGAGCGTCCAGGACTCCTGAGCCCCGCACGGTGCCGGCCCTGTCATCGCCGGCACCCCTGGCCGCCAGGCACCCGAAGCTGCCCTCCTTCTCCTTCTCGTCCATCGCGTGTAGAGGAGGGGTGCAGCGGGGATACCGCGGCGTGGGAGAGGGCTCGTCCCAGGGGGAATCTTCCCTCACTTCTGCCGTCCCACCACTGCCTCCTGGAGTCCCTGAGCCATTGCCTCGCCCCCCGGTCCGACCCCTGTTAGCCAGCCCCCGATGCTGCATGGAGGGCTGGTCCTTAGTGCAGGGGAAGCGGGCAAGCGGAAAGGCTCGAGTCTCGTTACACCCTGCAGATTCGGAGGCCCCCCGGAAGAGCAGGAAGGGGGGCGCCGATGACGAGCCTTCCGCCTTGCCCCCTGATGACTCCCACTTTGTGGTGCCGGCCGGGGACATCTGCGCCACCGGAGGTAACGCCGCCCTCCTCGGGGTCCCTTCCTGGAAGCCCCAAGGAGCCTCTCTCACCCCTCCCCCTCAACGTCTCTGCGAGTGCCGAGGTGGTGTCACCTCGGGTGCTAGCGAGGAGGGCCCTGGGTGGTGGAGGGCGATCTCCCTTCCATCTTTGAGGAGATCGAGGCCCTGGGTCTGACCCCAGTCACGCAGGGGAGGCGACCCTCTGCCAGCGGGCCTCGATCTGGGCGACCTCACCCCGTCCCCTGTCCCCGAGTTCCTTTCCCCTTACCGCTACTTCTTGCTCCCACCTCTGAGGGTCCCTGGATTCCTCCATCGACCCGGCTGCGGGTGGCCCTCGTGGCTGGCCGCCGAGCCCATAAGGCGACGGCCAGTGCCCGCTGCCGGGACCCGGTTCCCAGGGGTATCCTTCTTGGGTGTGGAGAACCCGCCTCTTTCCTAGGCGGGACCCCATTGACAAACATCTATCTCCAGATGCCGAGGCTGCCCCACGGCTGCACTCTGGCTGCGCCCGCATCATATAGGTCCCTCCCACTTCCCAGATCCCTGAGCCTGACCAGAAGGAGCCACCGTCCAGTGGCTCACTATTGGGGCTCAGGATCCCGGTCTCTGCCCTTCCCAGATTCTCGCCCTGATCCCCGCCCACTTCCTGTTAGCCCTGTCCTTGTCCCCCCACCTCCTGTGATGCCAGTGCCGCCCCTGGGAATGCCCCCCAGGGTGCGGCTCCGCTAGGTTTTTCCTTTCCCGACCCACCAGGGGCTGCTGTTTTCCTTCCGCCACCCCTTGTGAACCGGGAGCGGGGCGGGTCGCGTGGCGTCGGCCCACGGACGCCACGTAGGGGGTCTGCCCCCTGCCTGCCCGCCTCGGTGGGCCACGGGGCTGTGACGGGGGGCCCCACTGGGGGACAGTCATCGGTCGGTGACCCCACCCCCCATGCGCTGAGGGAGGAGCTGCGGAGTCCTCGACGACGTCCGTGGCTCCCGTAACAAAGTCCATCTTGCGCTCCAGCGCTGGGGGATTTCCATCAGTCCTCCGGGCCGCGAGGGCCCTCATGGGGAGGGTAAGAGGACCGGGAAGCAGGCCGCCGCGGCCTACCAGCGGGTCCGCCTTCTTTCCGTGACTCGTTAGTCACCTATGGGGTAGTCACGGATTGTTGCGTGGCCTGCCGGAGGCTGTGGGCGTGTCGTTGCTGCGAGGACCCCCCCAGCCCTCTCATGGCACCGATCATCTTTTGCACGTTAAACACCGGGGCTGTAGGATGGGTCTCCGCAGGAACCAGGTGCTCTCCTACCTCGGGAGGCGGGTTACTCTGTGATTTTCCTGCAGGAGACCCATACGGATCCGGCCGCTGAAGCTAGCTGGCGGCTGGATGTGGGGGAACGAGCCTACTTAGCCACTTCTCGGTTTGCGCGGCCGAGGGTGGCGACCCTGTTCTCCCCCGACCTACACGGCCCGAGGTGCTGGGGGTCACTGAAGGCTGTGCCGGGCCGCCTTGCTGCACCTCCGGGTCCGCATGGAGGGGCTTGTGGGTTAATCTTGTCAATGCTTATGCCCCGACATCGGGCCCGGAGAGGTTGCATTTTTTTTCAGCAGGCGTCCGCCTTCCTCGGCTCCCTGGATCCTCGTGAGTGCCTGGTCCTGGAGGGGATTTAATACCACCCTTGAGGAACGGGACGCTCGCGGACCGAGCAGTGCGCGCCGCCTGCGGACGTTCTCCGGGAGATTGTCGAACGCGCACTCCCTGGTGGACGCCTGGCCGCGACACCACCGACGACGTTTCGACGTCACCTTCGTCCGGGTGGAGGCCCATCGGTCGTGCACTTCCGGCTGGACCGCATTTATCATCGCGTTTCCACTTTTACGCCCACTCCTCCGGCGTTCGGCCGGCCCCCTTTCGGATCAACCATCTTGCCACCGTGACAGCCTCTTCTCTGCGCGGAGAGCGGGGCCGCCTATTGGCACTTAATAAAGTTTGCTGGAGGATCGGGGCTTCGTGGCGTCCTTCCGGGAAGTTCTGGCTGGCCTGGCGAGGGCAGCGGCGCGCCTTTTCCTCGGCGCGGCGGTGGTGGGATCTGGGGAAGGTGCGCGCCCGGCTCTTCTGCCGTGACTACAACCGGGGCGCCAGCCGCGGAGGGAGCGGCATAGAGCAGTGGAGCGGGAGGTCTTGGAGCTGGAGAGGCGTCTGGCCGCCAGCCCGAGGAATCCATCCCTCTGCGGAGCGTGCGGAGAGCGGGAGGAGCTTCAGCCCTCGAGGACCATCGGGCCCGGGGAGCTTTGTTCGATCCCGCATCCGCCTCCTTCGGAGATGGACCGCGGCTCCCGCTCTTCTACGCCCTGGAGAAAAGGAGGGGGGCCAAGAAACACGTCAACCTGCCTCCTGGCGGAGGACGGCAACCCCCCTCACGGACCCGGCGAGATGTGCGGGAGGGCCAGGGCCTTCTTACGCGGCCTTTTCTCCCCGGATCCACCGATCCTAACGCTTGCAGAGTACTCTGGGACGGTGCTCCCGACGGTCGGCACGGGCGACGGGGACCGGCTGGACTGCCTCTCACTCTGGCCGAGTTCTCGGAAGCCCTCCGTCGCACGCCCACCATATAATCTCCGGGCATGGACGGGCTGACCGTGGAGTTCTACCGCGTGTTCTGGGACGTTCTCGGCCCAGACACTGGTCACCGTCTGGGCCGAGTGTCTTTGCAGAGGCGGGGTTCCTCCCTCTCTCGTGCAGGCGAGCCGTGCTCGCCTTATTGCCGAAGAGGGGGACTCCGCGATTTACGGAATTGGCGTCCATCTCGCTCCTCAGCACGGACTACAAAAATCATTGCAAAGGCCATCTCGCTACGTCTAGGGTCCGTGCTGGCGGACGTGGTCCATCCAGACCAGACCTACACCGTCCCGGGCCGCACTATCTTTGATAACTTGTATCTGGTCCGGGACCTTCTGGAATTAGGGTGTAGGGATGGTCTGTCGTTCGCCCTCTTGTCCCTGGATCAGGAGAAGGCGTTCGACAGGATGGATCACGGTATCTCCTGGGTACTCTGCGCGAGCGTGTCGGCTTCGGACCCGTTTTGTGGTTTTCTCCAGGTGCTGTACGCTTCTGCGGAGTGTCTGGTCAGGCTCCAACTGGACCCTGACCGAGCCGTCAGCTTCGGGCGGAGGTTGCGGCAGGGGTGCCCCCTCTCGGGCCAGCTGTACGCCCTGGCGATCGAGCCCTTCCTCTGTCTCCTCCGCGAGAGGTTGACGGTTGGTGCTTCGGGAGCCGGAGCTGCGGCTGTCCTGTCGGGTAACGCTGACGATGTGCTCCTCGTGGTCAGGACCCGGCGGACTTGGCGCGGGTGGAGCTTGCCAGGCTGTTACTCGGCGGCCTCCTCCGCCCGGGTTAACTGGGTCAAGAGCTCTTGCCTGGTGGTCGGGGACGGTGCAGGCAGGCTCCGCCCCTCACCCGCGTTCAGGCCATCCGTTGGACGCGGGGCCGCTGCTCTATCTCCGCGTTTACTCTCTGCTCACGCATCCGTCTCCGCCGGAGAACTGGCACGGTTGGAGGGCAGGGTGGCGGGGCGGCTCCGGAAATGGACGGGACTACTCCCGGTGCCTCTCCCTTCGGGGGAGGGCACGTGGTGCTTAATCAACTGGTCCTGTCCATGCTCTGGTACCGGCTCAACACCCTGGTCCCGGCCCCGGATTTCCTGACCAACCTCCGGATGAGGATTCTGGAGTTCTTTTGGCCAGGGACGCACTGGGTCTCTGCAGGGTCCTCCACCTGCCCTGGAGGAAGGGGGCAGGGCCTGAAGTGCCTTCGCACTCAGGTCCGTGTCTTCCGCCTCCAGGCCCTGCAGAGGCTCCTGTATGGTGCGGGTAGTCCGGCGTGGAGCGTACTGGCGCACGCCTTCCTCCGCCGCTTCCGAGGGCTCCGATACGACCGGCAGCTCTTTTACCTCCATCCGAGAGGTCTTCCGCGAGACCTCTCTGGCTGCCGGTCTTCTACCAAGACCTCCTCCGGACCTGGAAGCTCTTTTCTGCGACCAGGTCCGTGGTGGCACCGTGGGGGCCGACCTCCTCGCGAGCCCCCTGCTACCAATCCCAGCTTGGTGTGCAGGTGGCGGAGTCCCCGCGGCGCCGGAGGCTGGTCTTGGCGGGAGGCACCAGGGTTGGAGACCTCCTGGACTACGAGCGGGGAGATTGGCTGGATCCCCTGACGCTCGCCCGGCGCATGGGCTCTCCAGACCTCATACTCCCAGGCGCGTACTTCAGGAGGTGGAGGGCCGCTTTGCTGCCTGCTGCTCGGCTTACCTCGACCGGGTCCTACGAGAGGGCACGCCCCGCCCACCCTCCACCCCGGGCCCATGTGACATTTTATAGGGCCCCTGCCCCGTGGACCCAATCGGCCCCCTCACCCTTTCTCGCAAGCCGTGCAGCGTTCTGTTCCAGACCGCGCCACGAAACTCTATACACGCTCGTGCTCCACACCCTTCACTACCTCACCCTCGCGTCCGCCCCGATACAAATGGCGGGACCTCCTGCCACCTCTCGAGGTGAGAAGCCCCGTTGGGCCGGCTTTACTCTGCCCTGGTCCCGGGCCCGCTGGGGATGTCAGTTGGCGGCTCCTTCATGGGGCCGTGAGCAGGTGTGTACTTGGCGCGTTCACCTCTGTCCCCGACACCTGCCCTTCTGTGCGTGAAGAGACCTTGGCGCACGTTTACTTGGAGTGCGCCAGGTTGCAGCCCCTGTTCCGGCTCCTCCTGACTATCTTTTTACGTTTCTGGTTGCATTTTCCCCTCACCTTTTTATCTATGCACTCCCATCCGTGGCCCACGAAGTCGCGGGATCTCCTTTCTCACCTCCTTTGGCCCTGGCAAACTGGCCATCTACAACACCCGGGAGAGGAGGTTGGCCGACGGACTTCCTGCCGACTGTAGGGCCTATTTCCGTTCCTCCGTCTGTTTCACGCATCCGGGCGAATTCCTCTGGGCGGCGTCCACTGGCTCCCTTGACGCTTTGAGGAGCAGTGGGCGTTGTCCGGGTTCTCTGCTCGGTTTCCCCATCCGGTTCCCTTAGTTTAGCCCTATGACCTCCACTCCTGATCCTGTTTTTTTCATTCGTTGTCCCCCGGAATCATTGGTGTTCTAGCCCTGTGGATCCTCCCTTAGGCTGGGGGGAGGTCCTTTAGATGTGGGCGGCGTTTGCCCGCCCACCCCTGGGATGCCAATAGGCTAACCATACCTGTTTCCAGTACTTTACTGTAGCCATCTGGCCTTGCCCCATCACAGAACGTATAAAAAACTGTTGTCTGTTTTTTCCTACTTTGATGAAGCTTTCTTCCAATCTACCATCAAGTTGAGTTTTGCAGGAAAATGTAGTGGTACGGTTCAAGTGATAGCTACTTGGATGCAAGTATCAATGATTTCTTTATGAACTTCTCTGTAGCAGTAGCTACATCAGGAAAAAAAATGTGTTTTTTTACTTAATTATAACAGATTTCCCTTAGACCAATATCCTAGCATTACACAAGTTTGATATTATTGTCACAAAGCTCAGTTTTTATGAAGGACTACTTATCTTTAATAAAAACACGTATGGGGTCTTAGTGCTGTCAGATAAGACTTTTCACTCACTATTTTTCTCCTGCAGTTTTCCAAATGTTCCCTTCTGAAGAGTTAGTTTTAGAGACTAGCAAATCTACCCTAGATTCAAATTGATTGTAGTGCTTGAATGGCAGAGACTACTGCATCAGTGATATATTAGAAGATGGAGGCAATAGGACAGATAAAGAACAATTCATTGCAGCTTCAATAACATCGAAAGCTGCCATGAACAAAGGGGATTGCTACCATGGTGAAAGAAAAACTCATCACTCCTTCATCTTTCTCCACTACTTTTGGGTGTTGCGAAAGCTGTGTGTACCCATTTGTCTGTACATACAGGATCTTCTTTTCTTTTTGCTGTCTCTTGGAGGAATCACTCAATGAAGAGAAGAGTAAGGGGAAAAAATTGAGAACTGGGTATGCCTGAGTATAATCTCCAAGGTGGTCTCTGTTGCAACTTTAAATACTGTAAGACAATGGTCCCCAACCTTTTTCCTCTGGTGGGCACCAGACAACGACCCACGGAGGACCATGATGGCAGACGAGCATCCGCCGAAATTCTGCTGACAAGCAGCAACATCAATAGGCATCACTGCCGAAATGCTGCCGACAAGTAGTGTCATCCAGAGGCGTTGCTGCCAAAATACCACCTCTGGATAACTCAGCTTGTCGGTGGCATTTCGGAGGATGATCGTCCGCTGGCCAGAACGTGGGTGCACTTAGATCCCTGGCGGGCGCCATGGTACCCACAGGCACCATGTTGGGGACCCCTGCTGTAAGATATTTTATAGAGTAACAAATTGATGTCCAGAGTACTTAAACTTGACTCCAGAAAACAAAAACATGCTCCCAGATGTCAGAAGAAGGATTTTTTCAAGCCAAAATTAGAGTGGAGCAATAATTTTCTTTTTTAATGGACGTTGGTTGTCACCCTAGCTATAGAAGAGCTATTACCTCTGCATAGTAACCAGGTTGTCTGTCTTTTTATTTTTAGTCTCTCTTCATACTTTTCTCCTGTATGATTCTGATCCTGTGCCTAAAGAAATAAATGAAAGAATTGTTAGTTACTTCAGTCAGTGGCAGCAGATTTGGGTCCATAATATCGGTAGAGAGATTGGCAGTTCAGTCATTGAAGCTTCTGAAAGTGTTACCAACAATTGTGCTTATATACAAAATTGTATGTATTCAGTTTTAATTTTTTCCATGGTCCCTAATGTGGGTGTATAACCCATGTAATAGCTTTCACATGCACAATCTCCATTGGCACAGACAAGTATGGTTGTATGTATAAATACTATTGCTTGTGGGCACTTTGTAGCAGAGCACAAATATTGGATATGTGAATAATTTAACTTGCAAAACCTAGGCCACGTTAAGGTCATTTTGAAAAATTGGACCACAATGCTTTAAAGACGCTGGAAAGTCATGTCTGCTTTGAGAAATGCAATGCTGAGACAAAATGTTTTTGAGACTGCTACAGTCAATTGGGACTTATGAAAGTGGAATGGCCTTTTCCCTTCCAAGGAAACATTAACACACCCAGTGTTTGTCACACCTCTTTGATCTTGTGGGGATAACAGAGCACTGACCAATTGCAAGTGTTATGCTCAGTTAAAGGTGTGAGAGAACACCATTATCCCTCTTATTAGAATCTTCAAAGCACCCAAAACTGAATATGCGTAAACATCCACTGAGACCGACTAGACTGACAGCTATTTCTGAAAGTCAGTGACACATTCTGTAGGGAAAGTTGTGTTTCTGATTAACTAGAATTGCCCACAATGACAGCAGTGGGAAGCCCAGAGTGATGATGTACAGAGTGAGCTATGCAATGATTCCCTGAAGCATTAAAGTGCCTATCACTTTATTGGATTTGAGAGCAGTCCTTTCTTTTGTTTACTAATTCATTTTGATTTACTTCTAAATGGCTAGAATTGAATAAAGCTTTCCCTACCAGTGCAGAAAACTAAACATGTTATGCTACTAGTATTTATTTTAGTTTATGTTTGGGGATAGCACACTGATTAGACACATTGGGGCTACATCTAAAACAATAAAACTTTTTTTTTCTTTGTGATTTTATATTCGTTTTGATTAGTTAAAGAGATCAGGGAGGTGGAGCAAGAAGTTACGGTGCTTAGCCTTTAATCTCTGGGGCTATGATTTTCTAAGGGCTTGGCTACACTGGAGAGTTGCAGCGCTGATGGTGGCTTTACAGCGCTGCAACTCACTCACCGTCCACACATGCAAGGCACATACAGCGCTGTATCTCCCTGGCTACAGCGCTGCATGTACTCCACCTCGGCCTGGGGAATAACAACTGCAGCCCTGGTGATGCAGCGCTGCTTTGCCAGTGTTGCCACCAAAAGCACTGTTATTGGCCTCTAGAGGTATTCGGAAGTATCCCAGAATGCCTGTTCAGCCACTCTGCTCATCAGTTCGAACTCTACTGCCCTGGCCTCAGGTGACCCACCCTTTAAATGGCCCGGGAATTTTAAAAATCCCCTTCCTGTTTGCTTAGCCAGGCGTGGAGTGCAATCAGTGAATCTTTCCAGGTGACCGTGCTCCACGCGCCAAATGAGCCCCAGCATGGAGCAATGGTGAGTTGCTGGACCTCATCAGCGTTTGCGGGGAGGAAGCTGTGCAGTTCCAGCTGCGCTCCAGCCATAGGAATTACGATACATTTGGGCAGGTATCAAGGGACATGCTGGAAAGGGGCCATGACCGGGACGCACAGCAGTGCAGGGTTAAAGTGAAGGAGCTGCGGAATGCCTATTGCAAAGCCCACAAGGGAAACCGCCACTCCGGTGCTGCTCCCACGACCTGCCGTTTTTACAAAGAGCTGGACACAATACTTGGGGGTGACCCCACCACCAATCTGAGGACCACAATGGACACCTCAGAGCGGGGGGGTGGGAGGAGGAGGAGGAAAAGGAGAAGGGGAGGAGGAAACTGAGAGTGAGGGTACTGGGGTGGGGGGAGACACCCCGGAGCCCCTGGAGGCATGCAGCCAGGAGCTCTTCTCAAGCCAGGAGGAAGGTAGCCAGTCGCAGCACCTGGTACTTGGTGGAGGACAAACAGAGGAGTGGGTTCCGGGTAAGCGGCTTTTATTTTCAGGATGGAAATTTTTTGGGAGAGGAGGGAGGGTTCTGCATGCAGCCTAGATGTGATAGCGAGGTGGGGGACATTGCTGCACACAGGCAATCCGCATTAGGGGCCAGCTGAATTTGCTTGCGTAGAAGAACCCGCGGGCCGTCGCTCTTATCCCTGATGACACCGGGCAGCAAGTAGATATCTTCCAATAACTCTTGTGAAAATTTGGGACCGGTCAGTGTAAGGTGACTTGCAGCTGTTTGCTTTCAACACACAGAAACCGAGGACCAGTACAGCCCTGAAGCAATTCAGTTCCCCTTGTACCATTTCGGGGCTCCTGTTGTTATGTGTGCTTCTTTGTTGGAAATTATCCTAATTGTTAGATGTTACCTGCCGGGTTCACTGTGTGCGTGATAACTGTCTGAGATATAAACACATTCCTGCTCTGTTAAGTGTTGGCCTTTTCTTTCCATTCAAGGCAACCTTGAGTTCTCAGCTCCGTGTTATCACAGCTCAGAGATCCAAACCTCCGGAAGAGCGCGAAAAGCAAAAGAAGACCTGCTGCAAGAGTTTTATGGATCACCTGGTCACAGAGAATCGAAAAAGTGCAGACTGGGAAAGGGAAACGCAGATCCCCAGAAAACGCAGCGGCAGGAAGAAAGACAAGCAGCTTGATCAATTATTCCTGGCACACAAGCGACTCTATGCCAGGCGCTCGTCTGCCGATTGCAGGCAGACCTCCAAGCGCCGCCCCCTCTCGTCCCAAACGCTCTTTCCCTTGTTGCCTCCCATGTCAGCCTACCAAACCCCCTTCCCCAGCATCGAGTGTCTTCCACCCCACTGCCTCCAACACCTTGTACGTTCTACCAACCCGCCCATGGACTATGACCGTAGCCTCTGCACTCACCCTCATTCGACCATGCGCTAATAGGCATCCTGAAATGCAGGCAGGTCATTGGCATCAAGCCACTCAGACGAGGACATATCAAACCTGTGACTGTACCGTCTCCTCACCCTCCCCCCTGCCTTTGGTTAACAAATGTTGCGTGCTGTCAAAAGTTATTTTCTTTTCAATAAATGAATTCTTGGCTTGTGAAAACAGTCTTTTATTATTGAGAAAGTCCAAGATACCTTATAGCCCCAAGGAAAAGACAAGGGGCCACTGCCAAATCCAGCTTAGGAAAACAGTATCCTACTCAACATTGTAAACATTGCACTTCACTCCGTGCAAGGCACCAAACTTACTGTTGGTTTTCAGCCTCAAATATTCCCTTCAAGGCATCCCTTAATCCTTGAAGCCTTGGGACCTCCTAGTTAGCCGCTGCTCTCTGGCTGTGCACTCACGCCCCCAGGCGTTGAACTCGTGGAGTCATGCCCTGACTGAATTCTTTCACCTTCCCTTCACAATAGTTATGGAGGTACTGCACATGGAATTAACCGCGGGGATCTGCTTTCCCAATCTAACGCTTCCCAACAGAGATCGCAGCGCCCCTTTCAACAGCAAAAGAGCCACACCCAAAGTTCATTCGCACCGGACTCAGCTTGAGTTAACCGGTTCTTCCCTGTCAAGCTCCTGTATAATGGTTTCATTGAGCCCAGGCATATTAACAGGTAAGCGGGTCTCCAGAGATCACAATGCATTTCAACGTCCTTATATCTGTTGATTCTTCCTTAGTTCAAAAGTCTCCTGCGAGCTCCTGTAACTTAGTGCTATGTTCCGATAAAAGTGTCTGTGCAGCATTTTGCACCTTTCTCCGGCAGCCTGTGTTAATGTCAATGAAATGCCCACGGTGATCCACAAGCACCAGGAGAACCATAGAGAAATACCCCTTCCGATTAACGTACTCGGATGCTAGGTGGGGTGGTGCCAGAATAGAAGTATCTATCACCCCTCCACAGTTAGGGAAACCCATTTGTGCAAAGCCATCCACAATGTCCTGCACGTTCCCCAGAGTCATGGTTCTTCTTAGCAGGATGCAATTAATGGCCCTGCAAACTTGCATCAACACGATTCCAATGGTCGACTTTCCCACTCCAAACTGGTTCCCAACCGATCAGTAGCTGTCTGGAGTTCCCAGCTTCCAGACTGTAATAGCCACCCACTTCTCCACCATCAGAGCAGCTCTCAATCTCATGTCCTTGCACCGCAGGGTGGGCGGCGAGTTCAGCACACAGTCTCATGAAAGTGGCTTTTCTCATCTGAAAGTTCTGCAGCCACTGCTCGTCATCCCAGACTTCCATGACGATGATCCCACCACTCAGTGCTTGTTTCCTGAGCCCAAAAGCGGCGTTCCATGGTGCTGAGCATTTCCGTGAATGCCAGAAGCACGCGTCAGGTGAGTCGCTATCATTGTCAGACTCCTCATCACTTTGTATCTCAAGGAATAGCTCGACTGCCAAACATGATGTGCTGCCGAGACTCGCCAGCATACTCCTTAGCAGTTCGGGCTCCATTTCCCACAGAAATTGCGCTGCACAGAAACCGTTGAGAGAGTCAAGATGGCGCCAAATGTGGACGGAAAAACAGGGATTGCTGGGATGTGAAGCGATGCATCATGGGGCATTAGGACAGGAAGCAGAATGACCCCTCCGCCCCCCTTTTCCACAATCCCGGCTTCAAAATGGGACAAGGTGCTCTGTGGGATCGCTGCCCATAATGCATCACTCCCAACACTGCTGCAAATGCTGCAAATGTGGCCACACTGCAGCACTGGTAGTTATCAGTGTGGCCACACTCCAGCGCTTTCCCTACACAGCTGCACAAAGACAGCTTTAACTCCCAGCGCTGCACATCTGCAAGTGTAGCCGACCCTAAGATGTTGCCTATGTGTACTTTGGCAAGTGGAAAATATAGCTTCAGAATCCAGTGTGTGGCTTACTATTCATCAGGTAATGCGAAATTTAAGATGTTGTTACTTAGCTTCCGTGCTCTGACCATGATACCCTCTGCAGGGATGATCTATGCAATAAAAGATGTGATACTGGGGAGAGAGAATGAGGGCAGTGGGGAAGTCAGGGAGTCAGAGAGGGTTTGCGGAAGAGGCAGGTTGCTGAGCACTAAGAGCCCTGAGTGTATGATGAGGAGAGGGAATCCTCCCATCAGTGTCTCCTCTCCCCCCTCCTCCCCCACCGTGTATCTCCCACCTAGCCAGATGGGTCTGATGTCTCTGTACAGTCCCTCGGTCGTAGCCTACATTTTTCTGTCTAGATCAAAAATACCAGGCACTCCCCCATGATCACTGGCACCTAGGGGGAAGGCATCTGTGTTTTAATGTTCTTCCCTTTTGGGGGTGGGAGATTGGGGGGCCAAACTTTTTTTAGCCTTTCAGTACATTGAATAAAGAGTCACTTATCTGGATCTGACCTCCTGGTCTGTTCTTTGTATTTTTATGCAGGACTGGCTGGCAGGGACGCAAGGGCACAGTGTCCCTATTTCAAAAGGAAGATGACTGGTGTCAGGGTGGTGAGATCGTGTGTGACAGAGAGAGTGAGGTGTCCTTAGGGTTGCCAGTTTCGGTTGGATGTATTCCTGGAGGGTTCATCATGTGACATAATCTTTAATCCATAATTCCTGGAGACCCCAGGCCAATCCTGGAGGGTTGGCAACCCTAGGGGGCCTTGACTCTGAAACTCACTCACCACCTTGGTCTGAGAGAGGCTGTTTGTTAATCTAGTCATGCTTAATATAAAAGTTCCATTTGTAAAGAGATGATAAATGATCATTAGATGTTTTATTAAATGGCTAATCCAATTGTTATACATTGATTTACTTATAACAAGAGCTGGTGAAGAATTTTCTGTCAAAAAATGTAGTTTTCACAAACTTGAAATTTTCCAGGGAAAAATTTTGAGTTTGCCAAAAAATTTCCTCTCGTCCCCCACATAGGGAAAATTGAAATATAATGTCATTTTCTGTTGGTTTGACCTAATTCAAAACATTTTTTTTGAGTCAGTTCAACATTAAACTACGTCTTTCTGTGCTGCTGTATTGCCTCATGGGTATTGTAATTCAGGTAGAAATGTCCTTAGAAATCCTTATGGACTGGACTCTGTCCGAACTATATCTCCCATGATGCATCATAGTCTCACCTTTGACTGAGCTATGAAATGCATCATAGGAGATGTAGTCTAGCTATGCATGACACTATCGGGGACCAGAATGATCCATAGAAACATTTCTTAGCACAGAGTTGTGAGTGGTTAAAGTTAATTTTCTTTCCTTTACTAATCATTCATAGAGCAGGATATATAAGTATATTTAGAACGCAATGGCAGTGTGCATTACACTTGTACAATTTCAAGGAATGCTAGATTTGCTGGAGAGAAGCTGATGCTGATACTGTGTAATTATTTTGTTCCAATAACTTTAAAGCTGATGTGCTCAATAGAATAAAAATACACATTTAGATTCCTAACTTTTAATAATTCTACTGTACTTTTACAGATATACCTCAACATGCCAAGGGTGGAATATCCTTTAAGTCCAACCTGCTGCTGTTATAAGAATAGAAAGGTATGTAGCACATGAACCCTGTGTAACCATTCCACTATATGAACACTGCTACATACAATGCACACTGCTTTCAGTATATAACTATGAGTAGTATATAATTGAGAGCAACTTCCATTTGTAGGGTAGGCAGCTGTCAAAGACACCTGTGATGCACTTGCTCACCTTCTGTGAGCTATTAATTGCTGTAATGTGATTTAGTTTTATTGTTTTGACTGAAGAGAGAAGTCTGGTATTAATATACCTCTGACTTGAAACAGTCTAGCGATGCATATCTGAGGCCTATTTTATGTTCTTATTACTGTTTGGTTCATCCTCCCTCTCTGTTTCTTCTGACTGCTACACCCACTTCTTGTGTTTTGTCTTAGTAAAACTGTAAGCTTTTGGGGGCAAGGACTTCCTTTTACACACTTACACACCTTCTAGCATGATGGGGCCCTGATCTTAATTGAGGCCTTGAGTTGCTATCTACTACAGATAAAAAGTGCATCATAATCAGTCCGTCATTCATGCAAATACATTTTTTCAGCCTTTTGAGTAAGGATTTTAAATTATATAGAAATACACTAATTTCACAACAGCTTAAAATGCCGTGAAACTAATAACTAATAATATTCATATCCCAAGAATATATCATGGCCTGTTCCTCTGAAAATTGTGAAACTGCTCTACCTACAGTGTGTGTGGGAGAAAGTCCTAGAGAAAATGTTAACTTTTCAGTAAATTGGAGATGGGATTGTGTAAGGGTCTTTTATGGGGAGGGGAAGGAAAGGACCATTGTTATAAGCATAAGTCCCAATTCTGAACCTTAGCGTCCAAAATGTGGGGTGTCTGCATGAACCCTCCAAGCTTAATTACCAGCTTGGATCTGATAGCGCTGCCACCAGCCAGATTTCCAGTGTCTGGCTCACTCTGGTCTCCCCAAAACCTTCCCTGGGGAACCCCAAGACTCAGATGCCCTGAGTCTCACAACAAAGGGAAATAACCCACTTCCCTTCCCCCTCGTTACCTCCTCCCAGATCTTCCCGCCCTGGGTACACTAGGAGATTACCCTGCTTCAATTCCTTGAAACACAAACACCGAGAGATCAAGTGTCTCTCCCCCTCACCCAGAGGCTATACAAATTCAAGCTTAGTAACTCTAACACAAAGAGATTTCCCCCTCCCTTCGTTCCTTAGCCTTAACCAGAGAAAAAAATCAAACAGGTCTTAAAAAGAAAGCTTTATATAAAAAGAAAGAAAAAGACATAAAAATGGTCTCTATATCAAGGTGACAATATACAGGGTCATTGGCTTAAAAGAAAACAAAATGAATAAACAGCCTTATTCAAAAAGAAATACAATTTAAAACATTCCAGCAAACTACACACATGTAAATACAAAAACAATATAAAACCCTATTGTCTTCTACCTTTGAACTTACACTTGGAAACAGAAGATTAGAAAAGCCTGGAGATAGAGAGATCCCTCTCAGAGCCAAGAGAGCACAGAGACAGACAAAGAACACACACCCAAAAATTCCCTCCCTGAGCTTTGAAAAATCCGGTTTCCTGATTGGTTCTCTGGTCAGGTGTTTGGTTCCCTTTGTTAAACCTTTACAGGTAAAAGAAACATTAACCCTTAGCTATCTGTTTATGACAACCATCCTATAGCATTATATAGGAGAGTGAGAATTTTCACTGAATTGTTCAAAAGAACCTATGGAAAAGTTGTCTTTCTTTAAAGAGTCCTACACTCTGTGGGATTTCAGGATAATTTCTGTTGAATCTTAATGGATTCAAGGAAAACTTGCCTCAGTTAACAATGCAGAATTGGATACAGTGTAACTAAGACCACAGCTTGGCCTGTGTCTATAGGGATCACTCTCTGACCATTGAATGCACCCACCGCTGCAGTGCTACAGGGTCTAAACTAAGCTGTTGTTTACACTGGAGTTCTGTATGACTATCATCTTAGGGTTTGTCTACACTGGCACTTTACAGCTCTGCAACTTTCTTGCTCAGGGGCGTGAAAAAAGTACACCCCTAAGTACAGCAAGTTTCAGCGCTGCAAAGGGCCAGTGTAAACAGTGCATCAGCTCTAGGAGCCGCGCTCCCAGCGCTAGAAGCTAAACTCCTCATGGAAGTATTTTTTTTAGAGCGCTGGAAGACACTACACAAGCCACATTAAAGTGCTGCCGCAGCAAGACACCATTGTTTCCGTCTAACACAACTATCAATCGAAGTAAGAAGTGGCACTCAATTCACAGAAATGCAATCACGTTACTCACAAAAAGCATGCATGCTCCTGTGTAATTGCTTCTACTGGTGCTGCAGACCAGAGGCAATCCAAAACAAAACCAATGGCAGTTACACCAATCAATGTAAATATTTAAAGTGATTTTTTTTACCCTTTGTTATAGTGCAGTGAAAACAAGCAATTGAATGCCACTGAAAGCTGTCTGATCCAAGTTCTGCACCTGCCTTCCTGCTTTTTATTTTAAGAAGACAACAATTAGTCTTTTACTTTGTTTTGATTTTTTGTCTGAAATATTTATTGAATAGTTTCAGTGTGAGGCACAGAATGTTACACTAAGGCGAGGTTTCTTTTCTGAGGATCCTACTGTTAAGTTTTATGGGTACCTCATTGAAAAGTGCTGTGTGAACATTATTCTCACCAACACTCTTGTGTGGTAGGTAAATAAATAGTATCCCCACCTTACAGGCAAGGAAAGGACGTAAAGTGACTTGCCTAAGGCCACTGAGGGAGTTAGGAATAGAGCTCCGGGGATATCTCTAATTTCCCAGAAATAATGATGGCACTGAGAGGAATTAATAAACTATGTGATGCCCCCAGTTCCAAGGGGATTTGTTTAATTTTCCTAGTGATACCTCCCCCACTCTCACACAATACAGGGCAAAATTGAAAGTTGCTCAAGTTGAGTGTCCACTCAATGTGACTATTGAAAACTTAGATAAGGGGGAAAGTCCTAAAGACTCCCACGTTGGTACAATGATTGGTTGAGCTGTCAGTCCAGCAGTCTAATTAACAGCTGATTTAATTGCAACAAGACCAAGCTGGCCTTTTTTTGTTGCCTCAAGAATCAGACAATCCAAAGGCCTGGACTGTAGTGCATTGCAACAGAAGTTGGCCAGTCATGTTACTGAATTTTGAATGAGAGATGGAACTGGGACACCAGAAGCAGTTACTTTGCTTCTATCCAAAGAGCTATGAAGGCGTCTTTACTACCAAAGATAGAATTACAAGTAGGAGTAGGAGTTTAAAATTAGAAATGAAGATACTGTCATCTTTAAATAGATTATTTTAGGCTAAATCAAGAAACACTAAAGTAAGTGTAGGTTGAACATAAGCCTGTTAAAAACATTAAAGTTTTCAAAGTGATTAGAAATCATTAGAGTACAACTTCTGGGAAAGAAACGTCGCAAAGAACAAACACATGATGCTAAAGGGGTGGGGTGGTATCAATATGTGTGTGGATGTGGAGAGGGGACATGTCATGGGATAAAAACATTTGCTTTTTATATATCATTATGTCAGGCTGTATTTCCTACAGAAGAAAGGGACTTTTCCTCAAGCTTTCAAGTAGATGGGAAGGACCATGCGCAGTTATGGATAAGTTACCTGAAGTTGTCTACAGAATACAACTACACAGAGGACATCAGTTAGTGGTTCTACAACAGGACAAGTTAGTTCCTTATCCAAATGAGCTTCTGAACTATAGCATGGGAGATCCCAGCCAAAATCAATGGTCACAATTATTCAGTAACACCACCAGCATCTGGGGGGGATCATGTTGTTTGTCCAACTTGCTACAGCGAGCATCATTGCAGACCCTCTAATTTTTTTCAGACAATCACAGCTCTTCTTTGGGGGCTGTAGAGTACATTCACCAATACCTGGCATTACTGGAGCCAAATCCTAGATTATACTGTGGCATATGGCAATATGGTCGAGTGCACATGAAAATGGACTGAGAGTCCAGAGACCAAGCTTCTGTGCCTGGCTCTGCCACTGATCTATGGTGTGACTATGACGCCATGGAGGTCAAGCCAGTGCACCACCTTTTGGTTAGATGGTGCCACAGGTGAGTCCTGTCTCATTTCTTTTCACTCGGACTATAAACATGTTCAAACAGGCCTTTTGATCAAAGAGTACCTCCCTTCCCCAGGGTTTTATTTATTAACAAGAGCCACAAGCATAAACAGGACCTTGCTCAGATATGCCTAGAGTGTCTGTCCTTTCTGGCTATTTTCTTCTTCCCTGTGCCAGGAAACAGT
Organism: Chelonoidis abingdonii; assembly: GCF_003597395.2. Lineage (NCBI taxonomy): Eukaryota > Metazoa > Chordata > Testudines > Testudinidae > Chelonoidis > Chelonoidis abingdonii. The sequence continues at coordinate 36,201,053 of NC_133773.1, forward strand.
CTCTGTTTCTGGAACCCTTTCTGGTTCCTTCGCTGGATTACTCCTTTTCAGATCTTCCTTAAGAAGGTGTCTCCAGCTTTCCTCTTTGGAGAACTGGTTTGTATTTATTTGTTCTTCACTCCCTCCTGAAACAGGAGTCTCTCTGGCTCTCATCTCTTGAGCTGGGTTCTGTTAATCAGATTCTTTGGGCATCTTAGGCAGTAGCCCTCAGCTCTCCTCTCTGGAGCTGTTGTTATGGGTAGCCAGCTGTAGGGCTTTACCAGCTTTTCCCTCAGCTTGCCCCTTTTCCTTAACCAAGCTCCAGGCTGCTGAGCAGGTTAGTTTTTCCCTACTCGGATCTCTTGATATCTGCCCTGCTATGAGGCAGGAATCAGCATTTATATTGGTCCCTTTCTTCCAGCTCAGCCCAGTTGGTAGTTGGGAGAGGGGAGCCTTGCCCTGCTCTCTTTGCAAAACTCCTGGTCCTGGTAACAATAACAGGATTTCCCCCCGAGCACTTCTTACTCCTAGGACTGCTTCCTTGCTCTCCGATATCTTCCAGATATAATTGGACCTTTCAGCTTTTTCCCAGATCTCCACACCCTCGGTTTACCTAGCTACTTTAGTGAAGTACCCTCTGTTCAAAATCTGAGGTTTTTGTAGGGAAACATCTCTCCACATGTCCATTTTCCTCACATTTGAAATAAATTACCCTAGGACGAGGGGCGGCTCCAGGCACCAGCTCACCAAGCGTGTGCCTGGGGTGGCAAGTTGCGTGGGGCAGCACGCTCGTTGCCATGAGGGTGGCAGTCATGCTGCCTTCGGACCTCTTGCAGCCATGCTGCTGAATCTACATTACCAGCAGACCTCTCACAGGCATGCTGCCAAAAGCAGCCTGACTGCCATGCTTGGGGCGGCAAAATACTTAGAGCCCCCCCTGCCCAGGGCATTTCTCTTCCTAACCCCAGATGGGTTTCTCATGGTCATTTCTCTCATTTTAGCAGTTATCTAGGCCTTGCCACCCCATGGCAGAATGCCAAAAGCAGTCTGGAACTCCCCTGGGAAACCGGACTAGTCTTACCCTCTGGAATCCCATGGATGCACCTTAACTCCCACTGGCTTCTTTTCAGAATTCTACTAGGCACCTATGTGTGTGTGGGAGGGGTTGTTTTTGTTTTTGCTGACTGATTTATTTTCTTCACAAGTTTTTAGGGAAGAGGAGGAATAGGCACAGTGTTGTGAGTTTCATTCTAGCTATGGTGGAAAGGCTTTTTTTGAAGAAGTGGGTTTTGTATCATTTCCTAAAGATAGACTCTGGATTCGCATAATCTCCTCTGGAAGCTTATTCCATGGTTGGATCCTCCAAAATGAGTATGCTTTATTCCTAGTTCTCTCCCACTGCATCTTTGGTTTCGTGAGCTACATTGTCCCAGATAAGAGCAGCTGTTTCAGTGGTTCATGGATTGAAATTCAGTCTTCGATGTAGCTGGGACTTGATCCATTAATTGCTTTGAAGACTAGGACCAAAGCCTTAAACTGGCAGCTGAAACTGACAGGGAATCAGTGGAGGGATTTAAGCATGGACCTGATGTACTCATGGTGGCCTAGATTAGGGAGGAGTTGGGCAGCCATATTCTGTACTCCTACCAGCAGCATCTTCACATTATGCTTCAGATACAGTGGATTAGAGTAATCCAATCTGGAGGTGACAAATTCATAAATGATTGTGGCCAACCTCTCATCTGAGAGGAAGGGATGACATTTCCTAGCAGTTGAACTTTCACCTAGAGGTGAAAGATGACAGTTTTAGAAGCTGACACTACCTGATCTTTCCAGTTTAGTGAGGAGTCAAATAGAACCTGAGGCTTCGCAGCACTTTGACATATGGAGGCTGTGTGCCTTCAGTGGAAGATGGGGACAGCTAGTTCTTCAAAGCATTTCCCCTGTCTGACCAGACCTACTCTGGTGTTGCTTGGACTAGCTGATCTCTTGAAGGGATTCTGACATCTTAGTAGTGGGACTTCAACTATTCATTTAGAGAATTGTGTGTGTTTATTATGAAATATCACTTACTTTGTGTTCTATAGAGTAATTTCAAGGAGAAAACCCTCAAACTGGGGTGGAAAAATAGCACTAACTATAAATGACCAAGCATCCTACTTTTAGAGAAGGTTTGGCTATAGAAGCACTATTATTCTAAGCTCTTTATTGTCTGTTAAGGAGAGGAGTGTATGCAAAAGACTTTATAAAAGTTACAGTAAAGTTAACTGTTTTATTGCAGTTGACTGAGTCTGCAGAGTCATTTTCTACTGGATACTACAGTATCAGTTGATACAATAAATGAAACTGAGCCGTATTCCGTACAGTATTTACATGGAAAACATCAGCTCCAAACTCAACAGCATTTATGGTCACTGAATGAGGCAACTCACAGCATTTTATAGTAAAACAAACATGGAACATCACGCTTTTTAGAGCAACACTGACAATTTTCCACATTCAAACTACCACTGTCATTCACTGAAGTTTTGGACTGGTTCATGGTAACCATTTCGGTTCTGTTTGATTTTTAGCTGCAGGTTATATTTTAGGAACGGATGATACTTCATTTCAGCAAAGAACTCTTGACTATTTGAAATGGAAACTTCTCTTGAAACCAACATATAGGTAGTTGGTTATGAGAGGTCCCCACTGAAGCAGCACAAACCTTTTCTTTAGATTTTCTCTTTCCCCACTGTTCTCATCCACACATCTACCCACAGAAGTAATGTCCTTTGTTTACCAGCTAGTGAATAGGAGCGTGGTCTCAAGCCCATACAGGTCCGACAGTCTTTTCATTGATTTCAGTTGGTGTTGGGGTCAGGCACTAGATGCTAGAGCACACTTAACAGTAAAATTCTTCATATATTGCTCTGTATCTTGCATATAACCTTGCCACAGTCAGCTTCCTTCTGGCCAGACTGGTGGGAACTCTGTGCAGGTTGGCTGGAAGTCTTTTCTCCAGGGCAGCATTACTTCATAGAGCAATTCATTGAAAAAAGCAGAAATAAGGCCTAATATAAATTTTAAACATGGGGATTGTGAAAAGATCTTGCCCGATCATCAGGAGATCAGGATTGCAGACTGTTGAAGTAGTGAGATAAATTGAGAGATGGGTCTGAATCAAAAAACACGCTGCTCTGAAGAGTGGGAATGTTGAGATTCTGATCCACCACCACATAGGGAGCCTAATTCTGATCAAGCTTTAACCACTGTAACTCCCTTGATTTCAATTAACTAAACTCCTGATTTACACCAGTGTAATATCAGGCTCCTTGTGTCTAATGGACCATCTCTAACTTTAAATTGTTGACATCAGTGTTTCTCAAAGACCGGTCTGTGGACCAGTGTCAGTCCCTGAGATCCCCTGGCATAATTTAGGAAGGCAGCAAGGTAGTCCCTGTTATCAAAAAGGTTGAGAAACACTAGCCTAGATAATGTGTAAATATTCAGGGCCAGATTGGGTGGAAGGGCAGAGGACAACAGCAGTCCCCATTCCTGCTGGAGAGCAAAGCACTGCAGCCACCCATACTCAGGGTTTATGCAAACTGCCCAATCTACCCTTATAAGTCACCTTTCCTACTGTTACTAAGGGATAGATTGTGCAACCATTACTCCGCGGAGCATTTGTGCACATAGCTCTTCTGAAGTCAATGAAACTGATAGCGTAAATAAGTGCATACCAGCATAAGGGTTGCACAAATGCCCTGATCCAGAGCCCATTGACTTCAGTGGAAAGACTCCTGTTGACTTCAGTGCGCTTTGGCTCCGACCCTTGATTATCAAAACACATTTCCATCAGAGCTGGTACCCTTGCTCACTGGTAATAAAAACATGATTCAAATCATCAGTCACTGACTGAATTTTCTAATGCTGCCACCTATTGCAATACAGCTGGTCCCTTTTAAAAATTATAAATGAGATGCATTGTAGCTGTGAGAAACCATTGATTACAGGGTACATTAGTAATAATACCACAGTTCAGGTCTGGTGGTTTGTTAGAACAGTGAACACCCTCAGCTTTGCTTTGAGCTATTAATTAACCACCTAGTCATTAACTGCTGCTAACAATTGATTTACAGGGCATTATTGCTTAAATAGCGGGAGGTATTTAAGAGGAAAATAAATTAAAACAAAAGACTTGCTGGATCCTTGGGCACAAAAAAGTACTCCTAATAGAGAGAATAGCTGCTACTGCACTGTAATTACAGAGTGATGAACAGTCATTGGAAAGTACACTTCTTTCCAGCCACAGTGACAGTATGTCTCATTGGAAGAACCCCTCTGTCTGTGCTAATTAAATAATCTGAAAGGAATGACGTTATCAGAAACCTAACCGAGACAGCAAATTTTATATTTATGGGGTTATCAAAAATATTTAATCTTTCCAAGATGTGTCATGGATGTTGCAGCATCCAAAGATATGACTGAGTCCTGGCATAATACATTATCTTAATTATAACATGGAATTACTAGTTCCTCCATCAGTGCTGCTTTCCTCTCTGCCTGCAGAACAAATGAGGCCTATTAACCTTAGTGAAAAGAAACACTGTCTCCTAATGAGATTTCTTTTTTAATGTGTGTAGGGAGTGTGGGGCGGGGGGAAAGATAGCACAATTGTAAGTAATGACAGTAGTTGATTTGCAGCTCATAGCTTAATTTACTCATCAAAACAGAGACTCGTAATTCCTCCTGTTAACTCTGGAGGTGTTGATGCCTACATTTCTATTTTTCAATAAGCCACCATAGTTATATATCTGGAGACCAGTCCTGTCACCCCATTCCACTGCCTGACTGAACTTTTTTGCTGCACTGATGCACTACGGTGAGCAAATGGAGCACAGACACTTGTTGTCCAGAAGGAGGTCTTGTCAGAAAGGGGAACTGCCTGCTAATATGGCTTTGAGTTTTGCTAGACCAATGTTAAATATTATCCAATAATGCTTACTCTAGTGAGAAAATTGGGGATATTTGGCATTTGTGTTACTAGGAAATATTCCTGCATCAACATTTTCTTTAAGATGTACCCACTGGTAGTTGGATAGTTTATAGTAGTGACTGAAGAATTCTGCCTAATCAGAAGGGACTAGCCAGAAGAAATCAAACATTTTTTTCTTTCCACTGCAGGAAAGGATTGTGAATAGTTGCAGGGAAGTGTATTTAAAATAGCAGGTAGCATGGTGATGGGGAATTGAGTGGTGAGTCACACTGGTAGTTTATACTAAGTGTAATTGAACTCAATCTTTTAATCTGTATTTGTTTCATTGCTAAGCATACAGGATGCTTTTTAGGAAAGTGCTTTATAAACAGAATATATTGTAATTCTTATGCATTAGTTGTTTGCACAAAAACACAGCACCAACCAGAAAGTCAAGATTTAAGGATCTGGATCCAAACTTCATAATTTTGTATTAGATTGAACCAAAATCCTAGATTCAAAAAGTTTGGACGTGAGTGGTGAAATTTCAGAATAAAACTTGAAGCTCCTCAAATGCTGAGGTGTGCAACTTCAAACTCTGATCCAAGTGCACATCTATTTCTGGAATTTTGTTTTGGGCTCATTTTAATAATACGCACTCTGAAAGAGAAGAGAGTGCAATAAAATCTTGATTTCTATTTATTTAGCTTTTCCCCCATCCATTCCTCTGCAATGGTTACAATCACATTTACCCTTTCTTTTTAAATAGATGCTATTCAAAAGGTTCTAGTAAAAAAATTTGTACCTTTCAGACCTTCCTATAGATGTGGATGTTTATTCTGAATATAAGATGAACAAGCTTTGGCATGTCCAGGTTTGAATATTTTTGTACCAGTAGGTGGCATTCATAAACACTGTATACAGCAGCAAAATTGAATAGAAGGTTGCTTGATAAGAACTTGTTGATATTAACCACGACTACAGCAGCGTGAGTTTTTTCATATAACACCTGGCAAGAACCTGTGCCCCAGAAGATTGAAAGACAGTATCACTATAACCAAAATTTTCAATTCCATGTCAACTAAGGCAGCCTGATAGAAATGTTTTAGCTGATGTGGTCTGATCAGAATAATGTAGTACTAATGAGAAAATGCTCAATAGCATGCCCCTTCCCCCACCCCCTCGAAACATGTGTAATCTTCAAGAACACAGTCAGACTGCTACCAGGTCAGTGTTTTTCCATCTTTCTATTAACAAAACAAATTCCTGAGGAAAAAGTCAGAATGTTTCCAAAAAAAGACTAATACAGCATACCTATTCTGTACACCTATTGTTAGCTTTGTTTTGTTACAGTTTTGTATGTCTTCATCTCTGGCAACATTTCCAATAGTGGCCACCTAAACTGTATAAATAACTTGGACTATTACTGCATGTGCCAAATCTGCATGTAAACATGCACATGGACACAAGCATAGAAGTGCCAAATTAATATGTGTATGTAAGCATGAGTGTTGCATGAGTAATGATGGCAAATCACAGGTGCATTTTAGCTGAGTATTTCTAAAAATTTGGCCAAACACTCCAGTTCAGAACTAGTATAAATAAGTGCAACTCACAAGGAAGTTTCTTGGTCCAAATTCACTGGTGACTTAGGCCTGGTCTACACTAGTCTGTTATTTCAGAATTAGCCAAGTTAATTCAAAAAAAAAATTATTCCGTCCACATGATCAAACCGGTTTTTCAGCTTAAAGGGATCTTTAATCCAATTTCTGTACTCCACCTCGGCAAATGGAGTAGTGCTTAATTGAGATCGCAATCCCGGGTTAAAGGTATTGTGGACGCAATTCAACGTTATTGGCCTCCGGGAGCTATCCCAGAATGCTCCCTTCTGACCGCTCTGGACAACACTCTCAACTATGATGCTGTAGCCAGGTGGGCAGGAAAAGCCCCGGGAACTTTTGAATCTCATTTCCTGTTTGATCACCATCAGCACAGATAACCATCAGCACAGTCCACCATCACAAGAGATCACACAGTCCCGGATTTGCAGATGAGTTCCAGCATGGTCCGAATGGGAGGTACTGGATCTCATCGCATGTTGGGGAGACGAGTCTGTTATGGCAGAACTATGTTCCAAAAAAAGGAACGCAAATATGTATGCTAAAGTCTCCAGGGCCATGACGGAAAGAGGCTACTCCAGGGACACAGAGCAGTGTTGTACAAAAATCAAGGAGCTGAGGCAAGTGTACCAAAAAGCCAGAGAGGCAAACGGGCGCTTTGGGTCACAGCCCCATACATTCCACTTCTACCGTGAGCTCCATGCAATTATGGGGGGTGATGCCACCACTACCCCACCACTGTCCATGGACACCTGCAAGGGGGGAGTTGCACCGAGCGAGGAGGAAGAGTCATTATAGGATGAAGAGGAGGAGGAGAGGGACGGTGCACAGACAGCAAGTGGGGAATCCGTTTTCGCCCCTGGCCAGGGACTATTCTTGACTCTGGAGCCAATAGCCTCCCCCCAGTCCCAATGCAGGCTCCTGGACCATGACCCTGGAGAAGGTACTTCTAGTGAACGAGAGCCTGATCAGAGCCATGCAGTGGGGGGGTGGGACCCAGCCATGCTGGGCTGTTTGCTTTAGTTTAAAGGGCTCATCCCTTCTCAGAGCCTCATTGGAGCCACATGGTGGGTGTGGTGGGGGGCTGTTGTGTGAAGTGATTATCCCAGAAAGCCCGCAGGCCATCCTTTTATATGGCAAACCCACCAGGCATTGCTTGCTATGGGAAAGGGGGCCCAGCAGTTTGAAAGCATTGAAATGAATGTAAAAGAAGCAGAACCCCGTGTGCCCCTAGGCTGCCTCCAGGCTGAATTCTGTTGCCTGGTTGTGTGTGTGATAGCTTACTCACACCTAAGTGTCCCCTTTGTTCTCTGAAATGTATCTTTTAAAACAGTATCCTCCCTTTTTCTCCTCCCACAGGTGCAAATGTTTCAATGCGGCCCCTATCTATGCTGTCCCAGAGGCTGGTCCAGATTAGAAGGCAGAAAAAACAAATTCGGGATGACATGTTTGCAGAGCTCATGCAGTCCTCCTGCACTGATAGGGCCCAGCTGAATACATGGAGGCAAACAACTGCGGAGTCCCATAAAGCATTATAGGAACACGAAGAGAGGAGGGACACGCGCAGTGAGAGCAGGCAGAACGCTGTAGTCAAGCTCATGGGGGAGCAAACTGACATGCTCCGCTGTATGGTGGATCTAATGCAGGAAAGGCAGCAAGACCACAGACTGCTGCTGCAGCCCCTGTATAACTGCCCTCCCTCCTCTCCAAGTTCCATAGCCTCCTCACCCAGATGCCCAAGAACACGAGGGGGGAGGCTATGGGGACCCACACAGTGAACCCCAGAGGATCACCCAAGCAGCAGAAAGCTGGCATATGCAAACTTTTGATTTGGTTTCTGGACTTGTCCTTCTCTCCTCCTCCACCCCCGTAACCCAATACCCACCCACCCCCCGCATCCCTAGTCTACCTTCGGATTTCTCTCAATGTGTTGTGCAACAAATAATAAAGAACAGTTTTAAAACAATTTTTGACTTTATTTCCTTTCATATATACACGAGGCAGGTAACTTCAAGAGAAACAAACACAACTGTCACACCGTACCCTGGCCAGTCACGGAACTGGCTTTCAAAGCTTCTCTGATGTGTAGTGCGCCCTGCTGCACTCTTCTAATCGCCCTGTTGTCTGGTTGTGCAAAATTGGCCGCCAGGCGAGTTGCCTCAACCTCCCACCCCACCATAAATGTCTTCGCCTTACTCTCACAGATATTGTGGTGCACACAACAAGCAGCAAAGTTGGAATATTGGTTGTGCTGAGATCTAACCGAGTCAGTAAACTGTGTCAGCTCACTTTCAAACATCCAAAGGCACATTCTACCACCATTCTGCACTTGCTCAGCCTATAGTTGAACTGCTCCTTACTACTGTCCAGGTTGCCTGTGTACAGCTTCATGAGTCATGGCATTAAGGGGTAGGCTGGGTCCCGGAGGATAACTATAGGCATTTCCAAATCCCCAACAGAAATTTTCTGGTCTGGGAAGTAAGTCCCTTCCTGCAGCTGTTCAAACAGACCAGAGTTCCTGAAGATGTGAGCATCATGCACCTTTCCCATCCATCCCACGCTGACATCGGTGAAATGTCCACCAGTGCTTGCAGCACCATGGAAAAGTACCCATTGTGGTTTATGTACTGGCCGCCCCGGTGTTCCGGGGCCAAGATAGGGATTTGCATTCCGTCTATCGCCCTGCCGCAGTTAGGGATCCCCAGCACATTAAAGCCATCCACAATGGTGTGCACATTTCCCAAAGCCACTACCCTTGATAGCAGCTGGTCAATGATTGCATTGGCTACTTGCAGCACAGCAGCCCCCACAGCAGATTTTCCCACTTCAAACTGATTCCCAATTGACCGGTAGCTGTCGGGCGTTGCAAGCTTCCACAATGCTATGGCCACTCGCTTCTCAACTGTGAGGGCTGCTCTCATTTTGGTGTCTTTGTGCTTCAGGGCAGGGGACAGCAAGTCACAAAGTTCCATGAAAGTAGCCCTACTGATACGAAAGTTTCGCACCCACTAGGGATCATCCCAGACCTGCAACACTATGCGATCCCACCAGTCTCTGCTTGTTTCCAGGGCCAAGAATCAGTGTTCCATGGCATGAACCTGGCCCAGTGCCACCTTGATCTCCCAGTCGCCACACGCTGTGCTTCTAGGAATGTCTGTGTCCATGTTCTCATCAGTATAGTAATCGCACTGTCATCGCTTCCTCGCCTGGTTTTTCAGGAATTGCACATACTGCTGGATAATGCGTGAGGTATTTACAATGGTCAAAACTGCAGCAGAGATCTGAGCAGGCCGTGATTGCCGCGCTATGGCATCTGCACGGGTAATCCTGGAAAAAGGGTGCAAAATATAGGAGGCCTGTTCGGTTCAAGGTGGCTGATAAAAGGCGGTAAATGGTTGTCCTCTGTAGCTTTCATGGAGTCGGAAAGCTCATTAGAGCTGCAAGAGCAGGAGAGCAGAGTTTGCGGCGGAAGCTGCGGGGCTCTGGTCATGACGAGGAATTGTTGCCGTCTGTAGCTTCCACGGGAGCCCAGGACCAACAACATGGAAAAAGTGCCGGAAGCTGTGCAGCTCAGTTCACGATGGCCGAAAAACAGCATGGAATTGTTGCCTTCTGTAGCTTGCATGTGAGCCCAGAACAGACAACATGGAAAAATTAGCTAGCAATGCAAGAGCAGGAGAGCAGAGTTTGTGGCAGAAGCTGTGCTGCTCAGTTCATGGTAGGCAAAAAAGGCGGGAAATGGTTATATAAAAGAGTAGATAGAAAGACGAGAGAACATGCGAGGTAGATTCATAGTACCAGGAGACAGGCAGTGCACCGTACTGCACTGTCTGCTGGCAGTATGGTGTCTGCCATGGCTTTCACAGTGGGAGGAGAGAGTGACAGCACACACCCAGAAACACCCGCAAGAATGTTTTTGCCACATCATGCACTGGGAGCTTAACCAACAATTGCAATGGGCGGCAGGAACTGTGGGTCAGCTTCCCATAGTGCATCGCTCCGACATTCGATGCTAGCCTCGATACTGTGGACGCATTCCACAAAATTCACGCACTTTAGTGGGGACACACAACACCGAATGTATAAAATCGCTTCTGAAAATTTGAATAGAATAAATTTGAATTAATTTGATACTGTAGATGTAACCTTAGATGATGGTGCCAGAAAATCAGTGTAGCTGGTAAGTAAAGTAACCTGACCTGAAATTCTACAGTCTGTAGGTGCACAAAATTCATGTAACTTACATGCTTAGGGAACAAAATTTAGCAGGAAAATAAACTAAGTGGATGGTGCATGATAAAATAAGTGAGTGGGTGGGTGAGGAGGGGCAAAACTATTAGATATAGTCACAAATCATAACCAGACTCAGATATGACCAACTTGGTGGGATTTGAAATCCAGGTCCTAATTTTGTAAATGGCCCCTTTCTTTACAGAGGGCCTAACCAAACTCTGGATGTGAGTTTCCTTGAGATGAACAAAAACTGCATCAAGAGCTCGGCTTTATAGTCTGAGCCAGTCTCTAGGGTAAAAACAAAATAAAAAACAAGTCATTTTGATTGGTGAAGCCTAGCTCTGATTGTAGCAGCAGTTTTTCTCACAACTGTTACTATGGTAATGAAATAACTGTAGGTTTTAGAGATTTTAAAGACAATGAATACACAGTTCAGAACAAGATGTAACCAAGGGGGGCTGGAGAGGAGGAGGCAATATTGCATTATTTCTCCCCACCCACACCGGGACCTACTATTACCCCCAATTCATTCTTAAATCCACCCCTGCCAAGAAGCAATAGTGATTGTCTTTTGAACATATTTGCTTTTTTTAAAGTAGCTTTTGTTAACCTGTAAAGAAAATGCTTCCTCCAGACCCCCAGTGCAATTTACTTTTTATGCAGTAATAATTGACCTGGCATTTATTTAATGTCATATTCTTCCAAATATCTAATCAATATTAATTTGCATTTTATTGTTCTTAATGTGACTAACTGAGATATTGCACTGTGGAACAATTATCTGGTCAGTGGATAATTATAAAGCATTCTCAGTTGCCCTTTAATTACCACAGGATTTTTTTTTAATTTTTTTTTAATTTTGCAAATGCTAACTTAAGGGACTGGTATTAGTGCTATGGGGGAAATGGTTAAATCACCACCATGTTTAACTCAAACATTGGGAAACTTAACCTAGCAAAAAACAGAGAGCTAGTGTTTGGATTTGAGCTGAGCTTATGTGACATTCTCCCTGTCAGGTGAATATTGCACTAGATGCTGGGGAATTTAGTTTGAGCTTGAATAAGAGAGGCTCTGAAGAGAATTTGTTGGTAATTTGGAAAACCTGATTAACTTGGGGGTCCCTGACAGTCAGCTCTGTGTGGGTGGTCTCCTGAAACCCTGTGAAATTCATTACAGCACTGGGACCTAAGGTAGTTATTTTACAGTCTCTTTCCTCATCTCTTATTTACCACATGAAGCACATTTATTTCCCAAGGTGTCATTTTTCTGAAAAATTGACACCTCCTTAAATAACTTTGGGTCACTGTTTTAAAGCTGACCAAAACTAAAAATAAACCCTTTGGGGGCTGGTCTACCAAGAGTAGATCATGATCAGGGCTGAGAGCAATTGATGAGAAATTCTGAAAATGTGAGTTGGGATTTACCTCACCCTATATTATTGTGAATTTTCTGTGTGTTGGGAGGCTTTAGTGTTTGGAATAATATTCATTAAGGGCTAAGGGGCTTTGAGGGTGGAGGTCAGGGGCAAAAAAATGCACAAGGAAAAAAATGAAACTAAGGTCAATTTAAGTGCAGTTTATTTATTTGGTTGGAGCACCAGGACTAAAATTCCACTTGTCCAGGTAGTATCATAATTACTGAGAGAAGAGTTGAGCTGGAAAAATATTTTTACCTTGGATTTTTACTCAGAAAGCTCTGATAGGTGCTGTTCCATTTTGGCAGATGATACAGGAATAATTGCCTTTTTAGAGCTTGTCTAAAATGATCTAGAAGCTTTTTAGCTGCTGAACAGTGGCAGGGGATGCTCAAAATAAATAATGGAACTGTGGTTGGAAATTAGATACTTGCCTCCACACTATCTCATACCAAAATGCTTTTCTCTATTCCACCCCTCAACTATTTCTGATATCCCAAATACATTGAATTTAAAGAGCAAGATTTGCTGTTTTAACTGGCTGTAGAAGAAATAAATCTTTATTTTTTATAAATTTGTTCTAATGTTCTGCTGACTACATTCAGACTGCAGTAAACTTCTACACAAATTTAGATCTTCATTGAAAATGAAATATTCTTAAGAAGAAAAAAGTACCATGTTGTGATATTTCAGTTATTTCATGAATAATTTCCAGGATCACTGAGGAATGATAGGAAACCCTCCCTTCCCCCGAACCCCATCCAAGGAGCATGTGACATCCATCCAGCTAGAACGTTCCTCAGAAGAGAGAAGCACTTGCTGCTGATTTGTAGATGAGTGAGACCTTTTGGATACAGACTTCACAATCTTAGTACACAAATTCCTTTCCCAAGATTAAGATCTTGTGACCTCGGGTGCAGGAAGCTCCCTGGGTCACTTAACTAGCCAGATATACAATGTGCATGTGTGCAAACATACTCCAGTAGTGAAAGAAATTAGAGAGGTTGGGCCCTGAACAAGAAACACTTAAGCACATGCTTGAGTGTTTTCCTGATGTGAGGCTTTTTTGAGGTGAAAGAGACAGACACAGATTGCTGGATGGTTACATTTAAATACCTGGGAGGAATTGTTTGAAAGTGTTGCAGTCTTTTCCTGCCATAAATCTTGGTAGGAAATCAAGCAAGGAAACTGGGCAACCGTGCTGTTCACTCATAAGGAAATACACAATGAGCATAATGAAGCCAACAGCTGCAGGACAATGGGAACAGAGTGGGCTATTTTTGTTAGATATGAACAATCAGTTGAATTTATAAGACCTTATTTTATTCCCTAACCACCACCTCCTTCCTCCCCTTCTTCAAAACCTGAAACTTTCCAAAGGAGAAACAACATCCCTTTAATCAAACTTCCTGTTACCAAGAGTAAAATAATAATTTTCTCTTTTATCTCAGAGATTTGGCTTGAAGTCTTAGATGGCTTCTTTTTTAGTCAGATATTGTCTTCCTGTGACTTATTGATTTGCAACTGGTCATATTAATTTTCTTGGAACAGTATTTGCCACTGGGGTATTAATTGCTACTTGTCAGCAGATAGGGTTCTCTGTGTGGTGGTAGCCTGACCTCCAACCTGCTGAAAAGGAATGTTGGAAGCATTTCTGAGCTTGCTTTGTCCTTACGGCCAGAATCTGAATTTTAACTGTGGGAAGTGTTTCACTCATGAAAAATGAACAATGAGTCTTGCATCTCATCCGAGTTAATGAGGAGGATTATATATTTGTAAATATGTCAGAGCTGGTTGCTTCACTTATCTATTAACTCTTCCTTGGTCCTCTTCACTCTAGTATCTGAGCACTTCATAAACACTGATGGATTTAGCCTGACAATACTCCCTATTAGATAAAGCAGTAATATTATCCCATTTTACATATGGGAAAATTGAGGGACAGGCTTGCCCAGGGTCACCCAGGAAGATTCTTGCAGGAGCAGGAATCTGATCTCCTGACTCCTGCTACAGTTCTTTTACCACTTTTGATTTGAATGTTGATAAGTGAATTTAATGCTGGTGTAAACTGAATAATGAAGACCTCTATTTCTCCACAAGACAAGTACAGTAGAGGCAACTGCAATGCAAGATTCCCCACACTCCTTGCCTGTGTGCCTGGAGTTAGCATCTCTGGGATGAGAGTGCATTTCATTCTTCATGGATCATTTAGACTTTAGTCTTTCCATTTCAATGGCTGAAAAGAGTGCCAGTTGCGGTGGCAGCTTTTGCGATGTGGATACCGGTCTACTGGGAACTGGACTGTGGCCCTCTCCTCCTCATCTTCCCCCTCATACATACCATACAAGCACTGCATCTTGCTCTTGGGATGTATCTATGACCACAATGGGGAGTATGTGGGAATTTGTGCACTGGGAGTGGGGCAAGAGAGAAGCTAAAAAACTCAGCTTGATCATAAAGTTCACTTGGGTGAGTAAGGAGCTTGTGTGGGATACATGCAATTATGGCCTTCAGATGTCTTCTGTGTGGAACCCCAGATTCCAGCTGTCTTGTCAGTTATTGCTTGATTAGTTCACATGGAAAGGGAACAAATGGGCTCAGCTGCTAGTCTCTTCTTTCTTTTTTAATGATGTAATTGTAATAGATTTTGTTTAGAGAACTGCTGGCTTCATTAGGGTAGCAGACCCTACGAACCTCTCTGCCTGTTCACCACCCTGGAGTTGGTTGTATTTCCATCAGGCTGCAAAATAATAACAGCTGGTTGTGCCATATAAGCAACGTCAAGCATGGGGGACGCACGGAGATCTCTGGACATAGTGGTAAGGTGGTTGCTGCTCCATCCCATAGCATGTGTAGCAAGGTGCCCCCAGAATTTTGACAACATGCAGATACAACTGATGGGGAAAAATGATAAGCAGCAATCATGGTTGCCTTACACATGTTCTGTTTATCTGATGATGTGTGTGTTATTCGATTAAGGACAATTCTCTGAACAATAAAAGGAGAGCCATATCAAAGAGCTCACCCTTCAAATGTAAACATACATGCTTAATTTGACACAAGAGTAAAGTTACAGACATCCTTTGGGATAGTCACACGTAAAGTTAAACACACATTTATGGGTTGATAAGCACATGGCCTGTATTACAAACTGTGGGTTACGGAATGGAAGTAGAAGAATAGAAAACATTTTGTTCCCCCTGTCTCTGCATACATACACACACACTTTCTTCTGCGTGCAATATAAATTTATGAAAAATCAAATACACTGAATTTAAATTGTATTCTTAATAATAACAAAGATTCAGCGTTAGTCATGGAAGCCAGTAAAAGGTGCACTACTTTAATTGATCATATTGCATATTTAATAATTGTAAAATTGTAGAACTGGAAGAGACCTTGAGAGATCCTATAGTCCGGTCCCCTTTACTCATGGCAGGATTAAGTATTATCTAGACTATCCCTGACAGGTATTTGTCTAACCTACCCTTAAAAATCTCCAATGATGGAAATTCCACAACCTCCCTGGGTAATTTATTCCAGTGCTTAACTACCCTGACAGTTAAGATTTTTTCCTAACGTTCAACCTAAACCTCCCTTGCTGCAATTTAAGCCCAATGCTTCTTGTTCTATCCTCAGAGGTTAAGGAGAATTTTTCTCCCTTCTCCATGTAACAACCTTTTTATGTACTTGGAAACTGTTATGTTCTCTGAGTTTTCTCTTATCCAGACTAACCAATCCCATTTTTTTCCCAATCTTCCCACATAGGTCTTGGTTTCTAGGCCTTTAACCATTTTTGTTGCTCTTCTCTGGACTTCCTCCAGTTTATCCACATCTTTCCTGAAATGTGGCATCCAGAACTGGACACAGTACTCCAGGTGAGGCCTAATCAGAGTGGAGTAAAGTGGAAGAATTACTTCTCGTGTCTTGCTTACAACACTCGTGCTAATACATCACAGAATGATGTTTGCTCTTTTTTTTTTTTTTCCAACAGCATGACATTGTTGACTCATATTTAGCCTGTGATCCACTGTGATCCCCAGATCCCTTTCTGCAGCATTCATTCCTAGGCAGCCATTTCCCATTTTATATATGTGCAAATGATTGTTCCTTCCTAATTGACGTTCTTTGCATTTGTCCTTATTGAATTTCATCCTATTTACATGAGACCATTTTTTCAGTTTGTCCAGATCATTTTGAATTTTAATCCTGTCCTCCAAAGCACTTGCAACTCCTCCCAGCTAGATATCATCCGCAAACTTTTTAAGTGTACTCTGTATGCTATATCTAAATCATTGATGAAGATATTGAACAGAACTGGACACAGAACTGATTCCTGTGGGACCCCACTTGATATGCCCTTCCAGCTTGACTGTGAACCACTGATAACTACTCTCTGGGAATGGTTTTCCAACCAGTTATGCACCACCTTAGAGTAGCTCCACCTACATCTAGGTTGTATATCCTTAGTTTGTTGATGAAAAGGTGACATGAGATTGGATCAAAAGCCTTACTAAAGTTAAGATATGTCACATCTACCACTTCCCCACTATCCACAAGGCTTGTTATCCTGTCAAAGAAAGCTATTAGGTTGGTTTGACAGGATTTGTTCTTGACAAATCCATGCTGACTGTTACCTATCACCTTATTATATTCTAGATGTTTGCAAATTGATTGCTTAATTATTTGCTCCATTCTCTCTCCCAGTACTTCCGGGAAGTTAATCTGACTGGTCTGTAAAGCTTTGTCTACACTGGCACCTTTGTAATGTGTGTGAAAAACACCCCCCTGAATGTCAAAAGTTTTAGCTATGAAAAGCGGTGGTATGGATAGCACTATGTCAGTGGGAGTCGCGTCCCATTGATGAAATTAGCACCCCCCGTTGGGGTTGATAGAATGGCTATACAGCGCACCTTACACCAGACTGGCTGCAGCGGTACAGCTGCGCCGTTGTAAGATGTGCGGTGTAGACATTGCCTAATTCCCTGGGTTGTCCTTATTTCCTTTTTTATAGGTTGGTACTATATCTGCCCTTTTCCAGTCCTCTGGAATGTACTTTTGTAATTTCTTGTGAAGTATTAACTGTGCACTGAACCAGCACTGAGGTTCACTATTAATATTTCTGTTCTTCTGTCCTGTTCTTCTATTGGCAACTCCTCTCTCCTTTTGTTAAATAGCCTATTAATCTTCTTCTCATCCCAAATCATCTTTACAGACACGAGGAGCAGTACAGCAGTGCCATTCGTTCCTGTCCTTGGCTTGTTCATCCATTAAGCCCAGCCTGGTCATGTCCCTGAGTACATTCTCCTGCTATTAATCACTTAAGATCAATATTTTCTGCAATTTTATCCATTATCTTAATGTCAGTGAGATCTATCTATACCTATCACACGCTGCTGGTATTTTAATTTCATTTTGACAACATGTTTACTGTGTTAATGTCTTAATCAAAACTGGATATGTTTATAATAGTTAATGTAGTTTAGATTAACTGCATAATTCTACATTGCAGTGAGGAAGCCACCTAACTGACCATAATTCTTAATCAATGAGGCTATAATTCTCAATATCCAATTTAGTTTTAAAATGGTCTTGGCCATGTTGCTAAAGGTTACATGGCTGTACTATAAATTGTCTCAGCTACCTAATGCAGAATCCATTTCCATATAGTCCAAGGGAACAATTGCTTCATATGTACAGCTATCTAAAGCAGATACTTTTTCACTCTTCTGCTGCCATTTGCTTGCTCCCCTGGATATATGATGAACTTCCATCCCTCCTCAGTGAAAACAAATTTCTAAAACTCTATTGCTTGAGCCCTTTCTTGTTACATATACATAGATGTAAAATGAAAAGGAAGTCAGAGATTACAGCCTCTTTGTTCTTTCTTTACATCTGACCATTCCTTCTGTATCTTCTTTAGCAGTCCCTCCTCTCTCCACTGTGCTTTCTTCTGGATATGCTCCAGGATCATTATAAGGTCATCCTATTAATATAAGTCTTGGGTCTCTGCTGAACGTATCCATACCAACGTAGTACAGCCTCCCTTAATTTATTTTCAATTGGAGCAACCTGCATTAGGCCCCTCACAACCTCATTTTGTTTCCTCTCACAGAGTGATGAACAATTTGACCATCTCAACATCTTCATCTCTGTGGTGGAGAGCTTACTGCTTTCTTTCTATGTGTCCAGCCAAGTCTCTGTTCCATACATTAGAATGGGTCAAATTATGGCATATTTTTATCACAGAGAACTGGGGTCAGCTCCTGCCATTTGCACCAAATAGTATTGACATGATGCCAGCCATCACTTGGGAGGGCACTGTTCTCAGCCAACATTTAAATTATTTCATTCGAATACATTCTGTGCTTGTAATATCTTTTATGGTGAGCACTCTTCTCTGTTATCATAGCCTCAGTCTTATCAACATTCATTTTAAGTGTAACCTGCTCAAAACTGTGTTGTCACTGTTGAGAGTTGGTGAGCAGAGACTCTCAATCTTTTGTACATATTGCTAAATCATCGATGAACAGCATATTCCAAGGTGGTTCCCTTCGTATATTCTCACTTATCACATTCAAGACAACCACAAACAAAAAATGCACACCAGTCTTTACTGGAAATTCTCTGTGGTAGCCCCATTTTGATTTGACTACAGTAAGCACTCGATCAGAAATATCTTGGATAAGACAGACATAGCCTTCTGGCACACCTCTCTGTCACAAACACCACCAGACAAATTCTCTTGGTACACAGTTGCACACCTTCTCCAAGCCCACAAAGACCAGCCGAGTTGCAATCTCATTTCTTTCAACTTCACCGTGGGGATTCATATACCATCAACTGGACTTATTCCCAGATAAATCCAAACAGACCCTGCCAAATTTCAACACATCCATGCAGATACTTTTCAATCATTTTCTCCCATGTTTTCATAGCATGTGATGTCGTCTTAACTGAGTGATAATTACTACAGTGTAATATCTCCTGTATGTTTAAAAATGGGGACCACAAAGCTTTTATGCTGTTTGCCCAGCATTTTCTGCTTTCTTAAGAATATCATTAACATATACTTGAGTCTGTCTAAAATACTCCTGCAAAAATCATCTAGTTTTGTTCATGACATCTTCTTCAAAGCCATGCACCATTTTTTATAATGTTTTTCAGTTTAGGAAATATTCTAATCAGCCCTGTTGAGCCTGGAATATAATACAGTAGCACAAATCACCAGTATTTTAAGCATTAATACAGTGGTCTGTAAAATAACTGTTTGGGCTGTTCAAGATACTAGATCAAATCCTATTTGCTTTACTCTCACAAAGCTTCCCCTTACTTAAAACTCCTAAAGATGCAGATAGGAACCTAGTAGGGTTTACAAAGCCCCTAAGTGAATTAGGCACCTCACTTCATTTCTGTGTCATTCCTCCCCACCCCCCTGCTTCCCTGCATCTCCAGGGTGAGGGTTCCCCTTTTAAGGAGGTCTTGGGGCACACACTGCTATGAGTGCCCCTGACAGGGTTGCACTGATGGAACTGTGGTGTCAAAGAGTGGGGCTAGAATTGTTTCAGAGGCAAAGGGCTTTCACACAGAGATCCTTGTGGCTCACAGGGGTTGTATAGTGCTATGTAAGTAGAAGTAATAGACTTCAGATAATCTGAAGAAATCTAGTGAGCTGCAATTCTATGACCAGCTCAGACGGCATTAAAAGGTAATTTCCTGACAATTGTATGTATTTTTTAAAAGTATCTTTTCTTGAGCAAGTGGATGGATTGGGTGGATAAATTTCTTGCCAGATTATTATTTTTTTGTACCACTTGCTATAGATACTTAGCTGCAACAAACTCCAAGGAAGCCTTTTAACAGCCTAGAATTTTCCACCACCTTGTTTCTTGCACCCTCAAATAAAAGGCTATAAAAACGCTCTTGTTTTTCTCTGCCTGTAAAAAATGGAAGAATACTCTTTACTGAAAGGGACTGTGATCCTCTCTGCCAAGATTGCTACCCTCAGACTTTGACTGTGAATTGAATAATGAAAGATCTATGCACCAGATCCCTGTTGTTGGCACTGCTGAATTCTATATGTTTAATAGTAATTTAATCACATAAAGATGACTTTTTCTACACTCAACTTCAAAAAAATTAGGAAAAAGTGTGGAAGAGATGACCTGCTCTTGCTTCTGATGAAATTAACAGCAGCTCTGCCTTTGATTTCAATGGAAACAGCCTTCATACAATATTATGTAGACAGCAGGGATTTTTTTAAAATCAATTTCTAACAAATAAATCAATATGAGCTCTATTTCCAAGTCTACAAACTGATTAATCAAAAATTGATCTACTGTACATGTACAAGGGAAGAGATGAAGGACCATATAGACTCCAGATTTACAAAGTTATCATTTATATAAAACAATTAGAACTATTAATCATCTTTTCAGGAGCCTTCATTTCTAATGATGGAGTCAAGCTAATAGCTCATGTTATCATGAGGATCTATTTGCCTTAAACTGTAGTCTTGAGTCCTTTTCCCAGTCAGAAAGCTTGATGGGTTAGCAATGATAGGTTATGAATACTTATGATGACTTCAAGTACAATATCAGATTTGTTGCTTGGCTTAGGGTTTGTCTAGACAGGTTGTTTTATTAGGTAACAGATGGTTTGGAAATTGTTTGCTGTGACAGAGCTAACTGACTGGAATTTGAATTCTCTGTTCCCAAATTAAAGAGGAGTGAGGGGGGAATGGAGGAGAGAAACTCCCACATTCTCTTCTCAAATTGAAAATTCATGTGTGTGTATATATATTTTAATCCCAGGAAATGAGTTTGACGGTGGAGATGGGAGATTCTTAATCAACTTCAGTCAATTACAGAATGAATTTCCCTAACATAGCATTAATGCCGCTATTAGGAAAGAGGATTTACAGTCTTTCAGAGTTGAATTTTTTTTAATTATGCCCTAGAAAAATGAAATAATCAAACAGAAGGGCTTATTAACATAGCACACAGATTTCATTGATTAAGATTCTGAATCAGTTAATTGCATTTAGTCAGTTTATTCAGTGTTGGATAGGCAAGAGTTATGTAGACAGCTTGAAATTCTGAGTCTCTTGATCTGAACCCAGGTAAAAGTCTTCATGGAGGAGGGGGAGAGTGTAAAGGTTGCTTTGCAGTGATTCTGGATTTCTATTTGGCAATTTTTTGTTATAGGCCAAACTTCTCAAACTTAAGTGACCTATTTTCAAGGGAGACACTACCTCTCATCACCTTCACTAGGATCTGCAGGTGATCAATATGGACCTAAGTTTGAATATAGCTTGTTAATGTTTCCCTTCTGTGTTTCTGATATAAATGTCTCCCACAGATGCCCTAGTAAATGGAACACTAAACAATTAAAATTAATGAAATGATGCATGTTCTCTAAAGAGACATTGAGCTTTTGTTCCTATTTGTACAGGAACTAAACACAGTGTTTCCGAGAAGAAGCTGGACCCATCTGCACCTTGAAGTATTTCAGATTTTATCCCATTGAGCCAAAGCATGTGCTAATAAAAAAAAACAAAAAACCCAGCAACCATTTAACATTGACAGGCCAGATTTCCAGCTGGTACACACTAGCATAGCTTGGCTCAGTATTTTTAAATACAGCTTTAGGGCTAGATGATGCCCCTGGCTATTCATATAATCATGAGTAGCAGTATGGGGATGAAGGAAGAGCAGAGTATGGGGATGAGATAAATGAGGAGTGGGTGGGCAAAGCCTGGAAGCCTTGGCTTCGCTCCACCCTACCTCCATGTGCTGCCAAACTGAGTTTAAGGAGAGGGGTAGCAAGTTGCACTAGGAAAGGTGCCTGTATTGATTCCCCTCTTGAGAAAGGGAAGAAGAGGGACAGGATTGACACTCAGTCACAGTGTGAGCCCTGCTCTGCTTTTGGGACAGCATAACTACATACTGCCCCTTACTCAGAATATGTTGAGACAGCCTGGCCCTTTAGGAGCAGCACATACAGTTGTGGTCATCCCCAAGCATATTCAATGCAGTGTTATATAATCTATTATTATACAATGCCCTTTGGCTCTCAAATGTCAAATTCAGTCCCTCTCCACGTTTGCCTCACAAATGGGCAAAATCTAGCAGCTTTTACAGCCATATTTTACACCTGTGTTGTGGCCAGCCAGCCATTGGCTCCCACATAGGTGCTGTCAAGGTTCCTTCCCCACTCTGAACTTTAGGGTACAGATGTAGGGACCTACATGGACACTTCTAAGCTTAATTACTAGCTTAGATCTGGTATCACTACCACCATCTAGAATTTTCAGTGTCTGGATCACTCCCTTTCCCCCCAAAACCTTCCCATCCCTGGGTAGCCTTGAGAGACCCCTTCACCAATTCTCTGGTGAGTTCAGATCCAATCCCTTGGATCTCAAAACAAGGAGAAATTAACCATCCCCCCTCCTGTCTCCCACCAGTCCCTGGTGAGTCCAGATCCAATCCCCTTGGATCTAAAAACAAGGAAAAATCAATCAGGTATTAAGAAAAAGGCTTTTAATTAAAGAAAAGAAAGGTAAAAGAAAACCCTCTGGAAGAGAGATTAGCATACCAGCTACTCTCACAGACAACAGATTCAAAACACAGACGATGTTCCCCTGGGCACAAATTTAGTTACACAAAAAAATACCCAATTTGTTTCTACCTTTAATTGCATAAGACAGGTTACAAAGAAATAAACATAAACCTATTTATTCCTTTCTAAAACTTACTACTCTGATAAGAGGCTGGTTCCTTGATATTTTTCACTCCGGCTGAAACTGAACTGAAACTCTAAACAAAGGAAAAACTTACCTCCTTCTTATTGAAACATCTTGTTCCCCCATTGGTTCCTCTGGTCAGGTGTTAGCTAGGCTAGGTGAACTTTTTAACCCTTTACAGGTAAAAGAGGCATTAACCCTTAACCATCTGTTTATGACAGGTGCCCTCACAGATTGCTTCTGCTAGCACCTCAGTTTAGATTATTCTAGGTTTCAAGTGAATGAGGTGAGGCCGCCTCCCTGATCCTTAAATTCCAGGACACTGTACCTCAGTGAGGAGGACTCACGGACCAAACCCTCAGCTGGTGTAAGTTGGTGTAGTTTCATTGACTAAGTCAGGACAGATCCCTTGCAGAAGATGAAGATCTAGCATGGGTTTTGGAGGAGTCAGGATTGGGGCACATCACATATACTGTTTTTTCTCGTCCTCTTGACTTCTTTTCTGGTATAAGTTCCAGCTAGAATTTAGCCTTATAGTCTTAGGACTGAACCATTCTACCTGCTTTTAGGTGAGAAGGGGATAAATTGTATGCAATTTCCCACCACAACCGGCTGGTACGTGCATAAGGATTGTGGGCAGGCTGAGGAGGGGAAGAAGTCTCTAAGTTCCATCATTCACCCTGTGATGTTACACTCCATATTCTTTATGAAAATATGCTTATGATATGGATATAACAAAACTGAGAAATACTTTATGCTAGATAGCTCACGTAAGGTATCACTGGAAAGGTTATGATTTACTGAATGTGATTATCCAATTTGCATGTGTGACTGGTTGGATCACAGAACCTCCCTTGGGAGCTGCCACCTGATGTGCCAAGACTACCTCTGCCCCTGCTTTCCTGCCCTGTCAGCTTAGGACTTCAGTGCCCTGCCTGGTTTGAGCCAGACTCGCTACCCTGCTGCAAACCCAGACCGAGGTCTGAACCACGTCCCCTAACAGCTCTAGGCTTACCTGAAAGCAGCTAACAGAAGTGTTCTTGTCTTTAACACTCAGATGCCCAACTCCCAATGGGGTCTAAACTCAAATAAATCTGTTTTCCCCTGTATAAAGCTTATATAGGGTAAACTTATACAGAGTAAACTCATAAATTGCTTGCCCTCTATAACACTGATAGAGGGATATGCACGGCTGTTTGCCCACACATACTCTGAGTTAATTAATAAGTAAAAAGTGATTTTATTAGATACAGAAAGTAGGATTTAAGTGGTTCCAAGTAGTGACAGACAGAACAAAGTGAATTACCAAGTAAAATAAAATAAAACACACAAATCTAAACCTAATACAAAAATACAACTGAATACAGGTAAAATCTCACCCTTAGAGATGTTTCAATAAGTTTCTTTTCTCAGACTGGACACCTTCCAGGCCTAGGCACAATCCTTTCCCTGGTATAGCTCTTGTTCCAGATCAGGTGGTAGTTAGGGGATTCTTCATGATGGCTCCTCTTTGTTCTGTTCCACCCACTTATATATCTTTTGCATAAGGCAGAAATCCTTTGTCCCTCTGGGTTCCCACCCGTCCTCACTGGAAAAGCACCAGGTTAAAGATGGATTCCAGTTAAGGTGACATGATCACATGTCACTGTAATACCCCAAGCCTTCATTCCTCCCAGCCTGACTCACAGGAAGGCTTGCCTTTAAACAGAGCCATCCACAGTCAGTTGTCCTGGTTCATGGAAGTCATCGAGATTCCAAACCACTATTAATTGCCCACACTTTGCATAATTACAATAGGCCTTCAGAGTTATATTTCATATGTCTAGTTTTAGATACAAGAGTGATACATTTGTAGAAATAGGATAAACACAATCAGCAGATTATAAGCTTTGTAAGAATACCTTACAAAAGACCTTCTGCATGAAACATATTCCAGTTACGTTATATTCACTCATTCGCATATTTTTATAAAATCATATAGACTGCAAAGTCACAGTATGCTTGTATCATTTCTGTATCTGAAATTAGGAAATTTGACCATGTGTCTATATTTCAAATGTGCTACTGTGGGTGTCACCCACAACCAGCCCTTCAGGTACAACAATGAAAAAGCTGGACAGTACGGATGGCCCATTAGGAAGGGCAATGGACTGTAAAATAACTTGGTCTTCCTGTGGATGTTCCAGACAGCCTGAGAGTAATGGCTGCCGTGGCCCTGCAGAAACATGGATCTGAGTCACCTGATACTGGACTCACCTCTTGGAATGCCAGTGTTTTTCCACTGGAAGACAAAGGGTTCCCGTCATACAGGACAATATTGTGATACACAAAAATAAACTAATTTGTGAGCAAGAGTTAAAGTGGTGATTTTTGTAAAGAAATGTACCTTTCTCTGTAATAAGAAAATAACTTAAGGAAGATGGGTACCAAACTCCCATAGCTCCTTTGGAACTCTCAGCAATATATTTATCACGTGGGCAATGTAAAATTTAGAATGTTATTAATTATTCATTTCTTTGCTTTAAGTGCTTGGATTTTGTATGTAAGTGGTGTGCTACATTGCTGGGGTTTTTTTTTTTTGTAACTTAGCAACCTTAAGTAGGTTATTAAATTAAGCTTCTTAATTTTTTTAAAATTAATATAAAGTAACAGGTGACTGTCCCCTTAAGGAAGTAGGGCTGGGGATCCATCAACAGTTGTTCTATGGTGTCCCTTTAAGATTACTGGGACTTCTAGCATAGATGAAGATACATGGAAGGGCAAAGGCAGGTGTTGGGGAAGAGGAAGATGATCTCAGGGGAATAGTTAATGTCAGGGGGAAAACCCTGGTTGTTGTTGATTTGAGGGCTTGGGACCAGGAGCCTTGGTAAAGTGAGCAGAGCAAAGCTCCCCTCTCCCCCAGGCAGCTGAGATATACTCTGGGCAAGACAACGATATCTAGTTTGTCTCCTCCCTCAGAACAGGATAGACCACAGCAGGGAAAGGCCAGCTACCCTCTCCCAGCCCCCAGGAGGAGATGTGTGGGACTTGTGAGCAGAGGAGAAGACTGACTGAACCAATGCAGACATCAGAAAGGGTGCAGGAGTGGGGAGGGGCAGGATGGGACTCCTGAATGAAGAAGTATGAGTCCAAAGGCCTTAAAAGTCTGTGTTTGAAAAAAGACTAAATTCCCCCCCATTAACGGGGAAATACTCTGACCTGAGAGTAAGTTATTACCAAGGAGGGAACTGAGGCTAGGGGGCACCCTGTGATGGCATCCATTCACTAAAATCATAAAAAAATTGTGTGTGTGCATACAGAAATGTGTCAGTAACACACATGCTGACTAGAGCTGTTTGAATTTTATTCACTGAATAATGTACATCCAATTAGACAACTAGATCTTTTGCTAACTTTAGGTGAAATTCACCCCTCTATTGAGGGCACCAGATTCATATACTAATCAAGTCTTCAAAATGGGACTTAGGTGGGGCATGGGGCTGCACTGGTCCTCTGGACAGACAGGAGGTCATTTATTTTTATTTGCAGAGTTCAGCCAGTTCTGTGGCTGGGTGACTACTGCTCATCAAATAACTTATTCAATGTCTAACAGCAAATAAATTACTTTTCAAATGACTTTCATGTCAGAGCTAAAGCTGGCCAAACAATGCAGGAAGTATGCAACTGATGAAGGAGTTTAAGGTTTATCACTCAATAGTACAGTAGTATCAGGATGTCTGGAATTAATACTGGTAACTTATTTAGTGCAATTCCCCAGTTACAGTAAATCCTCTTTTCTGTACACTAGAAGCTAATGCCTGGTGATAGTTACACATTGCCATAGAAACTAGGACAAGTTCATCTGTAAATCAAAGATTATAAAGCAAAATTTGTCCTTACAGATTGAAGTTGCCCCAAACCCATTTCCTTACAAAACATCCCATTATTTTGACTCAAGCACATCTTTGTGTGTGTCAGCATGGTTTCTTTTGGTTTAAGGAGGATTCACCTTAAAGTTTTGTACGAGATAACTCACTCGTTTTGTGTGTTTGCAGTTTGCAAATGCTAGAGTGACAGCACAAGCTCTCTGTGGGATAGTTGTAAGCCAGCGCATTGATGACTCATTGTATATGATGTTGTTTCACACTATAGTTGTTTGCTGTACATATGTGCAAGTCAATAAAATAAAAGTCAAACGTGAATACAGCATGGGAACAGCTATATTCGTGCAGTATATTTCACATCCAAATTCACAGGGATTTGGACAATTTTTTGTCAGAGGGTGAAGTTCACCCTTCTTCAGAGGACAAAAAATTTAATGTAACATAGGACTTAGGTGGAACCTAACGGTACATTTACACTGCATTTTGAAAGCTGCTGCAGCAAGTCAGCAGCTGGTAGTATTCATGCTATGACACTAGAAACAACTGCATGAACATTTGGGCGTGGCTCTGAAGCCTAGATGGAGGCTGGGCTGAGTCTCCGTGTTTACACTGCTGTTTGTAGCACGAGCCCAAGTCTGTAGACCTAGTCCTTGAGACTCATTGCAGCAGGTTTTTAAAATGCAGTGTAGACATACAGAGTGGTGCATAGGCTGTGTGTTGACCTTCTGAAGGGGGCAAAGTTCATGTGGAGTGTGGAGCAAATGTTCTGAAGGTTTCTGATGTTGTAAGCTTTTGTGGGGCACGGACTGTCTCTTTGTACTGGGTTTGTATAGCGCCTAGCACAATTGGGTGCTGGTTCATGACTGGGGGCTCCTAAGTGTTACCACAATACAAGTAAATATATAATAAAATAATAATAATTAGGGTGATCTTGGGTGCTTCCCATCAGCAGGAAAGTGGAGAAATTTCCTGCTGGCGGATAGTGCTACCTTCAGAGCTGACCCTCTGGGTGGTCAGAGCTTAGAGGATCAGCCCCAGCCAGAGGTGAAGTGCCGCTCTGGCAAGTCCTGTGCATGGAGAGCCCCAGACAGTCCTGTTCTTACTTTAAGAAATATGGCCACCCTCATAATAATGGACTTTGCTGCCAAAGGGTAGCTTGCTTCCCACCCCCCTGCCCTGTCTGCAGAGCTAAACTTGGGTGACCAGATGTCCTGATTTTATAGGGACAGTCCTGATTTTTGGGTCTTTTTCTTATATATAGGCTCCTATTACCCTGTCTCGAATTTTCACACTTGCTGTCTGGTCACCCTAAGCTCAACCCAAACTTGAATCACTGCATTTTGCAGTGGGAGGGATTAATTTGTTATGTTGCCACATTAAAAAAATAAACTGTGATTCTGTAAATATAATTTAAAAACATATCTAGATTTGATTATACTCTGAAAGCTTCTCCTGGGAATAATTCCAGTCTGAGGCCAGTTCAGTAATGGCAGTGTGACCCCCTCCTCAGAAAGTTTGTCTCTTCCCGAAAGAAATAAGGATCTGAGATGTTATTTTTGTCCCTCTGATGTTCTTAACTGTTCCCTTACGCCTCATCTCCTCTCACTAGGAAAAAAAAAAATCCAATATTTTATAGATAGATTTCAGAACCCTTAAGGACATTTTACTGAATATATAAAAGCAACTCCAACTATTGTTGCATACCCTCAGTGAACACAGGAGGGAAAAGGCATGGTCTGTCCAGGAAATATTTTCTCAAAATAACTGATTCTTTTTCAGCTAAACTAAGAAAAAAATCTGCACTCTTAAAACAGAAACAAAAAACCCCTCAGGCAATGAATTTATATTAAACATATGGCCTGATTCAAAGCCACGGAAGTCAATGGAAATCTTTCCATTCACTTCAGTGGGCTTTGGATCGGGTGCACACAAATTCCTCTTTGTGTGAAGTACCAGACCATTTCAGACAATGCTGTCAATCCTTTGCCAGCAAGAGTCCTCACCAAGTCTTGATCTTGCTCCTGTGCCCTGCAATGTGCACTGCAAGTACGCTCATGTTAACCAAGTGTTCTGTGATGATCATTTGAACACCTTGGAGAACTAGGATGTCCGCTACAGCATCATGGCCTTGTTGGCCATGATCCACATCCTTTTGTTCAACTGAAAATCCCAATCCACTGTTTCTTAAACTCCCTAAACAAGCATGCTCATATCACTTAGCCATATTTACTCACTCCTCCAATCCCTTTCGTCTCTGAACTCCGGCTCCAGCTGTCAAGGCATAGGAATTTGGATCAGATGATAGAAGGAAGGTGGCACTCAAAACCTTGCACTCCAAATGAGAATGACTCTAGATTTGGTGGAACCACTCAGGCAGGGAGCTAAGCAGGAGTTAGGGAAAAGGAATACATACAGGCAGACCAGAGGATTACAGCACAGCCCCTCTGTCCGCTCTTTCAGACTGTGGGTTGGAAAGGTGGCTGCTTCCTCTCTCTGCCACTTCCATACCAGTTTCTAACCATGGAGAACAAATTCAGTCTTGATAATAAACAGGTATAATGTGGCAAAGGAGTAATAGACAGCAGAGGTGAATGAGATCCTTCTTGTTTTTCAAAAAGCATTTCAGTTCACTTGTAACTTCCCTAAAGTGGACCATAATCTTGCGTTGTGTTGAAAAACTAATAAAGATTTTGAAAAGGCCTTGAAAAGAATGAAAACCTCCTACAAATCTTTCTTAAGTCTTTTTTACTCAATAGTTGTGTCCTGCAGATTTTTAACTGTAATGTATCAGATCTCTAGTTCTGAGCATGTTATTTCTGAATTTCCTGGACTCTGTGGATTTAAACTTCAAATTTATTTAAAATGTAGAATTAATGGTCCTATTTTGCAATTAAGTAAACTTATATTACACACCTCCTCATAAATGAATACATGTGCACACATTTCAGTGAAGACTTTAAACAAAATGAACATGCTACAGGTATTCATCCCACTTTGCAGTTACATTCAATGCCTCTGATGGATTTCCCTAAACTGTTGCTAGGAGACCAAGATACTGCCTAACAAAGGACATATTGATAGATTCTTTTTGTAAAATTTTTCAATCTTGTTATGGTAAATGCTGTTTCACTTAAAATGGATGTCATGGGATCTATTAATATAGCTGTTGTGGTGGAGAAATTGTACACGTCAAGAGAAGGATGAAATTTTTCCATCATGAAGGCTGGGGTTTTTTAAATGATGATTTTCAGCACATTTAGTGCAGGGCTAGTATAATGAATGCATTACTCATTGGTATTTTTTCTCCTTCCTTGCCTCCATTATTTCTCCTTCTGGGAACACATTTAGCTTATTATTAAGGTTTCCATTACTCTTATGGGAAGCATTGATTCTTTCATTTACTTTAAAACAGAACAAATTATTCATGACTCCTGACATCATAGGATTTTGGCATGTGGGTAGCTCAGTGCAATGGCAAATTAGGACAAACTATTCCTTAAGAACCTCGTGTACCTCTAAATTAAACCCTAGACTGCATGGGAATCTACTTAGGAGGGGAAACTGAGCAACAATACTGCAGAGATACAAAGGTCCAGAGCTGTGAATTCTCATTGAAAGAGTTGATTTCTTCAGGATAATGAGTTTCTCCCTTTTTGGGAGGGTAACAACAAACCAAAACCCACCCCAATAAAATAAAACACTTCTCTGGAGAGTAAGGTGAGCTAAAGCCTAGCAGCTATGTTCAGATCTGTTCACTGTCACCCCAGTAGTTTATTATTCAATAGCACAATGAGTGTACTTGGCAACTTGCTTGTTTCCAGGGTCCCTGGCTCCAGGACAGACCCTCTGTGCAGACTGCCAAGCACCCCAGAGACTTCAGGGTCTGCAGCTCTGGGGAATCCCCCATGCCAGGGCTTCCATGCTCCCTGTCATGTAGCCAGACGCCCGGGAGCCCTGGCTGTAGCCAAGCTTCTCAGGCTAGCTCTTAGCTACCACATGAGGGAGTCTGGTAGCCCTGACCCTCAGCTTGAACTGGGCTCTCAGGAGTTCCAGGGTCCTAGAACTGGGAGCCTGGAAACCCTTAGAGTCTTAGCTCTTACTGGGATCTGGTTCGTCAGCTGGGAACCTGGAAGCCAGGAGAATCCTAGCTTGGGCCATAGCTTCCAGACTCCCTGTTGTGGAGCCAGGAGCGTCCTGGGAGACCTAGCAGCTGCTGACTGAAGTAGATCTTCAGTTTTGCTCAACAGGTGGAATGATCCCTGGAAACATATTGTGTTTTGAAACACCAGGTTTTGATATTTCCAAAACGATTTTCTGGCATCTTCTGGTTTGCGAGAAATTTTAACAAAACTGGTTTTATTCTGATTCAACACAAAACCAAAATTTGAAATAGCAAAATTTCTCATGGGCTGTAGATTGCGAATTTCAGCCAGCTCTATGTGCCTAGCCACAAAGGTACTTGCTCCCCCTCCCAGTTAGATAATGCATATATCTTGCATGGGTGTTCAAAGCAAATGAATTCATGTATTGGAGAGAACATTGTTTGAGTGCCAGTCTGTAATAAGAACCTATGTCTGCAAATGACAGACATGGTTACTGTATAAATCTCTCTCACACTTGTGTGCACACAACTGTACTAGAACCTTGGTTCTTCAAAACACAGGCATCCCCCACTTGCATTAAAGAAAAACTCCCATTGCTGGTAAACAACAGGTTGCTTATCTTCTCAGTATTGTGGGTCACCCCAAAGAGGACAGTTTTATTTGCTCATAAATGGGAAGTCAGTATGTTACAACAGAGGATGTATGGGGGAGCGGTTTGGGTCTTCTTAAGGGGAAGGGGAAAAAGTGGCCACTGTGAGACAGAGAATTTGGGGAGAAAAGGTGGGGGGAAATAAAAGGTTTTAAAAAACAGATTGTGAAGAAGAAGGGGCTTAGAGGAAAACAAATCAAATAAGATATGGAAAAAGGACTGAAACATGGAAAGCAAGTGTGGGGAAGAGGAAAAACAACAGAGGAAATTAATGGAAGAGAAAAGGGAAAGAAAACATAGAAGAGGGAGGTTTCTTTTTTCCTTGTAACTGACTTTGTGTAAAGCATGTGTGTGTTTGTTTAAAAAAAATGTGATGCTACAATCAAATGGTGATTTGGGCTTGTCATTAAAAACCATCAGAAAGCCATGTAGAACTCTTCCCAGCTGTGAGCAATGCCATTTTTCTGCATCTCTTCTCTTGGGCATTCTACTTGACCCATGTTTTCTTTTTTGAAAAATGTAACAGGTATTTGCTACCCCAGTGCTCCAAACCTCTAGCGTTCATGTGCTTCACAGCTCCCACTGAGCTCCATGCTTTCTCCACCCCTGAACTTCAGAGAGCTTCAAATGTTATGATGGGCAGTCCTCCAGAGCCCCACAATGGGCCTGTACTCCCTGCAGATTACTTGCCCACTGTTGCTCTTGGGCTTCATCCAAAGCCTACTGAAGCCAGTGGGAATCTCTCCATTAATTGGAATGGAATGTGGGTCAGGCGCCTCTGTGTGGAGGCCACACACACATAGTGGAATGCATGTCTATTAGGCAATTGTGTTGTTTTGATTTGTAATGGAAAAGTTCTGCTCACCAAAGAATTAATTTCAAAGAGGCTTGCACAAACAGCAGCAGTGAATCTGGATCTCTATCCCTTGGCAGGTATTTATAGCTGTTCAGTGAATTTCCTTCACCAAACTTGAATTAGAGCACTTTAAGTCACTCAAATGTAGCTGAAGTTGGTCTCTACTTCCTCAAGTACAGCTGTTAAACAATTTTAAAAAAAATATTTTTTTGGTCCTTTGAAAGTTTCTGTGCCACTGATCAAACAAAGTTTCCACCTTCTTGATCACTTTAGCATAGGGACAACTGTTAGCTATGTATTTCTTGAGCTTATGTGTTGGAAAGTCAAAGTGGGAAAGGCCATTTGATTGCAGTAGGTGCACAGAAGAAACTTGTAGCTGCAAGCACAAGGTACTGTCTCCTCTGATTGCCTTTGCAGTTGCAAGGAAAAGCCTCACTTCTCTAGTTCCCATTATCTGTCAACCACAGGCACTCACTTTCCCCAGCTGCACCAAATTTAATGTTTTAAGCACCAGAGTATAACTTTCAGCTGCCAGAAATAGCTTCAGACTTGCAAAGAGTGTGAGGGAGAGGGAGGAGTCTTCACTGAGTCTGGCAGAATTAGCCACTGAATGAGCCTTCCACTAGCTACTGCTGATTTATCTAGAACTCCTTAGCTCATATAGTGCTATGCTCTTTCTTCCTCTCTACACTTCATTCTACTAGATACCATAATTCTCCAAAGACACAGTGAAGCTAAGAGTAGCCAGAGAACCAAAGGATCTAATCAGAGACCTCACAGGTATTTTTATGTTTTATCTTCTATGAAATCCAACCACACCGAACATGAATTTAGCTAAATAGTCCTGCTAAAGTGATCAGCAATTAAAATAGTAATAGTTTAAATGATGATCAATAACTTTCAGAGTTAGCATCCTACTGAGATTAATACAGTACACTCCCATTTATCTTAATTCCCTTTTCTTCAAAAATCCTAGTTATCCGAATCCACAGTGCATCTCCCAGGTAGCCCTATGTTGGTTAATCATGCACTAATAGCTTCTTGATTAGCCTCTTGGCACCTGTTGAGTGTTAATCAACAGCTTTGTATTTGTATAGTAGGTCTGAATGGTTACCTGCTGTCACAGAGACCTAATTTTTTCTTCAGTAAGTTTCTGTATTAGTAAAACTGCAGCTCCAATTAGCATGTCTGTTTATCCAAATGATTCATTATCCAAACATTTCTGATGTTCCCCAGGCCACTTGAATAAATGGTAGTGTACTGTGGTAGCCATTTATAATACAGCTATCAGTGATGTCTCTGTGCAGACTGAAGGAGAAATCACTGCATCAAATAACCATGTGAGACCACAACTTTCAGTTTTTAAATAATAGCTTAAATTCTTCAGAAATCCCCAGTGAGTTGCAAATATCACCTTGTCAGGCCAACTGCTGTATAGAGGTAGAGACTAACTTTATTGTAAGCTCTGCTAAGTACTAGCACCATCTAGTGCACACTGTGTGAAATATGAAACATGGTCAGAGTTGCATTGCTTTATCCACTTTAAAATACTGTTGGAGGGAGTTAGTTAACTGAGAAGAGAAATACCATACATTTGTGTTGGGGTCATAGCTTACCATGGTTTGTAAATTGTAGTGGGTGAAAATCCCCAAACTAGTAGCTGGCTTGCCAAATCATCATCTAGTGGTTAGAACATCCCATTATCAGATCCAGTATACTCCCCTCCCGTTAAACCATTCATGTAGCTCTGTTGGATGGCACATGGGTTCTGCCTTCTCTCATTCCCTCTCTGCCTCCTTACTCATGCAGGAGAGTACAGGTGCAGAATCCCTGATCTTGATCCCACGCCTGTGTCCAAGACTCAAATATTTTAAACTCACATTTCATACTCCAGCTGCCTGGCAGCAGGAGGTTCTGTGGCAATAGGAATCAGTATAGGATTTGTCTTTAGAGAATCAGAGGGAATTAACATAATAATCTCTTGTTTTCTTCAGAGAAGGATCTTGCGGAAAACAATAATACACTTATCAGCAGTCACTGCTGTAGCCATACGACAATGACTTCTAAACAATAACTGCGAATGGCACTTATTCCTGAGAGACATCCTATATTGTATCTTGGTGACCTCTGTGTAACCGATACTATTGTTCTCAGTTTGTGCTGTTGTTGTTCCCTGTGGCTGAGCTAAGTGCTAAAGCTTCAAACCTGCATGTGTATATTCAGATATCTAAAGTTTCCTGTGCTTCCCCTGTCTGTATCTATCCATTGTTTCTTGTGTTATGCTTAGCCCCATCCCAAAGAGTTTAAAATCTTTTTTGTTCTGTTTGTACAGCACCCAGCACAAGGAGAATCTGATCCACAAGTGAGGCTTCTAGGCACTATGGCAATATAAATATTAAATGATATATGTACATGTGGGTAATACACACAGGAAATTTTGTAATTCCATAAATGTTTCTGCATGGGAACACTTTTTTTTAAATGGGGCAATGTGCAAGTACTTACACTCATGGATGTGCCCCCTTCCCTTTTCTGTAATCTGCTGCAGTGATATGCTTTGATCAGGCAGACATACACCAGATCTTCAGCTGGTAGAATGGATGAAGCTCTGGAGCATCATTAATGTGACACGTGTTGTCTGTGTTTCCCCCACTACTCTGAAAAGTTTGACTGTAATGTAACACCAATTTTTAGAAAGAGCTCCATAGGTGATCCTGGCACTTACAGATTAGTGCATCTAACTTCAGTACTGGGCAAACAGGTAGAAACTATAGTAAAGAACAGAATGATCATAGACTCACACTTTAAGGCCAGAAACTCACCCACCCCCTTCTATAATAGACCTATAACCTCTGGCTGAATTACTGAAGTCTTTAAATCATGATTTAAAGACTTCAAATTACAGAGTATCCATCATTTACTCTGCCCATGCTGCAGAGAAGTAAAAAAACCCCAATGGTCTCTGCCAATCTGAGCTGGGGGAAAATTCCTTCCTGACCCCAAATGTGGACATGCTCAGGGTTCAACTGACTGTCATAAGATCACCCCTAGACACCTGGGAAAGAATTCTCTAAACTTAGAGCTTGGAGTTACTGTGGGTAGTTCCGTGAAAATTTTAGCTCAATGTGCAGTGGTAGTCAGAAAGGTAACAGAATGTTAGGAATGGGAAAGAGAGAGAAAACAAGACACAAATTATGTCGCTATGTAAATCTATGCTGTTCCCATACCTTGAATACTGTGTCTTGATTGCCCAGTCTCAAAAAAGATATAGTGGAATTGTAAAAGATTCAGAGAAGGGCAGCAAAGATGATCACGGGTAAGGAATGGCTTTCATATATGGAGAGACTAAAAAGATTAGGGCTGTTCAGCTTGGAAAAGAGATGACTAAGGAGGATATAATAGAGATCTATAACATCATGAATGTGTGGGAAAAGCAAATAGAGAAGTGCCATTCACCATTTCCTAACAATACAAAAACCAGGGGTCACCTGATGAAATTAATAGCAGCTTTAATATAAACAAGAGGAAGTACTGTTTCAATGTAACACACAATTAGCCCGAGGAACTCATTGCTGTGGAACATTGTGAAGACCAAAAGTATAATTGGGTTAAAAAAGAACTAGATGAGTGCTTAGAGGATAGGTCCATCAGTGGCTATTAGCCAAGATGGCCAGGGCTGAAACTCAATACTTGGAGAGGGAGGGAACCCTAAATCTCTGACAGCCAGAAGCTAGGAGAGGATGACGGGTGGAACACGCTTATGTACACGCTTCCTGAAACTCTGGTACTGGTCACTGTTGGAAACAGGATACTGGGTTAGATGGACATGCTGGTCTGACCCAGCATGGCAGTTCTTAGTTCCTATAAAATACTGGCTAGTAAATGAGAAAATCTCACATTTCTCTTCTGGCTCTCAAGAGGTCATTCATAGCAGTGTTTGTAAAGTCCTAGCACTGGCTCACTGGAACAGATTGGTCCATACTAGAGTGAGACTGAAGCCAGAACCCTATTTCTGAACAAGCCTGAAACTTGAGTGACTTCAGAGCAGGATCCAAACTGAATGGATCAGTCCTAATCCATACAGAATGTGAAAGAAAAATATCCTGTGACACAGAACTCATGGAGATAATCAGCAAATGAAGGAATTTGCTTACATTCAAAGGATCTTAAACGTTTCATGTACACTAGGCCATGAAAATATATTTTCACCTCAATTGTGATTGTTCAAAAGTTATTCCAAGTGAAAGCCTTACATGATGTGCAAAATGAGAACAGTCAGCTATAGAAGGTAATCATTGCATCTTTTTCCTTCTCTGTGTGGATTTGAGTTATAGCAGCAGGACCTTTTGTTCTACAATATACATGCATTGTTGTGGTCTCTATATGCTTCTGGCCTATATCAGGCACAGGGATTATTTGGTACCATTTAGCAATGGTGTGTAAGGTATATTTGTGGATGAGACCACAGTGGATCCTGCAGTTGGTGTGTTCAGAGTTGATATGGAGCAAGCTGATCTCTAGGCTCTTACACTCCTGGGATATAGTACAGAATAGGTAGTGCAGGGTATCCAGTCCACATGGGGAGGTGGATGAAAGATGGTTCTCATGTCAGATGTACGTGGTGTTAGAAAAAGGCTGTTTTTTGGCGGGTGGCTCTGATTTGGGGAGAGGAGGGCAGAGTTTATCAGACTGGGAGAGCTATTTAGGATAGGAAGGCCATGCTAGGGATGATTCTTCGCTTTCTTATATTGCACACCACAGGAAGGGAAACCACTGTAAGATTTCTTTCCTTTCTTCCCTCCATGAGAAGAGGATCAAGAACTAAGGAATGAAGGTAGGTGGGCCTTCTAAGAGAGGGTAGTCTGCCTAGTGGCTCAGGTGGCTAGAAGATGTCTAAAGGAGAGAACTGGAGGCGTGACTTGAGCTCTGCCTATGCTGAAACTGGACCAGAAAAGATAGGTAGAGCCAGACTGATGTTCCCACATGGTCAGCACTGGCTCTGGATCACATGCCAAGCATTGTCCAACTGGGAAAATGTGCAGCTGCTTAGCAGGGCATTCTGATCCCTGTAAAAATGTGGCTGTCACATGCCTCATGAATTTTATGATGACTAGAAGAAATACAGTACATAGAATACTCAAGATTTTGGAACTGGCTGCTCTGAGAGGTGCTGAGATTCTAAGGGAAATTACTTGGGTATGTAGTAGGTATATTTAGAGTATATACGGTAATAAACATAAACATGGGTGATTTATCTTTTTGCTCATACTCACAGGGCTGAACTCCACACCAAATTAGTGGTACGGAAGAAATGTTTTCCTATTGCAGATTTTCAGACTTTGGGGGAGGGATTTTTTTTGGTGGTGGAGGAGGGGGCATAGCGGTCTAATGGATAGGGCACTGGCCTGCGGCTCAACAGACATAGGTTTGATTTCTGTCTCAACCACAGAGACCCTGTGTGACCTTGGTCAAGTCATTTACTCTGTCCGTGTGCCTCACTTTCCCCACTGAGGTTGTGATAAGGATAAATTAATTTATCCATAACTGTGTGGCATTCAGATACTCTGGTGATGAGGGCCATACTGGCATCTAGATAGATTCCTCTGGAACATAGTAATATGTGGTCATATTCATGCTTGATTTTTCTTCAGTAGCAATGGATGGGCTCATTCTTTCCTGACTTCAGTGTTTGTTTCCTTACAATTTACTTGCATGTTTTTTGTTTGTTTGTTTAGCTAGCTACTAAGAATAATTGCTGCAATCAGGGGTCTACTGGTGAGCCACTGGTGTTGCTTTTATTTTGTGGATCATGGCAGCAGAACTTACATCCACTGAGTAGAGATGCTAATAATATAAGGGTGACATAAGTTTCAGATAGATAATCAAAGACAGTTGTTTTTATCTGATTTGCCATGAGAAAAAAAAATGACTTCCTTCAAAAACAAATTAAAATGATAGCTTCCCAAAGGAAGTTGCACATATTTGTTTGTGTAAGCTAGAGAGATATTTTTGTGAGTGAAAGTTCTTAAATTTACATTAAGTGAATAGATTAAAATAAGACAGTGGCATTTCTTGATGAAACAGTATGTGTTATAGCACATAAGCAAAAGATCTTCTGATTCTTGCATATCTGGATAAGGATTGTCATTTATTTGCTTCTTAATCCACTGGACAATGTGAGTATTTATGTTAATAATAAGCTAATTCTGCAGATGGCTATAAATATTTTGTACCCAATTCATGCAGATATTATTCCTATTTGTTTGTAAAGAGAACTTCTCAGGGTAAAAGGACTTAGACATGGGACGTATAAGGAGAGAATCAATGCCAATGTGGCTGAGTTAAAGGTGCTGTCACTGTTCTGGCAACCTATCTCACAACTTCTTTGTTTTTTGTCTGAGTCTTAACTCTATCGTATAGTCATATGGACATAGCAGTAGTATTTTAATACTGCAGAACTCTAATATGTTGTGCTCAAGCCATGCCATGACTTTCACTGAGAAATCTGCATTAACTGCCAGATTGCATGCTGATATCAGGAAATGAGTCTTCAGCTACTGGAAATGTGCTGCCAAATATAACATGCTTAAGTAAACATGGAAGCAGAGATGGTTGTTTACAGTCCACATATTCACCCTTCAGAGTTGCTGTGCCATGTAGCTCCATAACAACGGGAATTCTGAGGTTAGACGTACAAAGGAGATTATCTAACTAACGGTCTGAGGACTTGTCTACATTTACTGGGGGATTGATTCATCAGTGGTCGATTTAGCGGGTCTAGTGAAGACTCACTAAATCACCCGCAGATTGCTCTCCCATTGACTCCTGTACTCCACTGGATCGAGAAGAGTAGGGGGAGTCTATGTGAGTCCTGTTGACCTTGTGTAGTGTGGACCCCAAGGTAAGTAGGTCTAAGCTATGTCGATTTGAGTTATGCTATTCACATAACTCAAGCTGCGTAGCTTAGATCGAATTTCCCCTGTAGTGTAGACAAGGCCTAACTGTGCTCCCATTGAAATCAGTAGGTGTAGAATCAGCCCCTCTGTGGTAGATGTTCCACTTCTGGAGGTTTCCTTTCTAACTTGGAACTGTGGTGCAATTTAAACTTAGGGGCATACCCTAAGAGTCTTAGGATCATTTAGTTATGTCGACACTAGAATTAAAAACTCATGGTTGGCCGATGCCAGTTAATTTAGGTTTGCAGTGTAGCCCAGTGGGCCAGCTTACCTCTATTATGTTCACTGCTTTGCCTTATAGTCCACTTTATTATATTCAGCAGTAATGCAAGGAACCTACAGTTTTGTGTCCAGTAAGTCATTGACTTCAGTGGTTAGCATGAGGCTTGAGGCCTAAGAACTTTCTCATAGATAAACTTGGGTAACTCTTAAGTTTTGGGTAACTTGAGGTAGAGGGTAGGGGGGAATTTTGTCCATAATGACATCAGCCAACCACAGAAAATGAATTGACACCAGTTTCTGGAAGGTTTTGGACTGCAAGAGTGCCATGGCAACAGATTGGCATATAGGATAATGGGCTAAAATCATAAATACACTAACCTATAGAAGAAGGACACCTTAACATTGATAAGGTGCGGAAATACAAATAAGGAAGAGGGGGGATATCTCTACTGAATTTCCATTAGACATGGTAATGTCAGTGTAACGTGTTACAAAAGTGGCATCCCAGGGCACTAGGGGAGAGAGATGTAGCCCTTGGGAGGAGCGAGAATGATGGCCACTGGGGAAGATGAAGAATGTGGTGGTGATAAGTAAGATAATGGCTAACATTTCAGGCTGTTCTGCAGGGGTTGGTGAGAGTATGGATGTTCTGATGTACTTTCTGTATTATCTCTGTCTACCTTACTGAGTTAGTGTGTGTGTGACTTTACTAAATGTATTACTAAATTATTTGTAAATATAAAACAGTTCCTATAGTGTGAGTGTACACCTGTGCATGTTTGGGTTCCCAACTACATACTAATTTTAATAATATTGGGCCTGATCTTGGGACAAGAAACTGTCAACCCTTAAAGTGATAACTGAGAATTTTTATTCATAATCTATAGATCAGGCTACAGCATGGCTCAGGGTGTGGGGCTGTTTAATTGTGATGTAGATGCCTGGGGGTTGGAATGGTCCCAGGGCTCAAGCTGGAGCCCAAGGTGGAACGTCTGCACTGCAATTAAACAACCCCGCAGCCAGAGACCTGTGAGCCTGAGCTAGCTGGCATGGGCCAGCTGCGGGTGTCTAATTGTGGTATAGACATACCCTTAGGCCTGGTCTACACTGGGGAGGATGTCGCTGTAAGATACGCAACTTCAGCTACGTGAATACCATAGCTGAAGTCGAAGAATCTTATTCTGACTTACCTCCCATCGTCATGGCACAGGATCGATGTCGCATGGCTCCCCCGTCGACTTCGCTACCACCGCTCGTGCCGGTGGAGTTCTGGAGTCGATGGGGAGCGCGTTTGGTGATCGATATATCGCATCTAGATGAGATGCGATATATCAATCCCCGATAAATCAATCGCTACCTGCCGATACGGCAGGTAGTCTGGACGTACCCTTAGTGTGAGGCTTTCAAAAGTGCTCAACCTTGGCCTAATTCTGCTCCCATTACTTGACTTAATATTTTCCTTTAAAGTGAATCTGACTGCTTATGAAAGGTGCTGGATAGATAGAAACAGGGACTGAAGGATCTAATACAGAGACCACAGATAACACAAGTAGTGGTAGGGTATGGCCTTCCCCTGTTCTACCCAGCCATCCTTTACAAAATATTTCAAACACCATTCTTTTTAAAAGTCTGTGCCAAACTAGAGGGGTTTGCTCAGTGTTTAACTGAGTTCTTACTTTGGAACAACTCAGTCAAGTCCATGGAAGCTTGTCTGAGGAATGATTGAATAAAAACTAAGTAAATACCTCAATATTTAGAATAATAGAGCACAGAAACTGCATCAACACTTCTCTGGAGGTATGCCTTCTATGCAAGAGATGGTGATTCAGTTCCAGGGCCATTCAATCCTTGGTCTGTCTTCTGAGACTAACAATAATTCTGTGCACTCAATGCTGTGCTCTGTGTGGTGTGTGTGTATACACACACACATACACATATATCTAATATTAAATAGTTTTTATTGGCACGTAGCACTACTTATGGTGTACACAGGGGCAGATGGTTTGGTTGAAACTGATTTGTGCAATTTCACTAATTCAAAACAGACCTAAATCTGGCTGTTATGGCCATTCTGGGGATTCCTCCAGTGGTGCAGGGGTATGACTGAGGCAGAGGAAGTGGCTTGGACACTGCTGCATCCAGCTAATCCCTAG
The DNA here is from genome assembly GCF_003597395.2 of Chelonoidis abingdonii. Classification (NCBI taxonomy): domain Eukaryota; kingdom Metazoa; phylum Chordata; order Testudines; family Testudinidae; genus Chelonoidis; species Chelonoidis abingdonii. The sequence goes on from NC_133773.1 coordinate 36,242,801, forward strand.
CTGCTCAACGGGCCTATTGAGACTTTTGGCAACTAGTATAAAATAGAGCAGCCATTAGGTTACTCCGAGAACTGGGGCAGTGCCAGCCAACCCTGATACCAGGGAGCTTGGTTCAGTGCTACCTTTAGTTCTCCTCTAACCTGACATTCACCAAGCACAGAGTAGATGATATGGAGGATGTGAAATGAGGTCATGATACATAAGAGTCTGTGTCACATTTATTAACTAGCATCATTTGATAATATTAGAGGTTGAATATTTCATGTAATTACAATTGTTTATCCTATTTTCGGATATTGTAAAATCAATTGTCAATCAAACAAATTCCTTTTGACCTCTTCTTTTAATACACAAGAAAATAAGAGATGTTCACCCCTCACCTATTCAGGTGGATTCCTTGAACTTTTTTGTATATATGAACTTAATATATATGGTCTGTGTAAGTTGGTCTTGTAAAGACTGTGGCTGGTCCTCAGGAGAGCTGAGTTTGGTGCCCAGCTCTACTGCAGACTCCCTGCATGACTGTGGGCAAATCACTTAGGCCCTAATTTTGCAAATTACAATGTTTGGGTTGACCCCTGCGCTTGTGCAGGGCCCAAATGACAAGGTCTGCTCATATGTTGTATCTTGCTGGATCAGGGCCTAAATCTTGTGTGCCTCAGTCCCAAATCTATAAAATGGGTATAATAGATTATTTCCCTATTAGATTGTAAGCTCTTTGGGTAGGGACTGTTTGTACAGCACCTAACAGTGGGGCCCGATCACAATGGGGATCCCTAGGCACTACTGTAATAGAAATTATAAATAATAATAATAATCCATTTCAAAATAGGCTGTCTCCATTGATATTTTTTTTCCTATCTCTGTCTGTGTATTTATTTGCTTACTTGCCAGCAAAGGGAATTGACTGGAGGTTTTGTCGTATATTCAGGTTTTAAAAGAGTACAGTACTCACGTTACTACCCAAACCAGAATCCACCTAATAATATTTTAAGCAGTGATCGGCAGGATGAAAGGGGGAAGAAAATCAGTGATTCACTGAAGTTTCACTGCCCACAGCCTTCCCATCTGTTTTCATAGTGGTTTCCCTGACTTCTCTGCCTGGTAAGTGATATGCAGTTCTAGAAGCTCAGAAAAGTTGCCAGCAATTATTGCAGGAGCAAACGCTCCATGTATAATGTCTTATGGACAGTGGCTTCGTGGTTTTATAATGTCTTCCCATGCAAACCTGTTCAAGTTTTCCTTGCTGCAATGTTGAATTGCTCTTTAAGATGAGCTGTTTCAAAGCCATACATTCTTATACTATTGTGACATTCCCCAGGGTACAATCTGGACAGCTGTGTCCTCTCAATCCTCCAACTTAGGGTGCCTTTCACACTTTGCTGTGAGAACACCCACTCCTGGCCTGTTCACACACAGTCTCTAGCATGCAAAATCACTCCCAACTGAATGATATGAGTGCTTCTAGACAGCCACTTTTGAATTATATTTCAGAGTGACACCAGCAAATTCCCAGTTCCAAACTTGTCCCTTGAAATGTGTGTCTTGTACTGCACAGCTCTTTCCTTCTGTGCAGTACAAGCTCATAGAAAGTTTCATAGATTATCAGGGTTGGAAGGGACCTCAGGAGGTTATCTAGTCCAATCCCCTGCTCAAAGCAGGACCAATCCCCAACTAAATCATCCCAGCCAGGGCTTTGTCAAGCCTGACCTTAAAAACCTCTAAGGAAGGAGATTCCACCACCTCTCTAGGTAACCCATTCCAGTGTTTTACCACCCTCCTAGTGAAAACGTTTTTCCTAATATCCAACCTAAACCTCCCCCACTGCAACTTGAGACCATTACTCCTTGTTTTGTAATCTGCTACACTGAGAACAGTCTAGATCCATCCTCTTTGGAACCTCCTTTCAGGTAGTTGAAACCAGCTATCAAATCCCCCCTGATTCTTCTCTTCTGCTGACTAAACAATCCCAGTTCCCTCAGCCTCTCCTCATAAATCATGTGCTCCAGCCCCCTAATCATTTTGTTGCCCTCCACTGGACTCTTTTTCCAATTTGTCCACATCCATCTTGTAGTGTGGGGCCCAAAACTGGACACGCTACTCCAGATGAGGCCTCACTAATGTCAAATTGAGGGGAATGATCACGTCCCTGCTGGCAATGCCCCTACTTACACAGCCCAAAATGCCATTAGCCTTCTTGGCAACAAGGGCACACTGTTGACTCATATCCAGCTTCTCGTCCACTGTAACCCCTAGGTCCTTTTCTGCAGATTGCTGCCTAGCCATTCAGTCCCTAGTCTGTAGCAGTGCATTGGTTTCTTCCGTCCTAAGTGCCAGACTCTGCACTTGTCGTTGCTGAACCTCATCAGATTTCTTTTGGCCCAATCCTCTAATTTGTCTGGGTCCCTCTGTATCCTAACCCTACCCTCCAGCATATCTACCACTCCTTCCAGTTTAGTGTCATCTGCAAACTTGCTAAGTTTGTCACTTCATTAATAGAAAATAATAGGGTTTGTGCATATCATCTCAAATGGAGGTCAATCTAAATACACTGTTTAGATAAAAACAATACAAGTTTATTAACTACAGAAAGATAGATTGCTTGTAATCACTTAAAATGAGGCATAAAAGTCAGAATTGGTTACAAAGAAATAAAAGGTAAAATGCAAACTAATACCTAACTTATCAAGCTAAATTAATTCAAAGCAAAGGTTTTTCTCACCACCTGCTTTCACTAGCTGAACTCCTTGAGTCAGGATCCCTCCCTCAGTTCAGTGTTCCTTCAGGTGTCGATGACATGAGCAGAAAGAAAGGGAGGAGGATTTTGGGGCTTCTCATTTCTTATGGTTCTCTTCATGAGCAGCGAGTTCTATGGGCCCATGGTGCCTGGGCCTGGCTCCAGCACTGGTCTCTCCCTCAGCCCCACCTTCTACCCCAAGGTGCCCCCCCCACCCCGCATTCCCCGGGACATTTAAAACAGCCCTGGGGCCCCCACTCACCATGGAAGAGCAGTGGAGCTGAGTGGCTTCCTGCCTGCCTGCTTGTTCCACAGGGCTATCAGTCCCTCCCTGCAGCCCCTGAAGCTCCTGTACCACCCCAAGCACCCTTAAAGCCAATAGGAAGCTGCAGGGGCAGTGCCTGGGGGTAGCAGCACATGGAGGCACCCCAGCCCGCTCTGCCTAGGAGTCCCAGGTAAACACCATACCCCCCAACCCCCTCCCAGTGCCTGCAACCCCCCTTTCCCACATGCCCCCACTGACCCCCTCACTCCCTCCTAGAGCCTGCACCCCTCACTCCCTCCTGTACCCCCACCCCTTGCCCCAGCCCAGAGCCTACACCCCAGACCCCCTCCCCCACCCAAACTCCCTCCCAGAGCCTTAGGCAGGTGTGGGGCAGAGTATGGAAGACGGGCTCTGGGCATTCTGGGCACCACCAAAATTTCTACAGACTTCCACTTCTGATTCTATTTTCCCTTTGAAGATCCTCTCCAGCTGAGGTTCAGGCAACAGCAAGTCTGTTTGCTAAGATGTAAATTTCTCACTCTCACACCAATCTTCCCAGTCAAAAAATGGCCGCTTACTCAGGTGTTTATTCAATTGATTTTGTTGACACCTGGCTGAGGTGTCAGTTTGCCTTTTGTCTTTGAGGGACTGGTTTGGGCTGCTTTTCTAAACTTGGAGCATGTCTCAGCAATGTCATACTGTAAAATCTTAATTTACATACAATGTTGCTACATGCATTTTACCAGGGCAATAATGTTGAATTTTCAAATTATACCTCACAAGGCATACTTTGTACAAAGTGTATCATAGTCTTGTAATAGTGGTGAAGAAAGGGGTACAGTCTGCCACAACTGTTACTCTGTAACAAGAACAAAAAATCTTGCATTTCAGCATAGTTCACTTTACTTAGGAGACAAATCAGGTGGAAGCTATCATTGATGGGTACTTGATGGTAGTTACCTTTTAGGGATAAGCAAGCCCAACCCAACCCAACCCTGTGATATCACCAGCCCAGAACTTAGGAGCATTCCAGGTCTAAACTTCATTTGTCCTGGGACCCCTGAACCTAGTCCATCTTATTTATGCACCTTTGAGGTTGGGTTGGAGGAAGACTTTCAGCGATGAGTTCACTGAATAGTCCATCTGAGCACCATTAATTTGATTACTCATTGAATGGTTCCTGGTACAACTGGAGATCTCCAGCTGGAATTAACCATATTTGACTTGGGATACATACAATAGTCATAAAAAATAATACAGATATTTCCCACATTTTTCACAGATCATCAACATTTCAGTCAATAAAGTGTCAACAGCTACAAGTTATTTGTATTGAATAAACTGTTAGCATCTGATAAACTCCATTTTTTATCTTCTGTAATTTTCAGAGTTCAGCCTTTGATCCTCCAGATACTTAAGCACGTGAATACCTTTATGCATCTGAGTATTGCCATTGAAGTCGAAGGGACTACTCACATTTGTAAAGTTATTCACTTATTGTCATTGAATGCACATAGCTGTCAGAATTTTTGCAGGTTCATCTTGCACTGAGCACTGCTCTATATACAACAGTTGAATCATCAGTAAGGAATCAACTGCACCGATTAAACTAAATCAGTTTCTAAAGCAGATTAGTTAAATTGCTGCAACTTTCATATGTGGACAAGGCCTGAGATGACAAAAGATGACATTTTAATTTTACTTGAAAAAATTAGTTTCTAGGAATAGGATTATGCATTTGGATTTGATTTGTAGTTAGGATTTTGGCTTACGTTACGTCTAAATATGGAATAGGTTTGAGATTTGGCTTTGATTTTTGTTTAAAGTATAGTTATATTCTGTAATTATATTTCCTAGATTGTGAAGGGTCCCAGCAAGGTCAATAAGACAATTTTAACAACTAATCACTTAAATCAAAAATAAGTTACTTATCTTCAGCTTCCCCAGGGGCCCTCCGATAGTTATGTAGGCGAGAAGGATCCACTGTTTTATTAATTTTGATGGAATATATGGGCCAAATGTATTAATATAACCTAGTTATTGTTGCATTAGGGTTCAGGGTTTGGTATACAGAGACTTCCACCTGACTAGTACCATGGCAAACACACCATTAGAAGTCTTTCTTTTAACCTTTTATTAAAGATACAGGAAAGAAGGAGGAAAAAGTTAACGCCTTTCAAATGTAAAGTTTTAAATAAGGTTTTGATTGTAATAACATCCCTTGTTACCTTTCCCTTTATCTGGAAAGAGTTTTTAGAAAGAGCCCCCCCTTTTGTCCAACAGTTTTTAGATATTATTAAAGATGCTAATAACTGTTCATTTAGGAGGAAAGTGTTAATAGACATGGACTGCAGCTGTCATTGGTGCTGGTGTTAAAGTCCAACCCAATTTTCTAAAAGACAAAACAAGATGAACACACAAAAGAATGAGAAAAAAAGAAGAGCAAAGATAGAAAATGCAAATTCTGTCTTTGATGTTGACTCTGATTTACAAACTCCCAGCTAGAAAAACACAGGCAGAACCTACATTAGCCATTCTGAGACCTAGCAACTTACACCAGCATTGGGCTGTTTAGGACATTGCATTTAGCTGTCTGTTTTTGGTCACGGGCTCGCAGTAATGTATATTATTTGGGCCAGCTAGGCCAGACTCTCATTAAGCAGAAGGCAAAAGGAGAGAGATAGGAAAGAGAAGAAATAAGGTGGGGAAGGAAATAGACATACAAGGCAGGGGTGTAAAGACTGAGTGGGATTGAGTCTCACATCCCAGGCGGTGGTTGAGATTTAGCTGGAGCCAGTGGAGGTGGTGATTTTATTTGAGTGCCTCTTTCTGTCCCAGTCTGGTCAGGGCATCTCTTGGGATTAGGACAAAGAAGCTACCAGGAGACACTGGAGGTGGCAGCCATGACAGTGAAGCTAATTCCAGTAGCCAGTTTTTCTCTCCATACTGTTTTTTAGAGAAGTGATGGGCAGAATAGTCCATCCTCTCATTGTTTGCCCACCAATTAGGGCTTACATCCAACACAACAATTTTGGTTCACAGATTAGCGGTTCCACGTTTTTCTTATTTACCAGGCATGATCTTAACACAACCATTGAGTTGTATCAGTGGGCCTTTCTATGTGGACTAATTCAGTCTCTGTCTTGCTTTTGCACCTTTTCCTATCACCATTGGTGATAATAGGTTATTGTGACATCTTTTTAACTTACTCAGTATTGTTAAGCTCACAGTTAGGGAAAATTTGTAGGCCCAATTATTACAACTCCAGTTCTTTAATCGGAAAGGGGCTCCTGGGGGGATAGTTCAGTTTCTATCTCCTGCCACAGGGATCTCATCCCATGGGGAAGTTAGTTGGGCCAGTTAGTTAGGCTATTGTGATAAGCTAGGGGACGATAAGTAGACCACTGGACTGGCAGACCTCTGCTTTGATATGTGAAGCTAAGAGAATAGACGCAGCTACTGAGCACAGGCAAAAGATGTGGGAGCAACACAGATTGGGAGCCACTACAGACTAGTAGTTGGAGGTGGGAATGATGCTGCTGAGTCTGACGAAGTCACACTGAACACTAGGAAAACCGGTAGCACTGAAGGCCTCTTAATGAGATAGCTGGGAGGGAGGGAGGAAGAGGGGTAAGCAGTGGAACCTGATGCAATATCTCTGCTAGGCTTGGGCAAGAGAAGGGAAGCAAAGCTCTGGTGCTGGCACTGCGCTTGCACCTCAGGTTCTTCAGCTTCCTACCCTTCTCCAACATGCATGTAGCAGTGAGCATTACTTCATATATGTCAGGGAAACTGTCCATGAAAGTCATTTACAACAAAGTACATAGCAAATTATTCCTACACAAAATACTGCCGAGTAATAATGAGATTTTGGCTGCATCTAGCCTAGAACTGGAAAATTAGATCCTTTCTGTTTCTGGATTTGACCTTGAAACAAAATCCTAATAACAGTTTGAAATCCAGGTATTCACGTGCTCAGCGGGGGATAGATTTAAGGTTAAGATTTCATACCTGGGTGCCTAAAGTTAGGTTCCAGAAATCTATATTAATCATCTAAATAAGTTAATTTAACTGGAACTGCTGAGTGATTACCAGTTATAAAGATCAGGCCAGTGATCCTGGTGCATCAATAAGGATTTAGGAGCCTAAATGTAGGCACTTATTTTTGAAAGTCTTGGAGTCAAATTTTGTGAAGCATTTTTCATTACTGTCTCAAATTTTTCACAAAAACACCTTTTATGATGATGGGAGTTTTCATATAGTTGCCAATCATTCTTATTGCTGTAAATACGGCAACAGTGCTTTGTGAAACTGACAAATAAATAAAAGTGCAGTATTTTGTGAGTGGATGGAACTTTGCTGTTTGCTGGTAGAAATGGCAAAGAATCATCTTTGATCAAATGAGAAATTGCATTGCGCTAGCTTTATCACGTTCTGGTCCTGCTGCCTTTTTCTTTATTCCCTCTTTTTGTCTTTTTCAATAATTATGATTAACTTATGCATTCAATTATATAATTTAGTGACATCTGTCTTCCATTTATTGGTAAATACAAGGAGCCCTAGGTTCTGAGCACCTCTGAAAATCAGGCTCCTAATGTTCTTCTGCATAGTGTATTAGTGCCATGCAGTAACTATTTTTGTTGTTTTGCTGGCTGGGAAAGATAGATAAATAAAAATTAGAAAATACTCATGTGTACATTAGTTTTCTTGCAAACTGAAATTTTGTAGTTCGTGCAATTCTAATCATAAGAATTGCCCTACTGGGTCAGACTCTTGGTCCATCTTGCCCAGTATTCTGTCTTCTGATAGTGGCGAATGCCAGGTGCTTCAGAGGCAATGAACAGAATGTGCAATCGAGTTATCCATCCCCTGTCGTCTACTCCCAGCTTCTGGCAAACAGAGGCTAGGGACACTCAGATAATGTTTTTCCATCCCTGTCTATCCTGGCTAATAGCCACTGATGGACCTATCCTCCATGAACTTATCTAGTTCTTTTTTTGAACACAGTTATAGTTTTGGCCTTCACAAAATCACCTGGGGAAGAGTTCCAAGGATTGACTGACTGTGCATTGTGTGAAGAAGTACTTCCTTTTGTTTGTTTTAAGCTTGCTGACTATTAATTTCATTGAGTGACCCATAGTTTTTGCTTTATGTGAAGAAGTAAATAACACTTATTCTTTCTCCACACTATTCGAGATTGTATAGACCACTATCATATTCACCCTTAGTCATCTCTTTTCCAAGCTGAAAAGTCCCAGTCTTTTTAATCGCTCTGCATATGGAAGCTGTTCCATACATCTAATTATTTTTGTTGTCCTTCTCTGTACTTTTTCCAATTCCAATATCTTTTTTGAGATGGAGCAAGCAGATCTGCATGTAGTATTTAAGATATGGGCGTACTATGGATTTACATAGAGGCATTATGATATTTTCTGTCTTATCTATCCCTTTCCCAATGATTCCTAAAAGTTAATCATGACAGCTCTAACTGGAATAGTTGGATCTATTTTCTCTGAATGATAACATCTCCAGCTAGTCCTCAGCTGGAGCCTTTGTTCAGCACTAACAGATTAATATTATCTCGTGCAACACCTATTTTTTTCCTGTCATTTTCCATTCAAGCGTAGGATTAGGTCCAAACTTAACTTGTTCATTAAGTTTGCATTGTAATTGATTGCAGTCACATGCTGTAATGGCGACATTGACATCATCATTGTGAAATGAGTATAATAGACAATGTTACTAATGACTAAATCAGTTATTCCCTGCTTGCCTTTCTGCTTCAGTAATGTCTTCCATCATCTTAAACACCCATCCTTTGTTAACTTGTAGGTATGACACATTCTATCTATGAGGCTTTTATGGGCGCTTCCACAGCTCTTGTAATAATAGTTGATGGACTTGAGTCTGTAATGCACTCTTATCACAGTTACTTGAATGGATTAAATGATAAATCTTCCAGACCACAAGAATGCCTCCTTTCTAAAACCCCAGCAGGAAGAATGACTACAGGCTTATCAGGAGAAAGTTTAATTTGTGTGGCAACAGTATGCAATAATTTCACTGAGTGATGATTATTCCATCATAAGGTCCTGTGTATTGCAGTATCTCCTCTGAAAACCAGTCTAGAAATAGTGGATGTCAGCCAGCTACTCATATCATTGACAGAAATTAAAGCAAACCAACAGTCTTATACCACGTATGTGCTTCACTTTTTTAGCACCATCAATGTATTTTAAAGCTTTGGTTAGGAAAAAAGGGAAGTAGGCAAGGTGACCATGCTTTTTCAGGATTGTTGCATTAAATAAGATGAACTCTCAAAAGCAGCACTGGATAGGGACTTTGGATATAATGTAGCAATGTAATTAGAGCAGCAAACTAGGATGTCATATATGTGAGCAACTAAGAAAAACAATACCTTGTGGTATGCTAGGCACCATAAATAGTCCCTCTGAAAACAGACCTCAGTACAGAGAAATTATAGCTCTGTTTTGAAATCACTTTCTGTTGCATTGGCTATTTCAAAGCATATAACTGTTTAGTATAATCACATTTTTAAAACTAGAACAGTTCTGTGCCACAACAACAACAACAACAAAAAGGGAGGAGGGGGAGGAATCCTAGAACTCCGGGGCTAGATTGCCTTATTTAGAGACAATATTTGAGTTTTTCTATTTTTTGCATTTAGTGTTGCTCAAGTACTTTCTTGGGTTGGGCACTCAGAACTGTGCAAGAAATCCTTGCTTCTGCTTGTTTCACTCAGCCTTTTTGCTAAGTTGCTTGCATTGTTCTGTCCTGGCTAAGCTGTGCACAAACTTGAGTAAGTTTCTGTTAAAACAACTCAAACTTTTTTGTATTCTAGGTAAGGCAGTCAGATGGCTATAGGGCCATTTTTGCCCTGTCTGTATGTGTTCTTGCCCTTCTGTTGTTCTTCAGGAATAACAAAGAGAATGAGCCTGACCAAAATGTATCTTTGCCGAAGCAGAAGTCAGATGAGGCCACGGCACTGCTACTGTGTGTTTGGGTGAAGTGCTGCTTTCTCAGGAGTCTCCAGTTTAATATGCATAAATTACATCAGTGGCTGGTGACTACACTAGAGCATCCTGTATATAGTTCAGCAGGAGAACTGTGTTTTCTTGCCATTTAAATCTTTCCAGAGATACATAGAGCAGAGCCAGCAGTATAAATGTAGAGACATGTCAGTCCTGGTTGGAAATGACCCTGGACAACAGCAACTGCCATTGCTCGGGCTGCTGCTGAGATAACCTGTAGCTGTAGCCATCACCTCTAGCTGTGAGGCTAGGAAAGCTCAGAGATATATTATTTTAGTCAGCAGATCACACTGGATTTGGACAGTGTGATGCAACGTTGCTTACGAACCTTTATCACTGTCCCTCATTTACATAAACACACGCACTTTTCAACTTGCACCATAACTTCAGGCTTGTGTAAGAAAACAGAAGAGAGAAAAGGGGTTGATGCTCAGCAAGCCACTCTGAGTAATTTACTTGACTTCCTTGAAATTTTAGAGGAAGTTGGTTTATTAAGCCCATAATGTACCTGTAAATAATGGAATGAGCTAGCTCATGGTTGGGACATGTGTTTATATATCTAGGGATAGTATCTCATATATCTCTTTTTATATATGTGATGTGTGTGGCTTGTAAGCTGTGAAAGGGGCCACTTTCAAACTAATTCATATTAAGAATCAATATGTGATCTCCTACGACCTCATAAGCCTGATATGCAAAACATTATTTATATAGTAGTAGATATACAGTAGCTTACACATTTTTGGTCCTTTCCTATGTTTTCCCATGCAAAGTAGTCTTTAGTGTCATTCTTTGCTTAGCCCTTTTTTGGATCTGATTCAAGAACATATTTCAGCAGGGGTTGATTTAGCATATAGATCGTTACTGTACAAATCCAAACATCTAAACCCACATGAAAATACAAATAGAGGCCTGTTTGAGGAGTACTCAGTCCCTGTTCGTACAGTCACAAATCTGAATATATTGCAGACTGAATATAGTGCAGTGCTTATCTTTTTTTTAATGATTTAATGTACAAAGCTGACAAGATTCAACCCTGTGTTAATATAATCAATTCCCATTATTACAGAACAATCCTGAATGAAATATTCCTGAAATTCAGGTAGTAATGGTCCCTTTTAGGCAGTTTTTACTCTGTAGGCCAGCTTAAAAAAAAAGAAAAAGGTTCTAGGTGTACCCAAGCTGTCTGGACTTAGAATTTGGAGTAGCTATAAGTAGAGACAGATGTGTACAGGAGCATCCATAATGAGGAACTGACCAGAGGTTTAACAAATCACTAGAAGCATGTGTGTGCAAAATTATGTACACTTTCCAACTATTTGTGGATAATTTGAAATACCCAAGATGCTTTTATTTTCAGTTGGACACTTACTGGCTATGCTGATAGCAATACATCCAATGAAAAATATTTTATCCCCTTTATATCTGACATAAATTGGAAAGTGAACCGGAAAATATTTGAGAGATCTGTAAAGGAGCAGCTATGCAGTTCACTGAGCAGCTGAATTATTTGGGGTATATTTTAGAATACCTCAAGGATCTTGCCCTTTTGTCTTGGATACTCTGTCTCCTCATTATCAGACAAGATTTTGAATCGGATGTGCCTCGTTTGTTGCTGTACATCAAAAAGTGCCTGTTTGGCAGGGCTCTGTGTGATCCTAGCAAGAGGAAGTCTGAAAACACTAAAGGAATGCAAGAATGGGAAGTCAGACGCAGAGGAGAGGCAGCAATTGTTGCTGTAGATAAGCGGTTCAAGCCGCTAACAGTTCAAGCCTACCAGTGCTGAAAGTTGGATTGGAGTAATGGAAAGAAAGCTGGAAGGAATGGGCAAAAAGCAAAATATTAGGAAGTGTCAAGGTTCATGAGTGGCCTTTTACAACAAAAACCCCATTCAAAGTGGCAATTGGATCAAGAATCAGAATTTCTTAACTCTGGAGACCTTATTATTCATTTCAGAAGCAGCCACAAATTATGAATCCTGTCTAACCCATGATAGGGCAGGGTGAAGGAGAGTATTTAAACAAATGTCTTGGACCATCCAATTCATCACTGCCTTTATCTACTATAGATCTAGCTTCTCCCAGCTGTCATACCACCTGCAAGCTCTGTCTTGATGTAGCCCCATATTCTACCCTCTGAATCCTCCCGTAAACCCCCATAAGTACAAATGTCAAAAGACATGAAGATAGTTACAAATCTTGCATTCACGCAAGTTGTAGAAATTCTTTTTCAGTGACTTCTATTATGAGTGAATGAAAACACAGGTTTATATCAGAAGCTGGGTTGCAAACTTCACCGTAGTTTTTGTTGATGAGAAAACTATAATACTGTATTATGTTTTCATATTTTGGGCTTTTTACAATCAAATGTTCTGTAATTAAGAGGAAACACGGTTTTGGGGCACTAGTGGTTTGAACACAAAGTTGACATAGTTAAATATTGTAGCTAGACCAATATATTGTATATGCCCTCTCAGGAATGATCAGAAAGCTGATATATTTTTCCAGGGGAAAACAAATGGAAAAAGAGAGCCACAGAAGGTTCAGCTCATCAGCACCTTAATGTTCTTCAGCATGATGCCTACGCGTATTGAAAATGACAGAACAGAAAGTAAATATGGATGCACAGTATTGAGATATGCTTTAGGTACCTGTCTTCCTACACTGCTGTTTATTTTTAACCATGTCAAAAGAATTAGCTCATTTCAATTTAACACAATGAAGACAAGATTTGTGTCTGGAAAGATAGTGGTTAGGTTTATTCAATCTTTTTGGAAAATTAAGGCCTGGCCCGAACACATACTTCTGTTTTGTTTCCTCTGAGACAGCCAAGATTATAATCGTTCCATGCATTTCAAATCACAAGAGAATCTGAAACTGACTCATTGTTTCCCATTTCATTAGCTCAGGACAGGATGCAAAGCTCGTTAACACATTTTGGGAGTTTTTACAAGATGTAAAATCACATGCACAAATCTGTAAGCTTCCATATTTAATTTTCCTCCTGAATTGTTGTTTATAACTTTTCTCTTGCAGCTCTCTAGATTCCCCACCCATAAGCGTGCAATTTGGCTTGACGCAGCCAGTCACGTTCTCTCCCTCCCTCCACTGCTGCTGTCAGCATGTCTGAGTCTGTGTCTAATCAGTGATGTGGCAATATTAACACATCAGTATTAATAGTTCTTTGAAAGTGCAGCTTCTCATGTTACCCACAAGCATCTCCCCTCCTCCTTTCCTTGTGGTGTTTAGTTGGATATTTGTTGTTAGTAACACATTGCCTCTCCAAGTCAGGAATGTGACTTCTGATCAGAAAGGCAAGAGTCAGCCAAGCAGTGGATGGTTTAGTTGCTAAGTAACAACAAAAAAAGCCTTTGCAAAAGGTTTCTGGGGAGGGCAGCCTTATTCCGTCCTCCATGGTAGGACATTACCATGCCAGGCCAGTAGAACATAGTCTGGAATCATTGCATAACAGAGCATGGCAGCATATGGTCCCGGTGTTTGCTGGCATTCAAACAACATTCGTTCTTTCTCTCTCTGTGTTATCCTCAGGAGAGTGATATCATTCCTGGTCATCTGGTTGAAATAGAGTGATTTTATTAATGGGACATTCAGAGGTGCCCGGTCCTGCTGGGCTGTTTGCCTGTGGCTGAACAGAAATGTTCCCTGCTGTTAGCCATGTGGTGGGGAGAGGGGTGAAGCGATCATCTCAGAGAAGTGTGCGTGTGTGTGGTTTAGCTGGGTTTGTGCTTGGTATGGGAAATGAGGGTGCTCTGTTTGAAACCATTCCCACATGTTATGAAGGTTAAAGAAGCAAAAAGACTGTATCATACCATGGCTGCCTGCAAGCCAAATTCTGTTGCCCAGCCCTGTGTGAAAGATCTCTCACACCAAACCGGCATACCCTGAATAAGAGGCAAAATGCAACCTTGTACCAAAAGCACATGTGCTATGTAATGTTAACAGCAAGGTTTACCATGAAAGAGTCTACCCATTGTTCTCTAAAATGTGTGTTTTTAACTACCACACTCTCTCCTTTTTAACTCTGTGAGCTGCAAAGATTTCAATGCTCACACTATCTTCTCCTTCCCAGAGGCTAGTGAAGATTAGAAAGCAAAAAAAATGCACTCGCAATGAAATGGTCTCTGAGCTCATGCAGTCCTCCCACACTGAAAATGCCCAGCAGAATGCATGGAGGCAGACAGTGTCAGAGTCCAGGAAAGCACAATATGAACGCGAGGACAGGTGGCGAGCTGAAGATGATAAGTGGCGTCAGGAAGGCAAGAGGCAATCCTGAGGCTACTGGAGGAACAAACTGATATGCTCCAGTGTATGGCTGAGGTTCAGGAAAGGCAGCTTGTGCACAGACTGCCAATACAGCCCCTGTGTAACCAACCGCCCTCCTCCCCAAGTTCCATAGCATCCTCACTCAGATGCCCAAGAATGTGATGGGGGGGCCTCCGGGCACCCAACCACTTCATCCCAGAGGACTGCCCAAGCAACAGAAAGCTGGCATTCAATAAGTTTTAAAGTGCAGTGTGGCCTTGTCCTTTCCTTCTCCCCCACCCCTCCCAGGCTACCTTGGCAATTATCCCCCTGTTTGTGTGATGACTTAATAAAGAATGCATGAATGTGAAGCAACAATGACTTTATTGCCTCTGCAAGCAGTGATCGAAGAGGGGAGGGGAAGATGATTAGCTCACAGGGAAGTACAGTGAACCAAGGTGAGGGGGGCTCATCGAGGAGAAACAAACAGAACTTTCACACCGTAGCCTGGCCAGTCATGAAACAGGTTTTCAAAGCTTGTCTGGGCTGTGCGTAATCAGCGGTCAGGCAATTTGCCTCAACCTCCCACCCTGCCATAAACATCTCCCCCTTACTCTCACAGATATTGTGGAGCACACAGCAAGTGGTAATAACTGTGGGAATATTGGTTTCGCTGAGGTCTATTCGAGTCAGTAAACTGCGTCAGCGCACTTTTAAATGTCCAAATGCACATTCTACCACCATTCTGCACTTGCTCAGCCTATAGTTGAATAGCTCCTGACCACTGTCCAGGCTGCCTGTGTACAGCTTCATGAGCCATGGCATTAAGGGGTAGGCTGGGTCCCCAAGGATAACTAAAGACATTTCAACATCCCCAACTGTTATTTTCTGGTCTGGGAAGAAAGTCCCTTGCTGCAGCTTTTGAAAAAGACCAGAGTTCCTGAAGATGCAAGTGTCATGTACCTTTCCTGGACATACCACGTTGCTGTTGGTGAAATGTCCCTTGTGATCTACCAGTGCTTGCAGAACCATGGAAAAGTACCCCTTTCAGTTTATGTACTCACTGGCTTGGTGCTCCAGTGCCAAAAATATGTTTCTCCCTTGGATACGTATTTGAAAGCATAATATCAGTAGAAAATATGTAATTCCTCATATAGTGTCAATGCATACATTTCACTATATTAATGACCAATGTGTGTCACCGCCTTTCATGTGATACCTTTACAAGACACTTGCTGGATAAATACTACAAATGGTGTTAGATGTAGTGAGTTTGTCAGGCCTGTTAAGAGTTGCTGACACAGTTTGCCGAACCCTTTGACAGCTGGCACCAATGGCTGTATCACAGAGCTCCACCAGGTTCTCTTTTGAGAAGGAGGAGGCGGGGAGGTCAAAGTAGAGGAGGACTCTAGCTCATTAGAAAGCCTGGTAGAGAGTTACACTTTTAAGGATATAGTCTCATCACAAGGTGCAGTGAATTAAGATTAGAAATCACTGTACAGCAGAACAAGAATATATCTCATGGTACTATGAGTCAGACTCTGGATGCAGTGATTAGAGCTGGTTTTGAAATTTTCAACATTTTTAGAGAAAAACGGAAGGTTTTTTTAGCCCATTTATGACCAGCCCTATCAGTAGTGACTGACCAAGAATCATTTGAATGCTGCTGCACAGAGTACAGAATGGGAGTTAGCCAATCTAAGTTTCTCATAGGCAGTCCAAATGCCTCTCCTTCTGACTATGGAATGTAGCTGTTAAAATGACTTACCATTTCATATCAAATGCAGAGTATGACTTACTCAGACTGCATTTCATAATTAGATCGTCCCATCCTGGGACATAACCTCAGGGTAATGAAAGGGTATTCTGGGTTCACGATGCATTCCCTTCTTTTTGGAGAAGACCAGAAGCAATTACTTGTATGCCAGGCCACCTGGTGCTCACTGTTGATTTTGAGTCATCTCTGGCAATGCAGTTGGGATTCCAAGGTTTCCAGTCTTAAAATGTTGCTATTTATTCATTTGCAGACTATATTAAATTGCAGTTTGCTCTGTATTTCCATACCTTGCTATAAAATGGCTCTTGTTTGGATTGTCACTATTAATAAAAATCCATTTTAAAAATATCCAAAAATATGTTACGAAAATTGGTCTGATGTACACCATATTCTAAAGAAAGATCTACCTCTGTTTAGAACCTTTCCTGACCTCTGGGCTGAAAAAAACCCAAACTAAAGTATTAACAAAAACACAGTTGACTGCCAAAGGAAATGAGTTCCTGTAAGGACTGAAACAATAAATCTCCTCTGTACTGAACTCTCAGAGGGAATATGCTGCATTTCCTCCTGTTCTTTATCAAAGTCCCCAAAATAAGCTGGAATGGGGAGTGACTTTACACAGTCTCTGCACACCTTTTCCACTTACCAATTAGGGCCTGCCTCACAGAGAGAGCACACACCCTGCCTGGCTCTGCAGGGGAATTCCAGTGCGACAGATTACAAGCATGAAGCTGCTTGAAGCTGCCCTTCTCTCTCTGGCTGTGTTCAGCATCTGCACCGCAAATGGTAAGAGTGCACTCTTCTCTCACTCCTTTGACTTTCTTGGTAAGCAGCTAAGTGCCCTTGGGCACAGTTATCTCTTTATGGGTTTCTGCTAGTGAAGGCTTCACCTCAGTGTACTATAGCAGCTCAGTGGTTCATTCCCACATGTATGGGCTGAGTAAACTGCATTTGGAGGAAGAGGCACTGCAAGGAGGGTAATGGATTTTAATTGAATTAAATGTCTATAGTGAAAATAGTGTAGTGACCAATCGGTTTCTATGGCATATCTCTGTCCAGCTGTCATGAGCCTCCCAAACCTGAGGGATTAAAAGCACCCAGCAAGTGGGAAAAGCCACTTACTCAAAAAATGTTTCCCCCCTTCTTCTTTGAAAAATATCTTTTGGGGGATTTTTAAAAGGATTTGAAATGTTTCTCAGATTTGAAAACACCATTTAACACATTGGGGGAACTTACAGTGGACTCAGCGTGTCCTAGTGTAACCCTGCTGACTTCATTGGAATTACACCAGCAATGAATTTGGGCAAGTCTGCTTATCAGAAGCCAGTGTATGTTGACCACAAATACATGTAGACTTGTAGCATTCCTCCAGTGTAATCCCACAATGCCCAGGGCAGTAATGTTGGAGTTCTGCAATGTGAAAAAGTGACTCCTGCCTCCAAATACTTGATGTTATTAGGTGACATAATGACCATTGACCTGCTTTTTCTAATGTTTTTCTGCGTAAAAGTTTGTGTACGTTCAAAGCAGAATAAATTACTTTTCATGACAGAGGAAGCAACTATAACTTAAACTATCATCTCATCTTTATCAAGGATTGAAAAAAAGCTGATTTTCCTCTCTCTCATTTTGTTGGCCCATTATGCAGAAGATCTGTAGTCATAGGTTTTACAGATGTCATTAGAGCAGACCGCTTTCAATGACTGGCTACTAACCAGTGAACAGAAATTCTGTTATTAAAGGGTTAAGTAATTGCAGGCACTGTGTCCTCAGACTTTTACTTGGGTTATGTGTTAGAAATTGATGCACAAATAAACAAGTGTGTCTTGTGTGGTGTAACTTGTGTTTTTATTCTGGCTCATTGTTGTTAAAAACGTGATTGACATTGACATGTAATGTTGTTGCTACAGGAAAATTGCTTTTCAAACCCTGCCAGGTCAGTGTGAACTCTGAAAGTACGTGTTCGGTCTGCTGTTTATGCTCTGTCTGCTGGGGTTAGAATGAGCAGTCTTCCTGCCATTGTTAAACCTTGAATTCATTGCAGGTCTTTTGAAAAGCAAGGTGGGATTAGTTCAGTAGGAGCAGGCTCAACAGTGCTGTTTGTAAAAGCCTATTAGAAAGCAACATGTACAGGTTAAAGGGGATGCATTTTCTGTAGAATGAATTTCCTAACACCTGTCCTGCAGCTGATTGGGAATGATTGGGTAGTACAGCAGCAGGGTAGAGCTCATCATGCTGAATTGGCAAATATCATCAAGTAATGGACATTTGCTTTTAACTATTGTATTCTGTTAAAAAAAAATCTTAAACTCAAGGCAGACGTGCTGAAACTCCATTGGTAAAGTAATAAGAAAAAATGAAGACCGTGGGTGGAAAAATACAAGTTATATGTCTCCATCTCTACCATACAAATGAAACATGAGAGGAGCTGCAAAACTTCATAAATTGATAATCTGTGGAGGACAGAAAGGAATCCACTCATGTCTGACACAATCTTATTTAAAGGGACACTGTCAACTTGAAATCTGATCAGTTTCAAAAAATGAGATGAGCAAATTCAGGTACTACACTTGCTACTGAATCCCCTTGTTAGTTTCTGTTATTTTATAATCCCACTTTCCTATTTTTAAAAATATTTTTCTCTCCTAGTGCCATGTGAAAGACTCACCCAGAGACTATATGGGGAAAGTGAAACTGTTATACACACAAAGTTCTGTCAAATGCTCAAAGTGTAAAAATTGAGAAAAATGAGGGTTATTTTTCTTTTAATTTCATTTGATTTCAATAATCCTAGGTGTTCCTTGCAACAACAGCAGGTAAAAAATGTCAGGCAGTAACTGTGATTTAAGTTGACAGTGTCCCTTTAAGTAAAATGCAGTTATGGCAACCTCACTTTATTTTAAGTCAGGTGACATATGTTCAGTACTTTCCCATCTTAGGGACCTAGTAAGTGGCCCTCTCAAAGCTGACTGGCTGCTCCTCTAGTCTCTGAGAGTATGCTTTCGTTGCAGCTAGCAGTGACCTGGGTAGAAAGACTCATGGTGGGGCTCGTGCTAGAGTGGGAAGTTGCAGCTGCGGCAGAAATTCTAGCTAGCCACTCAAGCTCAGATCCAGGACCCTGAGTTGCAACCCCCACACTGCTGTTTTTAGCAAGCTAGCTCCACCTCCACTATCTTGAGTGTCTGCCAGGGGTAGGAGTGTTGCATTCAGCTACACTTTAGACATACTCTGAAGACTTTCAGTGGTCTCCCCTTCTCAGATCTTCAGATGAAGTATGGCCTTTCACAATTGTCTGGGAGCATTATAGGGTGTGCGAGGAGGGCATACATCACCTTCTGAAGCATCAGGTATTGACTACCAATGAAGGCAGGAGATGACAGAGCCATTATTTTGCGTCTCCCTATCCTAATGTGTGTTGGGTGCCTTCAAATGCATCTCAAAACTGTACAGTCCTGTGTGCATCCCTTTTTGTGCAATGGAGTGTAAGTATCCCACATTCTGGCAAAAGACTTTGTGACAGTGCCTCCTACAAAGTGGGACAGTCTCTACGCAAAAAAATAAATGGACACAAATATGGCATCAGGAATCATAACATTCAAAAACCAGTAAGAGAACACTTCAATCTCTCTGGTCACTCAGTAACAGACTTAAAGGTGGCAATTTTGCAACAGAAAAGCTTCAAAAACAGACTCCAATGAGAAACTGCTGAACTTGAATTAATATGCAAATTAGATACCATCAATTTAGGCTTAAATAGAGACTGGGAATGGCTGAGCCATTACAGACGTTGAATCTATTTCCCCATGTTAAGTATCCTCACACCTCTTGTCAAACTATCTGATATGGGCCATCTTGATTATCACCACAAAAGTTTTTTTTTTCTCCTGCTGATAATATCTCATCTTCATGAATTAGCCTCTTAGAGTTGGTAGGGGAACTCCAACCTTTTCATGTTCTCTGTATGTATATATATCTCCTCACTATATGTTCCATTCTATGCATCTGATGAAGTGGGCTGTAGCCCACGAAAGCTTATGCTCAAATAAATTTGTTAGTTTCTAAGGTGCCACAAGTACTCCTGTTCTTTTTGTGGGTACAGACTAATACAGCTGCTACTCTGAAACTTGTCATATTTTAGAATTATATTTAGCTGAAATTATAGATTCAGCCAAACCATAGCCCAAGAGGTGAACACTCCCATCCCAACACTATGGAGAAGTTTGGAACTGCATCAGATTGTGCACCTTGGGCCTGATTCTCATTGTAATGTTTGCGATTTGTGAATTTGTCTGGAACCTCTCCACACACATAAAAATACATTATGATCTGCAGTGTTTTGGAATGTTCTCCCCAAAAGGACATGCAGTTGTCCTATTCCTTAGCCTTCAGGGGTTAACTGCAGCTTGATGGGTACCGAACTCAATCTCCTGCAAGAAACAAATACAAGGGGAGAGAGAGAGAAGTTGGCAGCCCCACAGAACTGGAGAATTTTAGGATCTAAATACAGTCTGTGAGCTAGCAATATTTTCCCAATTTTCCAATTGAGTTTGGATATGAAATTCTTTGGACTCTCATGCATTTTGACAGGTAGTCACCCTCTACAAGTGTATTATTGGAGGCTGGATGAATCTAGAGATGTTCAGGATCCACTGATAGCAAAATAATAGCCCCAGAACCTTCCTGACAACTCAACTCTAGTCTAAAGGCTTCTCTTCATCCTTCTGGATCCCAAACTTCACAGTAGACTTGGGAATTTCTTGACTCTAGAATTAAAGGGCTCTGGCCTAATCACATTTCCCACTATCCCAGTCTGCACCAAAATAAACATATACCTTGGCACAGAAATGCTTTCTGGGCTGGTGCATCATGCTTCTAACTATCTATTACCTGAGGAAAAGATCTGACAGGTAGGTGGGGCAGCTGGGAGAGAAATTGGGTCAAAGAGCTGTGAGCTATGGGATCACAGACTATCAGGGTTGGAAGGGAACTCAGGAGGTCATCTAATCCAATCCTCTGCTCAAAGCAGGACCAATTCCCAACTAAATCATCCCAGCCAGGGCTTTGTCAAGCCTGACCTTAAAAAAGTCTAAGGATGGAGATTCCACCACCTGCCTATGTAACCTATTCCAGTGCTTCACCGGCTTCCTAATGAAAACGTTTTTCCTAATATCCAACCTAGACTTCCCCCACTGCAACTTGAGACCATTGCTCCTTGTTCTATCATCTGCCATCCCTGAGAACAGCCTAGCTCCATCCTCTTTGGAACCCCCCCTTCACTCTTCTCTTCTTCAGACTAAATAACCCCAGTTCCCTCAGCGTCTCCTCATACATTATGTGCCCCCCTAATCATTTTCATTGCCCTCTGCTCGACTCTTTCTAATTTGTCTACATCCTTTCTGTAGTGGGGGCCCAAAACTGGATGCAATACTCAGAATGTGGCCTCACCAGTGCTGAATAGAGAGGAATAATCACTTTCCTCGATCTGCTGGCAATGCTCCTACTAATGCAGCCCAATATACCATTAGCCTTCTTGGCAACAAGGGCACACTGTTGATTCATATCCAGCTTCTTGCGCACTGTAATCCCCAGGTCCTTTTCTGGAGAACTGCCACTTAACCAGTTGGTCCCCAGCCTGTAGCAATACATGGGATTCTTCCATCCTAAGTGCAGGACCCTGCACTTGTCCTTGTTGATCCTCATCTAATTTCTTTTAGCCCAATCCTCCAATTTGTCTTGGTCACTCTAGACCCTATCCCTACCCTCCAGCATATCTACCTCTCTCCCCAGCTTAGCATCATCTGCAAACTTACTTAGGAGAAATTCATCCCATCATCCAGATCATTCATGAAGATGTTGAACAAAATCAACCCCAGGACTGACCCGTGGGGCACTCTGTTTGATACTGGCTGCCAGCTAGACATCGAGCTGTTGATCACTCCTGTTGAGCCTGATGATCTAGCCAGCTTTTTATCTACTTTATAGTCCATTCATCCAATCCATACTTTAATTTGCTGGCAAGAATACTGTGGAAGACCATATCAAAAGCTTTGCTAAAGTCAAGATATATCACATCCACTGCTAAAGTCAAGATATATCACATCCACTGCTTTCCCCATATTCACAGAGCCAGTTATCTCATCACAGAAGGCAATCAGGTTGGTCAGACATGACTTGCCCTTGGTGAATCTATGATGACTGTTCCTGATCACCTTCCTTTCCTCCAGTTGTTGCTTCACAATGAATTCCTTGAGGACCTGTTCCATGATTTTTCCAGAGACTGAGGTGAGGCTGACTGGTCTGTAGTTCCCTGGATGATTCTTCTTCCCTTTTTTCAAGATGGGCGCTATATTTGCCTTTTTCCAATCATCCAGGACCTCCTCTGATTGCCACAAGTTTTCAAAAACAATGGCCAGTGGCTCTGCAATCATATCAGCCAACTCCCTCAGCACCCTCGGCTGTATTAGGTCCGGCCCCATGGACTTGTACATGTCCAGCTTTTCTAAATAGTCCTTAACCTGTTCTTTCACCACTGACGGTTGCTCACCTCCTCTCCATACTGTGCTGCCCAGTGCAAGTCTGGGAGCTGACCTTGTCAGTGAAGATCAAAGCAAAATAAGCATCGAATACTTCAGATTTTTCCACATCACTATGTTGCCTCCGCCATTCAGTAAGGGTCCCACACCTTTCCAGATCACCTTCTTGTTGCTAACATACCTGTAGAAACCCTTCTTGTTACCCTTCATATCCCTTGCTAGGAGAAACTCCAATTGTGCTTTGGCCTTCCTGATTACACTCCTGCATGCTCTAGCAAAATTTTATGGTCTTCTTGATCATCTGTCCAAATTTCCACTTCTTGTAAGCTTCATTTTTGGGTTTAAGCTCACCGAAGATTTCTCTGTTAAGCCAAGCAGGTCACCTGCCATATTTGCTTTCTTTCTGCATATCGGCATGGTTTATTCCTGTGCCCTCAAGAAGCCTTCTTTAAAATATAGCCAGCTTTCCTGGACTCCTTTCCGCCTCATATTAGCATCCAGGGGATCTTGCCCATCAGTTCCCTAAGAGAGTCTAAGTCTGCTTTTCTGAAGTCCAGGATCCATATTCTGCTGCTCTCCTTTCTGCCTTTTGTCAGGATCCTGAACTCGCCATCTCATGGTCACTGCTGCCCAGGTTGCCACCCACTTCTACTTCCTCTACCAATTCTTCCCTGTTTGTGAGCAGCAGGTCAAGAAGCGCACCACCCCTAGTTGGTTTCTTCAACATTTGCACCAGGAATTTGTCCCCAACACTCTCCAAAAAGTTCCTGGATTGTCTGTGAACTTCTGTATTGCTCTCCCAGCAGATGTCAGGGTGATTGAAGTCCCTCATGAGAACCAGGGCTTGTGATCTGGAAACTTCTGTTAGTTGTCCGAAGAAAGCCTCGTCTATCTCATCCTCCTGGTCTGGTGGTCTGTAGCAGATGCCCACCACCACGTCACCCTTGTTGCTCTGACTTCTAAACTTAACCCAAAGATTCTTTTCTCCAGTTTCATACCGGAGCTCTGAGCAATCATACTGCTCTCTTACATGCAGTGCAACTCCTCCACCTTTTCTCCTCTGCCTGTCCTTCCTGAACAGTTTATACCCATCCATGACAGTGCTCCAGTCATGTGAGTTACCCCAACAAGTTTCTGTTATTTCAATCACATCATAGTTCCTTGGCTGTGCCAGGACTTCCAATTCGTCCTGCTTGTTTCCCAGGCTTCTTGTGTTCGTGTACATGCACCTAAGATAACTAGTCAATTGCCCTACTTTCTCAATATGAATCAGGAGGCCTCCCTTGTTTGCACCCTCCTCCTTGTGTTTCCCTCTGGTATCCCACTTACCTCGGGGCCTATGTCACCATCCTGCAGTGAACCTAGTTGAAAGCCCTCCTCACAAGGTTAGCAAGCCTGCCTGCGAAGATGTTCTTCCCTCTCTTCGTTAGGTGGATTCCATCTCTTCCTAGCCATCCTTCTTCCTGGAACAACATTCCATGGTCGATGAATCCAAAGCCCTCTCTCTGACACCACCTGTGTAACCACGCATTTACCTCCACGATTCGATGGTCCCTCCCTTTGATGATCAAATACAGACACTCCTGAGTCAGCACCAAGGTTTATTTTCCTGAGGAAATAAACCATGACTAAAGTGAAGTTGTTCTCTAATTTTTTTCAGTGTAGGCATTAGCATGTGCTTATAGAATAATACCTAGCACTTCTAGAATGCATCTCTTCTTAAAAGCACAGTACATATATTCACTAAGCACCTGATTCTGTGACTCTTCCTGACAGCAGGTAGCACTTTGCCCTCCAAGCACTCCTGTCAAAATCAGGCATTTGAAACAAACAGGAGTACTTGAAGAGAAAGGTACTATTAAATTAGTGTGGGTGGGCAGGTGTGTGGGATGGAAGTGGGGCAG
The DNA here is from genome assembly GCF_003597395.2 of Chelonoidis abingdonii. Lineage (NCBI taxonomy): Eukaryota > Metazoa > Chordata > Testudines > Testudinidae > Chelonoidis > Chelonoidis abingdonii. The sequence goes on from NC_133773.1 coordinate 36,267,331, forward strand.
AATTTGGCACTACAGGCCTGATCCAAAGGGCACTGAAGTCATTTGAAGTCTTTCCATTGATTTCATTAGCCTTTGTGTCAAACCCTAAATGAGATGGACCTCAACCAAATCTTGCAGATCTGAACACTACTGAGCTTTGTGGGTCACCCCATCTCTATAACCAGACAAACCAAACTGACAGATTCCAGCTTTGCAGCTTGAGACAAATTATACTAATTAACAGGAGCACTTTCAAGTGATGGTTGTTTGCATTTCTATTAGATGTGCTTTAAGTTTGTAAGTATCGTTAATTGTACCCAGAAAAGATGGACAAACTGTTCTCCTCTCCTTCCCTCACCCATGTCCCCAAATATACAAACCTTCATTTGTTTTAGGAACTAGATGAAAAGGGAACCATTTTTTTGAGCTATTGCAACATTTGAATGTGTTTTCTTCCTATTCTGTGTTCCTTCCCCGCCTTCCCTCCGTTTTGGTTGAGACGTCAAATGCTGAAATAGCTCATCAGCTCAGTTGTGCAAACTCAAGAAATTAAATAGGCTTTGGGTAATTGACTGACTGAGTTTTGAATGCTTATCTGAACTGAACTGAACTTGAACTTGCACTCTAAACGTTTTGGGGTTTGTCAGTTGTTAGTAGGTGGGGACATCTGAAATCAATTTTGCAAGATGGACATTTTCAAACATCAAATTACAGTAAATGGAATTTATTCCAGCCTTTAATTGAGCTTTAGTTCCTGGGCAGGTGGTTTTCTCCCTCCTGACACATTCCTTTGACTCATTACTGCTGTCTCATGTTGGGTCAATAATGGCTTGTGGATTTCAAAGGTAAACTTACGATTTTTGTTCTGTTCCGTAGTATGTTTTACTCCCAAACACAAAGTCAGGTTCAACACAAGTGGATAAGATAAGGGAACACAAGCTGAGAGCAGGAGCGGCGCCAGAGTTTTTGGTGCCCTAGGCGGGGGTCCTTCCACGCTTTTGGTCGTTGGCAGCAATTCTGCGGCGGGGGGGGTCCTTCTGCACTCCTGGTCTTCGGGGCACTTTGGCGGTGGGTCCCAGAGCAAGTGAAGGACCCGCCGCAGAATTGCCACCAAAAACCTGGAGTGCAGAAGGACCCCCTGCCGCCGAATTGCTGCCGAGGGTGCCAAAATGCCGCCCCCCCCCCAATCCTAGTGCCCTAGGCGACCGCCTAGGTCGCCTAAATGGAAGCGCCGGCCCTGGCTGAGAGTAGAAATAGCTCACTTGACTGGTCAGCAGGGCATGATGTGCAGCCAGAACAAATGGAAGCTGGATCCTTAAGGCATATTAAATTCAGCCACCTCTGGCTGCAAACATGATACTATATAATATTAAAAATACCAGACTAGAGGCTGTCTTGCTTTCATACATTTTCTCACTTGAAATAATTTTGGTGTATTTTTTTTTCTGTCTCCTATATCTGGTCCAAATCCAGAGGACTTTATCCAGGCAAAATATCCACTGAAGTCAATGAGCTTTTCCTAATTACAGAATGAGTTAGAAGCTCAGTGTATGACCTTCTGTCTACCTACATGCTTATCTCCAACCTCTGCAAAAATCTGTAGATACATAAATGACAAAACTCTTTTGAGACATACTCTCTCCTACTAGACTAATGAAGGTTCTAACTGGTGACATTCTGCCGGGAAACTATCATTATAGCTTAAAGAATGTTCAGACCACATAGCATGAAACCACAGAGAGATGTTACTGATTTTGTACTGCAGTGAACTTCTGATTTTCTGCTGAAGCAAATTTAAGACTGATCATTTACTTTTTATAAATACCATTTTAAAAATTTGTGTTGTAATTGGTTAGTAAAAAGGTCTGTCGGGGTTAGGATCCTGTAAAACTATGGCCACTGCTGGAGAAATTCTGCCCTGACTAAAACTCTCGGCAAAACTGTCAAAATTCAATAGGATTACAAGGGGCATCATTTAACGCAGAATTTTGCCCAGTGGATGTGCAGGAGCTGTTGCGTCCATACAGCAAGTCAGGAATCTAGGCCAGGCTCTAATAAAATCCCATAATCTGCTCTTGGCAAGCCCAGGACCAGGCCAGCATGCAAAGAAACAGGTATCTCTTTCTTAAACTGGGGTATTAGAATCCCTGGGCCAGATCCTGGCCTGTGCTATAAGCCATTTGAATTGCTCCAGTAGTGCATAAGGCCCCTTAAAGAGGAAAAAGGTCCAGTTCTCCTGTGATTGGTTAGTTCCTTCCCAGCTAGGCCTGATAGAGAGCACCTGGCCTCTATGAAGACTCAGGCAGCAGTTGTGAAAAGGGGATAGGGAAGGAGCAGTAAGGAGCTGGTGACAGTTGCCTGTCAAGAACTCTGTGAGACTCGAGAGCAGTAGTTAAGAGCTGCTGGTGAAGAGACCTAGGCCTTGGTTACACTGGCGCTTTACAGCGCTGCAACTTTCTCACTCAGGGGTGTGAAAAAAACACTCCCCTGAGCGCTGCAAGATACAGCGCTGTAAAGCACCAGTGTAAACAGTGCCACAGCGCTGGGAGCGCGGCTCCCAGTGCTGCAAGCTAAACCCCATGAGGATGTGGAGTACATGCAGGGCTGGGAGAGCTCTCTCCCAGCGATGGCGCTGCGACCACACTCACACTTCAAAGCGCTGCCGTGGCAGCACTTTGAAGTTTCAAGTGTAGCCATACCCCTAGTGCAGAGAGAGAACTGTTGGGAGAGTGCTATGGATAGGAGTTGCTGGACAAAAATGGCCAGAGTGAGGGAACCCTGCTGAGTAGGAGACTTGTGCAGATAGTCCTCGATAAAGGGGAAGAACCAGCTCAGTCAGTGCAGGCTGAACCCAGGAACCAGAGAGTTGATTCTGGAGGGAGGTTCCCATGAGCAGGGGTGGGGCTCCAAGCAAAGAGGGCCGAGGAGTTGAATGCTGCAGGGACGCCCACTTGCAGAACAGCTGAGTTGAGGGCTGTGAGAGAAGAGATGCAAGAAGCATGGAGAATTGCTGGAGATGTGGAGGCCCTGGAATAGGGGCATAGTAATTGGAGGAATTGTTGACTCATGGATGTGTGGCTTGAAGATGGGCCCTGGAGTGCAGGGCTGGAGGACCGCTGCATTTTAAACTGCCTTACTTTGGGATTGGAGAGCGGAATTCTGACTTGGAGGAGCTTGCTGAAGGTTGAATTGTAGTAATTATTCCTGAGTTCAGGTCTAGAATTGGACTCTGAGAGGGACAATGTTCCTTTTCCAGGAGGGGGACATGACCACTAGTCTAACCTGTGGTGAAGACGATGGACAACTTGGTCGGCTTCAGGGACTGTAGGAGAAAACAGACAGGACTCTCCTGTGTCTCCACAGCCATGCAGGATGGCAGCCTGGTGGTGGTGGCAGCCCTTTTATACAATATCTTCTTAAACAGTCAACTGGCAATTCGCTTTGTCTCAGAGGACTCCTCAGTGGTGTAGAGCTAGAGTCATAGCAAAGAGTGGACATGCCCAGTAGCAAAAAGGAAACACGTGGGGCTGGGCATGTTTAAATATGACACCATCTCTATATCATCTGTTGCTGATCCCTTTTCCACTGTGTGTGGGAAAGGAGAGGGCGTGGCCAGAGAACACTATGATTCCTGGTTGGTATAATGGCCCTTACAGGGCTTACACTGCTTCAGCTTATTGGGCTCGAGCCGAGAGTGCTCTAAATAGTGCCAGGCATGAACCAGCCATTCGCCAGCCATAGGTTTGAGGGGAGAGCAAAAAAAAAAAAAAAAGGCAAAAGCCATCACTTCCACTCCCAAATGCTGATCTCATGCACCTGAGGATTCAAGCACCTAACTATATGTACTCTTCAGCTGCCATGCTAGAATATACTAGTGTACTAAGCATTACATATTGAACTAATAAATGTGGGTGGGATTTTCAACGAAGTGCCTCAGGGAGTAAGGCACCTAATTCACATTGACTGTTGAGCCCCCCTCCCATCCCTCCCATGTGTTGATAAAGTATTTTCAAAACAACATTTAATCTCATTTTCACTTGCACTAGGATGTTCTGAGGTGTTTGTTGTAGGTTGTAGATAGCAGCACACTGCAGGTGGCGGAGAGCAAGAAGCAAATACCAGAGTGGTATTTTCTCGTCACATACGTGGACTGTAGTCTTTCTGCCTTGCCTTATCATTCTAATGAAATTGTGCATCTTGCCAGCATGGGAGATATACTCCAGCATTGCTATCCTACAAGATATGTAATCCTTTTCAAGAGCACATTCAGTTTGTATTAACATCTCAATGCACAGAGTTGAAGCTTTTCTGAAGAACACTGGTGCAATTCAAGCATTAGGGTTAAGTTAATTGAATCGTTGGTCGTCTTAATGAGTTGTTAATTCTTTCTTCTTATCATTTTTAGCAGAATATTCATATATCAAAGGGATCCGTATCTGGGCTTGACATGTATGGCTAGTGAGGCAACACTAACTAACATGCCCAAATCCTTGACTTTTAGCTAGTCCAGGGAAAACAGTGGCAGTAAATTTAGCATCTGCTGCCTTCCTGGCCAGATAATCTAGCTCTTTTCTATATAATAATTATATACAATTTTATAATGTAATTACCCTCCTGGTCTGAGATGTGAATTTTTTGCTTCATAGTGACTAGAAATAATCAATTTGGCATATCCCAGGACTTTGTGGATGCAGAATTTGCCACGGGTTCCATCACCCAACACAGAATGTAGACTTTTATTTAAAAAATAAATAAATCTTAGCCTTTAAGGCTGCGACGATATCCTTTGCAGTGTAAACAAATACAGTGATTATATATCAAGGGCTGTAGATATTTCAGAGAGATGATTTCAGGCTACGGGCATTACCCATATTCTCAGCATGATTGAACTTGGACATCAAATAATGTAAACTTGCTAATTGTTTTGCAGCTGGCCATTTAAGTGAAAAGTTGTTGTCAGAAGCAGTGGGAAAGCTAGTTGCTAACAAGGAACTAGAAAGTCAACAACCCTAATCCCCACAATGATCACATGAAACACTTCAAGAGAAGAAGGGAAAGAGTAGTTTATCCCTTCAGCTGTGCCTATAGCTTCAACTGTCCTCTGGCCCAATTACTTCCCCAGATGCCAAAAAGCTCCACATATCTCTCTCAGAGCTGACAAAACTTTCAGCTTCCCCCTGACAGCTTCTCTAATACGGATGTATTGCTAATACAAAATGCTGCAGCACACTGAAAATTGAACGTTCGCGCAATTGAACTGAATATCGAAGTAAATGACACTGGTGATACTTTAATGACGGTAGTTATTCAATTTCATAGGGAGTTCATTAAAAGTTTCAATTTTAAAATTTGCTTGAGGGCTGCCATGGAAATACGAATCCTACAGAATCCAAGGCTCCCTGCTGCAGAATTTAGCACCAGCTTGTAGCACAGCATGTGAGCTTTGGAAATATATCGCTTTAGTGTTGAAAGGATGGCTGCCCAAACACCCTATTATATTAATGCAACATCAGAGTGTCTTTTTGTGAATGGTGTTCTTTTAACAGCAGGGTGCTATAGTATATTACTGTATTTGCGGTAGATGGTATCGAGGGCAAAAAGTATATTTGCTGAATTACTGGATTCTGTTTGAAGCTGTTGGTTGATGGGAGTTCCAGTGAATATCAAGAGGAAGATAGTTATTAAAATACTTGCAGAATAATACAGTACTAGAGGTATGCTGCCAATAATCGAAACTCTACATACAAGTACCTTGATACACCCCTTTTCATAAGCACGCTAATTTAGTGATGTGGTTGCACCTACTTTGTAATGTGATTGAAATGTAGAGATAAGCGTAACTTAATCTGCTAGTATAATGCTGACAGACCCCAGTTGTAGGTGGGCAGGATTGAACCTGAGACCTCTGAAGCTAAATGCATGAGCCTCTACTGCATGAGCTAAAAGCCACATGGCTCTTAGCTAAGGCTATAGCAGATTTATTAATTTCTAGTGGTCTCAGTGCCACTACATGGGACAGCACCACACCCAAGAGGTGTGTGGGTTACACTAGGACACCTTATCTAACTGTATCTCTTTCAGCAGACAGTGGCAGTAGTGCCATGCTCTCTACCTCCTGCTTCTTCATTGCCTCTTAACAGCACCCTGTTCTGGATGCTGTGTTGACCTACTGCCTCAACTGTTAGTGACACCCACCTCTCCCCTGCAACATCAAAGCATACGAGAAAGATATTCATTTAGAATCTGAACCCAACTGTACCCTCTGGCTGGTGCAGATTGAAAATAACAGTGACTACTTAGTGGACCCATTTAGTCAATATCCATGGTCAATTAATTCCCCCAGACATTTGTCTGCCCCCAGTTACAGATATGAGATATTTTATCCTCTGCATGCACCAATGGCTAAAGTGATAACAAATACCTCATTTTTGCTTTCTTTAATATTGGGATGTTCTGTACCTTCTAGTTCTTGTGGCTTTATTCTAAGCATTGTGGAAAAAGATGAACAGGGACTTAATTCAGTATGGAATTAAAGTAATTATGAAAGCAATTTCTAACATTCCCACAGAAGTTCATGTGGGAGTCAGGCTGTATCTGAAGCTCCAAACACACATGCTTCTGGAGAAATGTCAGCAGCAGAATGGCAAGTGTGGGTGTGGCTGGAGTGAGCAGATACAGGATATGCTAAAAATACACACATACTAGGAGCAGCTGCAATGACCCCTTCCTGCATTATACAGTTAGGCCAAGTTGAATCTTACTCTGTTAGGGTATGTCTACACTAGAAAATTAAGTCAATTTTATAGAAGAAGATTTTTAAAAATCGATTTTATACCCTTGATTGCGTATGTCCACACTAAGCGTATTAAGTCGGTGAAGTGTTTCCTCACTACCATGGCTAGCATCGACTTACGGAGCGGTGCACTGTGGAAAGCTATCCTACAGTTCCCGCAGTCTCCTCTGCCCATTGGAATTCTGGGTTAAACTCCCAGTGCCTGATGGGGCAAAAATATTGTTGCGGGTGGTTTTGGGTACATGTCGTCAGTCGCCCCTCCCTCCATGAAAGCAATGGCAGACAATCATTTCATGCCTTTTCTCCTGGATTACCCGTGCAGACGCTAGACCACAGCAAGCATGAGCAAGTGCAGAATGGTGGTAGAATGTGCCTTTATGTTTAAAAGCTCACTGCCACTGTTGGTCAGACCTCAGCACAACCAACATTCCCAGTGTTATTGCTGTGTGCTCCATAGTATTTGTGAGAGTAAGCAGGAGACATTTATGGCGGGGTAGGAGGTTGTGGCAAATCGCCTGGCATCTGATCTTGAGCAGCCACACAGCAAGGTGATTAGAAGAGCACAGCAATATGCGCTGCGTATCAGAGAGGCTTTGAAAACCAGTTTCATGCCTGACCAGGCTTCGATGTGACAGTTGTGTGTGTTTCTCCTTCATGCAAACCCACCCCCTTTGTTGATTTGAATTCCCTGTAAGCCAACCACCCTTCCATCTTCGAAATAAAGTAACTATTGTTTTGAAACCATGCATTCTTTCTTTATTAATTAAAAAAAAATGAGATAACGGACAAGGTAGCCCAGGTGGGGTGGGGAGGAAGGAAGGACAAGGCCACATTGCTTATTGTAGCCACACTAAAAATCAAACTGTTTGAATGACAGTCTTCTGTTGCTTGGGACAACCTCTGGAGTGGAGCAGCTGGGTGCCCAGAGCCTCTCCCTACCTCCTCTCCCCTGCCTCATTCTTGGGCATCCGGGTGAGGCGGCTATGGAACATGGGGAGGAGAGTAGGCAGTTATACATGGATGCAGAGGGTGTCTGTGTTCTTGTTGGCTTTTCTGCAGCTCCAACAGATGCTTCATCATGTCTGTTTGCTTTCCTATTAGCCTCAGCATCGCATCCTTCCTCTGCTCTTCGCACTCACTTAATTCTTTCCTGGCCTTTGCCACTGAATGCCTCTATGCATTAAGCTGTGCCTATCACTGCGGGAGGACTGCATGAGCTCAGAAAACATGTCATTGTGAGTGCGTTTTTTTTTTTGCCTTCTAATCTGCAATAACCTCAGGGATGGAGATGATAGGGGGAGCACAGAAACATTCTACACTGTACGATTCTGGGGGTACTGCATGGTCACCTGTGCTGCTGAGTGCTGCTGAGTTCACCATGCTGACCAAACAGGAAATGAAATTCAGAAGTTCCCGGGGCTTTTCCTGTCTACCTGGCTAGTGCATTGGAGTTCAAAGCGCTGTCCAGAGCAGTCACAATGAGCACTCTGGGATAGCTCCCGGAGGGCAATACCATCGATTTGCGTCCGCACTACCGCAAATTCAGCCCAGCAAGGTCAATTTTAGCGCTATTCCCCTCGCCGGCGAGGAGTACAGAAGTCGATTTTAGGAGCCCTTTAGGTTGATGGAATGGGGTTGCTTGTGTAGACGCAGTCATTATAAAATCATCCTAACGCGGCTAAATTTGACCTAACTCTGTAGTGTAGACCAGGGGTTAGAGCTAGGCACAAACCCATGATTTTACTGCATGCTACAGTGACAGTGCATGACAGAAGATAAGTACCCATTGACTCATACTCAGGTTCTACTTTGTCCACTTATTTTCATACACAAAATTTACTGATTTGAAGGAAGCAAAAAAAGTACTATAATCAATCTATGAATATCATAGTATTCCTTCCCAGATCTGAACCTTAGAGTTCAGAAAATGAGATACTAGCATGAATCCTCTAAACTTAATTACCAGCTTAGATCTGATAGCACTGCCACCACCCAAAAATATAGTGTTTTGGGACACTCTGATCTCCCCAACCTTCCCTGGGGACCCCAAGAACCCAAATCCCTTGGGTTCTTAAAACAAGGAGAAATAAACCATTCCCCCCTCTTCCCCCCCCAAGACTTTCCCTCCTGGGCTACCCTGAGAGACTACTGATCCAATCTCTTTAAATCACAATACAGAGAAGCATGTCTCTTCCTTTCACAAAGAGGCAAACAGATTCAAGGAAACAGAGAGAGATTCACCTCTCCCCCTCCCATCTGCTCCACCAGTCCTGGTGAGTTTAAACCCAGTCCCCTGGGATTAAACAAGGAAACACAGGGAAAAAATCAATCGAGTTCTCTTAAAAAGAAATCTTTAATAAAAGAAAGGAAAAAGTAAAGAATTATCTCTGTAACTTCAAGATATAAATATTACAGGGTCTAAAGCTTACAGACACTAAGAGAGAATTTCCCCCCCAGTACCAATACAAATCAAAATATTCCCAGCAACTACACATATAAAAGTTAACCAGCCAAATCCACATTTGCAAATAGAGAAAACCAATTAAAAAGACTAAAACCGCCTGTTCTTACTTACTATTTGAACAGAAACTTAGAGAGCCTGTAGTAATGTCTGGTCTCTCTCAGACCCCCCAAGAGAAGAACACACAACGGACAAAGAACACACACAAAAGCTTCCCTCCACCCAGATTTAAAAGTATCTTGTCTCCTGATTGGTCCTCTGATCAGGTGTTCCAGTTCCCTGCTTGTAACCCTTTACAGGTAAAAGAGACATTAACCCTTTAACAATCTGTTTATGACAATGTAGGACTTCATAGTTGTCACACCATTGTGCATCTTGACCACCTGGTATTTCCGGGCAATAGAAAGAACAGAATTAAGATCTTTGTGCTCTAAAAGAAAAGGCCCTCCCCTCTAATGGAGAATCTCAATAAGCTGTTAGCAGTATAGAGCCCGTGGCAAACAGCTAAGTGGTTCTGATTCCATCCGATGCAGGGCAGTGGTATTAGCCAGTTCTCAGTAATTATTGAGTCCTTTCCCTTCACATTCTTAAAATGTTTTAGGGTAAAAACTCTGAAAAGCACCTAAATAATTCAGAGGCCCAAGTCACATTGACTTTCACTAAGTCACTTAGGTACTTTTGAAAAATCTTACCCTAACTATCAAAAGTTGAGCAAGAGATCCCGTTTAGTGACTGTATGACAACTGCCTGTAAAGCAACGAAGACAGCTTTATACTTGTCTGTACGTTTGGCAAACTTTTTAACTGAATATGATAAGTGCATCAGTATACGAGTCCTATACCCTGTCGTCAATCTTTCACACTAGGCCAAAAAAGCAGACTCTGTTAAGACTAAGTATATTCTGCTTTTTTGGGAAATGTATATTGTGCTAAACATACTAACTATAATAAAATACCTTGTTTGTTTTAAAATGGTTGTTTCTTTTTATAGTTTAAGATCTTCTAGGACTTCCATTTTATCTCTTTAAAAGTATGGTCCAGGATTAAGCTTGGCAATTAAGGTCTCAACATAATAGCAATTAAGCATGCTTCAGCGTGCTATAGCCTTCTCTCAGTTATTGGGTGGGGTGAGTTGGAAGGGGATCAATATTCCCACGCTTGATTGTTGTGAGGGGAAAAGGGTTTTCACTTTGTTCTCCCTTACTCCTCCATATGGTGCACAGGAGGAGCCTGAGGCCTTGTCTACACACAAACTTGCACCGGTTTAATCAAAACTGTATTTTATAATTGATTTAGTTAAACCAGTCCAAGTTTGTGGGTAAATCATCCCTTAGTGACTCCTACAATTCCTCCTCCCCCCCCCCCGCCAAAAAAAAAGGAGAAGGGAGGGAGATCGTCTGGAGCAGTGGCTCTCATCCTTTGCAGACTACCCCTGTCAGGAGTCTGATGTATCTTGTATTCCCCCAAGTTTCATCTCATTTAAAAACTACTTGCTCACAAAATCAGACATAAAAATACAAAAGTGTCACAGCACAACCCTATTATTGAAAAATTGCTTTCTCATTTTTACCATATAATTATAAAATAAATCAACTGGAATATAAATACTGTACTTTTTAGTGTATAGTACATACAGCAATATAAACAAGTCATTGTATGAATCTGTAGTTTGTACTGACTTTGCTAGTGCTTTCTATGTAGCCTGTCGTAAAACTAGGTAAATATCTAGATGAGTTGATGTACTCCCTGGAAGACCTCTGTGTACTCCCAACACATATCCTGGTTGAGAACCACTGTTTTGGATGTGTAAATACCTCCAGATCTTTCTAGAACTGAGAGCCCAGCTTCCCAGATGATTGTGAAGTGCTGAGTACAGCATTTCATTGCTAGTGTATAGCACAGGTAAGGCATATGGCACTCTGTAATACACAAAAATAGAGAATGACCCTGCACTACTCAGCATAGTACGAGGTGCCAGGTCTATGCAGGAAACACTTTGAGCATACAGGGTATACTATACCAACAAGTGTTTGTAATGTAGATGCAGTTTGTACGGGTAAAACTCATGCTTTTGCCAGTATAGCTTATCTCAGCTCCAGCCCCTGAGTGAAAAAAGCTATACCAGCAAAAGCTCATCTACATTAGGGGCTTTTGCTAACATGGCTATGCTGGCTAGGAACTGCATCTCATCACACCCCTGAGAGCTATGCTGGCTGAAGTTTGTAGTGTAGAGCTTCCCATGGGCACACACAGTTCATTGGAAATGCAGAGGTGGAGATACTGTAGTAGGTATTTTTGATTGGTTTTTGCCTGATTATACAGGGGGGTATCTGTGAAACTGACTAGACTTTGTCAGAGCACAAAGTTTGCAAACTGTACAGCAAGTGACGGAAATGCTTTTTCCTTAGTCCATTAGTTATTTTAAGTGCTATTTATGACAATGGGTAAAAATAGTTAGGCAAAAGTTTGATTTGTAAGCTGACAATATGCCATTAATTATCTTAAGCCACTGTGCCAGTAGTGAATCACTATTATTCTGTTCATTCCGCTCTATAGTATTTTGTGTAGGAACAGTTTTCTGTGCACTTTGGATATAAATAGCTTTTATGGACTGTTTGTCTGGCGCACAAGGAGTGGTACTCATGTGTTCTGGGAAGGAGGAGGAGAAGTATCAACACCAATGTTTCACTTCCTGCTACTCTTTGTTCTCTTTTAGAGAAATTACATCAGGTTCCACTGCTTCCACCCCTTCCTTTCTTTGATCACTCCCAGCTGTCATGGTAAGAGGCCTCGTGTTCTATGTGGCTTAGATTCCCTCTCAGCAGCATCATTACCCCCCTTTCCCATTGCAGTAGCTTGGGTTCTGGTTCCTATCTACTCATTGCCCTTCCCTCCTCTTATTCCCAGCTGCTTCTACTCCCTGCGCTTCCCACATCAAAGCAGAGAGCTGCTCTACCCTCAACAGGTCATAGTAGGACTACTGTCCCGAGATGCTCTGGCCTTTCTAGCTTCCCATAAGGCCTGAATGTCCCCCTTCTGTGGGAGTGGATGTCTCCCTTCTTCATTGCTTCTGGAAGAGGGGTCTGCAACTGTGTGTGTGTTTAAAAACTGAGGTTTAATTTGCCCTTTGTGGGGGATGGTATTTGAAGGGCAGGGTGTCTGTTTGGCAAACTGAAATGAGGGTGGGCCATTGCTTTATGCTGCTCTGCACCTAAACCTAAAGAAATTGGCACGTCTCCTTGGCTTACACTTTTTTGTCTAGTCTGTACTAGAAAAATGCCCCTTTACAACTTGCAATGGGGCAATTAAACCTGGCCGTTGTGAATCTGTTCAGCCTGTCCATATAACCACGGGTTCTCAGCTTTTTTCTTGCTGAGGCCTATCCCAATATGCTATAAAAACTCCACGGCCCACCTGTGCCACAACAACTTGTTTTCTGCATATAAAAGCCAGGGCCCATGTGAGGGGGTAACAAGCAAACCAGTTGCCTGAGGCCCCCATGAAGCTACATTGCTCAGGCTTTGGCTTCAGTCCTGCGTGACAGGGCTCAGGGCCCCAGGCTTCAGCCCCATGTGATGGGGTTTTGGCTTTCTGCCCTGGGCCCCAGCGAATCTAATGCTGGCCCTGCTTGGTGGACTCCCTGAAACCTGCTTGCGGTCCCCCAAGGAGCCCCAGACCCCAGATTGAGAACCACTACATATAACCACTTCCTTCAATCATTGCACTGCAGCTTCTAAAACAGAAAACTTGTATGAATAAAATCACTGAAATTGCAGTACCTCAGAGCTAGAAAAAAACAGGAATACAAGAGAGAGTGCACAGAGTAGTCACAGAAAGGGTTGCACGAGCGTTAGGGACTGTGCTGCGAAGACCACTTGCAATGGTGCCCCTGCAACACCAGCACTTTGTATCCACATTATCTCTAGAATGACATTGTGTGTGCCTGCGTAAGGTACGCTGGTGATAGGCAATGCAATTTCAAATTGGCTGGTAATATTTGTTTACCATTGCAAGCACTTTTGAATGTGTGCATTAAGTGTGTTATAACTGCTGCATGAGCTTGTAGTAGAAATATAAACAAACTGGGAGGCAGTTTGTCTTTTGCCCGATGAAATTAACAAATGGCTACATTTAGTGTAATTTTATCACAAGTCTTGCAGTATTTAGTGTTTCCCCTAAAGGTCCTGCCCCTGGGTTCAACACATGAGAACCTCAGCGTTTACGTTTTTTTAAAAAGTTAGTTTTTAGTCCTCGTGGTTACAGAGGAAAGTGAAAGAAAAGGTGAAAATGTGAACCCAAAGGGCTCCAAACACCAGAAGACCAACTCCCCACCCCAAGTTTATTACTTTTAAAAACTCACGAGTTTTATTCTAATCTCATGATTTTTGAATGCCTAGGTTGAAAATAGTGACCATATTTGATTTTAAAGAGGCACTATTAAAGTTAGGTTTAAACGTCCTGATAGTGCATTCTGTTTGGGATACAAATCCTTTTCCCCAGAATTTCTGTGGTGCCCACTGATCTTTCTGATATGTATAGTATGGTATAACAGCATTTACTCAAACACCACTTAACTGACACACTATGGCTACATTTCAGCATTGTCTTGCAGTATATGTAACTTTCAGGTTACTCCTGATTAACTGAACCATCATTTCTCTAACTATTTTCAATGTCTCAGAAATATTTTGAATAACTAGCATTCTGATCAATGGTATGGTTGTGTGTACTGCACCTAACACAATGGGGCCCTGATGTGGTTGGCCTCTAGGCATTACTGCAATCTAAATGTTAAATAGTAATAAATTACTAATGCTGTGCAATCAAGATCGTAATATAAGAGCCTCGTACAATGCAAAATGTGAATTCTCCATCATCTATCTCCCCTGTTGCTGTTTGACTTTGGCATACAGTGGGGTTAAAGGCTTCAGTCTTAATGGTGTACAGTAACTCCTAACTTAAAGTCATCCTAGTTAACATTGTTTCATTGTTACGTTGCTGATCAATTAGGGAACATGCTCGTTTAAAGTTGTGTAATGCTCCCTTCTAATGTTTGGCAGCCTCCTGCTTTGTCTACTGCTTGCAGGAAGAGCAGCCCGTTGCAGCTAGCTGGTGGGGGCTTGGAACCAGGGTGGACTGGTAGCCCCCCTATCAGCTCCCCACTCCCCTAAATTCCCTGTGCAGCAGCTGCCTGCAGTTCAGCTGTGTCCCTCCTCCCACTGCCATGTGCTGCTCCTGCCCTCTGCCTTGGAGCTGCTCCCCGAGACTCCTGCTTGCTGTGCAGGGGGAGAGAAGGAAGAGGAGGGCTAATGTCAGGGTGTCCCCCTCTCTCCTGCACCCCGCTTACCCCATCTTCCATAGAGCAGGGCTCAGGACAGAAGGAGCTTGCAGCAGCTGCCTTCTCAGCAAGCTGATTTAATTAACAAGGCAGTGAACTTAAGGGAAATATGCATATCTCCCTCCATTCCTGCTGCCTTGTGTAGAGAGAGAGTTAACCCTTGAGGGCTCAGCCAATTGCTAGTTCATCATTTAGCAGTGAGGGAAATATCCCACCCTCTGACTCCTCTACCTTATCCAAGCTTCACAGTCATCATCACTGTGTACCAGTATTAAATTTTGTTTAAAACTTATACTCTGTGTATGTGTGTGTGTGTGTGTGTATGTATGTATGTATGTATGTATATATATAGTCTTTTGTCTGTTGAAAAAAATTTCCCAGGAACCTAACCCTCTCATTTACATTAATTCTTATGAGGAAATTGGATTCTCTTAACATCGTTTCACTTAAAGTCGCATTTTTCAGGAACAGAACTATGTTAAGTGATGAGTTACTTTTGAGCTTCCTATAAAGTAAAGTATTATAGGGAGGGTTATACTGAGTTGTTAGTTTTGTACCCAAAGATCAAAACCACTCTGCTCTTAAGAGTATCTGGAACTTTTGACCCTGCTAATTACTGGTAGTGAACTGCTCATGGAACTAGTTGACTCTCTTAATTGCAGTGAGTAACAAAAGTCACATCTGATGGAAATGAACTAGCTATATACAGCGTGTTGCCTACTGGAGACAAGGGGCTAGAAGAATTCCTTTAATGAATTCCACTCATTGTCATTATCCTGGTTGCCCTTAAAATGTCATTCCTTACATGGTATTGAAACTGCTGTAGTAAAATGTGATCCATTTCCACTCCTCCCATTCAAATTCATTTAACACTCAACATATGTCAAAACTGCAATGTAAACCCAGGGTTAGTAGGACTTGAGTTAGCAGACCATGGGTTTGTTAATCTAGGGTTTGAGCATCTACAGTAATTTGTAACCCCAGATTAGAAACTGTTGAACCCTGGGTCCCAACCTGGAGCTCTGACGTCTATATTGCATAAAGTGGGCCCAAGTCCAACCACCCATATCTCAGACTTCCTTTGTTTGTGGTGCATTGTGGGAAAACTTGACTATCCAACAAAATTCACTGTCCAGAGGACAAAAAGTCAGCCCATGGGATTGTGGGATACTTTTGGCAGATTCCCAGAGCACTGCGTCACAATAGGGCTTGAACCTTGGGTCCCAGCTTGCCTTATGCTCAGACTCTCTATCCCTGCCTGCATCCAAGCCCTGCATTAGTATGATTTGCGTGTGGTTGGAAGGAGGGTTAGGTCTGAGCCTGAGTTTGAATCCTGGGCTTACATTGCAGTGTAGACATACCCTCATTGTTAGGAATAATTGTACAGGAAAGATGAGAAATCCAAATAGAGGAGTAATTGAAGCGACAAATTTCCATCATGGCTTCTCTTCTATCCTATCATCTGAATCACCCCTTATGCACACATTTTCTTTCCAACAATGAACTGTCCACAATTATTATTATCTACATTATTCAATTGAACATGAGGTGTACTGCGAGGAAATTACGCTGAAAAGATTCTGTGATCTGTACTGGCTCAAGGAATACCTTTTGGGTAATATCTTTAGAGATGGCTCTGCACCAAAACCAAGGCTCCAAACAATTTCAGACTTCGGGGAAATTGAGGTCAGCCTTTCAATGCTGATGGCCCATGCATCTGAGCCTGGGTGGGTGGCCTGAGCCTCTGCCAGTGCCAAAATGTCCACATGGCTATTTTTAGATCATGCCAAGCCTGCATGAGTCTGTCTACCTGGGCTGGGTTGCTCACTGCAGTGTAGACATACATTGATCGGTGAATTTAGAGTAACCTGTGGATATGGAGAACAATTGATCACAGTCCTATTTATAACAGAGCTTACCATATTTGAAGATTTATCAAGTTTCCCTCTTCCTCCATCGTCTTTTCTCAAGACTAAACATATCTAGTTTTTTTTAACCTGTCTTTATAGATCAGATTTTCCAAACATTTTCATTTTTGTTGCTTTCCTCTGGACTCTCTACAATTTGTCCAGTGTGGAACCCAAAACTAGACCAATTACTCCAGCTGAGCTCACCAGTGCTGGCTGGACAATTACCTCTTGTGTCTTATATACAATGCTCTTTTTAATACACCCCAGAATATTTGCCTTTTCCACAACTGCATCTTATTGTCAGCTCATATTCAATTTGTGATCCACTATAAACCCCAGACCCTTTTCTGCAGTACTACCACCTCACTAGTTATTCCCCATTTTGTATTTGTGCATTTGATTTTTCCTTCCTAAGTGAAATACTTTGTACTTGTCTTTAATTTCATCTTGTTGATTTCAACCAATTCTCAATTTGTCTGGGTCATTTTGAATTCTTATCCTGTTCGCCAAAGTGCTTGCAACCCCACCCATCTTAGTGTCATCTGACAATTTTATAAGCATACTCTCCACTTCATTATCCAAGTCATTAATGAAAATGATGAATAATACTGGACCCAGGACAGACCACTGTGGGACCTCACTAGTTATCTCCTCCCAGCGTGACAGTGAACCATTGATAACTGCTCTTTGAATGTGGTCTTTCAACCAGTTGTGCACCCACATTATAGTGATTTCATCCAGCCCACGTATCCCTATACTTTGCTTATGAGAGTGTGCAAACTAGACTCTGTCAAAAGCTTTACTACAATCAAGGTATATCATGTTTACCTCTTCCCCACATCCACTGGGCCAGTAACACTGTAAACCGAAGAAAGTAGTTTGGTTTTGCATGATTTATTCTTGACAAACCCATGTTGGTGATTATCCTCTCTGTGCTTACAAATTGATCGTTTCATAATTTGTTCTAGTATTTTTCAGGCAGGGCCGTCCTTAGCCATGGGCAAAATAGGCAGCCGCCTAGGGCCCCAAAAGGTCTGGGGGCACCAGACGGGAAGCAGTGGAGCATGTAAGAGCAAGGCTGCTGGGCTAGAAAGAGCTTGAATGCAGCACAGTCTGAGGGAGGTGATTGGCTGCTGGGAAGGGCTGGGAGAAAGGACTCACCCTGCAGGGGAAAGCATGAGACGGTGCTCAACGCACCAGAATATTCAAGCTGGGGATTGTGCTTCCACCAATTTGGAGCGGGTATCTCCTTCCCATCTCGGAGCTCCCTGCCTAAGAAAACAGCAGTGTCCTCCTTTGTTTTGCTGCTTTTTGCCTAAAGGACTATAGAGATCTAGTGGCAGTAGCAGCACTGGGAGGGGAAGAGGGAGAGAGGAGGGGGAAAAGGACAGCACATGCGGGAGCTCTCGCCCTCGCGCCCCAAGCACCGGTGTAGCAGCAGGGTGGGGAGGCCAAACATGATGCAACCTGCCTGGTACCACTCATAGGGGAGCATGGGCTATTCTGGGATCCTGAAAGAGTCTAGGAAGCATGTGCAGTGACCGTGGTGCAGATGAGTGTCACGCGTGGGGCAGGGGGGAGAGGACGAGGTCCTCTCCCTGGAGCTTATGCTCTGCCAATAAAGCAGAAGGGGGGAGAGTGCTCTTCTGGCCTAGAGACCTAAGAAAAAGCAAAAGCCCCCTGGGTTTTCCCTGCATCCCAAGTTCCTTAATCCTCCAGCCCTCCACAAACCCCAGAGTCTGTGCCCCCAGCGCCCCAACCCTGAAGCACCCTGCTGCAGTGTGAACCGCCAACCCCAGCCCCATCCCAAAGCCCTCACTTGAGGGGAAAACGTGCAACTCTCCACTGGAGCTAGCAGAATTGAGGAATGGTCACACAAGGCTGGACGGATAGCCAGATAGCAGTGTGAAAAATCGGACAGGGGTTGGGGTAGGTGAGCAAGATGTCCCATTTTATAGGGACAAGTCCAATTTTTGGTTCTTTTCTTATATAGCTTGGTTGCCCCCAAAAAAAATAAATAACTCTTCTGAATTTTCAACTTGCTAATATGACACACCTAGGTGGGTAAATTGGTGCTATAAATAAGACCAAAGCCCCCAATATACGGGCAACTGGCCCCTATAGAAATCAGGACATCTGGGATCTGGTCACCCTAGCCTGGGGAGCGCGTCTCATCCCCCGAAGCTGGCAGTGAAATCCATCTCAATCTAAAGGGAGCCTGCATAGGCGCAGAATGAGCTGCCTGTGGCTCCATGGGCCTGCCGCATCCCTGAGATCAAGATGCTGTGCTAACTGTCACCATGGTCTCGCGTTGGGCCTGGCGGTGGTGCCATTTTGGCGTGTGATCGGAGACCTGAGGGTTTTGCTGCTGCTTGCTGTTGCCCACTCTGCACCCAAGAGGTGGATTTTGGGGTCCTGCAGTTTTCCACCTATCTCTCCCTCTACTGCAGCTGTTGTAGACCAGCAGGCCCTGGGGGTGAGCCAAGCATGAAAGCAGTGCTGCGTTGCCGCATTTAGATTGTCATTTAACAAATTTGTTTGCCAAAAATGCTTGCTAAACGAATGCCTGAATTCAATTTCAATATATATTTTTTAAAAAAAATCAATATTCTTAGCCAAAAACAGAAAATTAAGTTGTTGACAATTATTTGTGACAAGTTTGATATGGGGAAGGGAGTGGGCCAGTTTTCATCAGAGAAACTAAAAAAATGATGACTGACTTTTCCTAATAGCTCCCTGTTACTGCTAAATAGAGCAACCTCCAACAACTGTAATAATGCTCATCTCCTTACTAAGTGTATAGAGACAGGGGTCGCAACCTACATGGCACATAGTGCCAAAGTGCACACGCAAGCTGATTTTTTTGATGGCACGCAGTGGCGTGGCTGAGCGGCTCAGCCTATCCGCTGCTTCTTGACCTCGGTTCGGCTGACCCCTGCCCATTGGCATTTACCAGGGTCCCGGCCACCAGCCCCACTCCAGCACCTGCTGCTGGCCTGGGACCCCCAAGGAACCCCAGGCTGGCAGCAAGCCTGAGCAGGCCGACGCCCACCTGAGTCCACCGGCTGAGCCACTCAACCCGCCTGTCGCCTTGGGTTCCATTCACTCAGCTGGACAAGGCTGGCTGAAGAGGGACTAAATTCAAACGAAATAGGAACAAGAGCAACTAATGACAAAGTGCAACGAACCTAGAGCAGTGATCCCCCAACCTTTTTCGTCTGACAGGCGCAAGACGAAGAGCCGTGGCAGTGGAACGGGCATCCGCTGAAATGCCGCCGAAAATTTGCCGCATTTTCAGCTGGCGGTGCCTCTGGATGACGCTGTTCATGCGCGGCAAAGCGTGTCATCCCAGAGGCGTCACCGGCCAAAAATGCTGAGCCGAATTTCAGTGCGATAATTTTGGCCGGATCGCTCGTCCACTGGCCAGTACGCAGGTACGCACTGAAGAGCCCCCGTGGCACGCCGTGGCGCATCCAAGCAGGAGAGCCACCGGCGTTGGGGACCCCTGACCTAGAGAGCCCGCCTGAAGCATTGGCAATCGATTATTTCTTATATTTGATTAAAATGGACTTGAACTGTATGAACAATTTGATGTACACTGTCATCAAATGGGCCACTACAAAATCGACTGAATGGATCATTGTACCAGTTTACTCATCACCAGCAACTTGTTGACATATATCCTATGTGTAATTGCTACTCGTGATTCTTACTGCATTCCTGTAACAGTAGCATCAGGAGAAACGGATTTTCTCAAAACTAAAAGCTCATTAAAAACTATCTCCGCTGCTACAACGATCGAGTCCAGGAGCACTTGACTGGGTCTTGGCTTATTCTTCGCAGTCAAACAATACAACACTTTGTGCAATTTGTCATATCATGACATTTATTACTGATTTTGCAGCTGCAAAAAGCCAGACCAGATTGCTTTTAATTAAAAACAACATCCTTGTTTCAATACCTCTTCATAGACTTGTTTCAATACCTCTTCATATACATTTCCAATAAAATGTTGACAAATTTAAAAAATTATATTATTTGCATCATTCTGTCAAATGAGAATTTTTTCTGTAATGCTACTTCTTAGTGCTAGTTCATCAGCATTACAGTGTGCTTAATTAAGTTAAACTGGTTTTAGTAACATGCCTGTGGCAAGTTTTCTAATACTGTAAGCTTATGTTTGTGTTTCTGAGAGCAAGACAGGCACAGGG
The DNA here is from genome assembly GCF_003597395.2 of Chelonoidis abingdonii. NCBI lineage: Eukaryota > Metazoa > Chordata > Testudines > Testudinidae > Chelonoidis > Chelonoidis abingdonii. The sequence goes on from NC_133773.1 coordinate 36,288,022, forward strand.
GCACCAGTTTAATAATCTCGCCTAGGGCACCATAAATCCTAAGGACGGCCCTGTTTTCAGGTATCAAAGTTAACCTGACTGGTCTATAATTCTGCAGGGTCTCTTTGCTAATGGTTCCGGGATGGCTTCAGCTAATTCTTTAAATACCGTAGGGTGAATTTTGTCAGGCCCTGCCGACTTGAATACATCTAACTTCTCTAAATACTTTTTAACCTGTTTGTTCCGTACTTTTGGCTTGTGTTCCTTCCCCCTTGTTAATATTATGTTAAGTATCTGTTCACAATTAATTTTTTTAGTGAAGATTGAAGCAAAATGAAGAGAATATTTTTAAGAGAATAGGTCTCCACACCCAAGGGTGGTAGGTTGAACCCCATACTGGAATTTGTGTTTACTCTATGCTTCTGAAAGTATTTTACTTTCTTATTTTATAATAAGCACATGAGGAAGAAATCTTGTTGATTTACAACTGTTTATTTCTGCTGAGTTGTTCCACCACTGTATACAATAGTTCCTAACTATTTTTGCAGGAGCCCCCTTTGGCTTGTTTCGGCAGATGGGTGTTCCCATTTCCTTCACATCCCTTTGCATCATGTCCCAACACAGTTCCGTTGCATCTCATTTCCTGTGTTCTTTACTCTACCTCTCCTGTCTTTCCTCTGTCCTCTTTTGCCATCCTGTTATTCCCCCTTCATTATGTTTTATTTTTAGTCTTTTTGGCTCTTTCATTATTTTTTGACTCCCCATCAAAGTAGCTCTATCTTCTCTATTCTTTACTTGACAAAAGTTACAAGCTTCTCAGGGACCATGCTGTGAACATGCTGCCCAGGCTTGAGAATTCCATAGTCATAGGTCACGTGTCTGCATTTAGTGGCAGGGGAACACAAACAAGAGAAGCTTGAGTGAGCCAGTTGCTGCCCTGTAAGCATGAGATGCTCCCACCACTGGCTATATTAGGGATTACTGCCGACATGGGGAGTACAGGTAAGCATTTTCAAAGAGCTGACAGGTGCTTACCTACAGCTGTAGGAGCATGCATGGTTGGGGGTATGGTGAATCTGAAGTCAAGCATAAATTCATCCCTAAGGCCAGGTCATTCATTTGCATCTGCATCTTTTGGGTATATAAAAAGTCCAGCAATGGCGTAGTCCTCTGGGGCAAGGGGTTCCCAGCTTCCCATTGGGTCAGGGTCTCGTGGTCCAGACTCTTCTGTTTTCAAGGCCTTCCCTTGACTAGATTTTCCCACACCAAAGGTAGACTTTTTTGTCTTTGGCACTCCCTAGGTAGTGGTACATGAACCCAGGCCCAGCCTTTCCACCAGGTTCCATTCAAGGGCCCCTTAGTAAGCAGCTAAATCCTGTGCCTCAAAGTGCTATACTTCTGCCTCCCTGGATACTTCCTACCAGCCCCTCTCTTCCCAATGGATAAAATCATTTATTAGCTGAACTCAAAGATAAAGTCCTTTGAAGAGGTGTGACTTCCTCCTTCAAGGAGTTGACCAAGTCCCTATAAACAGACCTCAGGAACTCCTGCCATGCTCCTTCACAGGAGCTCCGAATATAAATCTCTTAACCTCCACTGTCTGCCACCTCCTGAGCTGCTCTGCTCCCCTTTTCATAGAATCATAGAATATCAGGGTTGGAAGGGACCTCAGGAGGTCATCTAGTCCAAATCCTGCTCAAAGCAGGGCCAATCCCCAACTAAATCATCCCAGCCAGGGCTTTGTCAAGCCTGACATTAAAAGCCTCTAAGGAAGGATATTCCACCACCTCCCTAGGTAACCCATTCAAGTGCTTGAAAAAGTTTTTCTTAATATCCAACTTAAACCTCCTCCACTGCAACTTGAGACCATTGCTACTTGTTCTGTCATCTAGAACAGTCTAGATCCATCCTCTTTGGAACCCCCTTTCAGGTAGCTGAAAGCAGGTATCAAATCCCTCCCTCATTCTTCTCTTCTGCAGACTAAATAATCCCAGGTCCCTCAGCCTCTCTTCATAAGTCATGTGCTCCAGCCCCCAATCATTTGTGTTGCCCTCTGCTGGACTCTTTCCAATTTTTCCACCTCCTTCTTGTAGTGTGAGGCCCAAAACTGGACACAGTACTCCAGCTGAGTCCTTATCAATGCCAAATAGAGGGGAATGATAACGTCCCTCAATCTGCTGGCAATGGCCCTACTTATACAGCCCAAACTGCCGTTAGCCTTCTTGGCAACAAGGGCACACTGTTGACTCATATCCAGCTTCTTGTCCACTGTAACCCCTAGGTCTTTTTCTGCAGAACTGCTGCCTAGCCACTCGGTCCCTAGTGTGTAGCAGTGCATAGGATTCTTCCATCCTAAGCGCCCTTGTCCTTGCTGAACCTCATCAGATTTCTTTTGGCCCAATCTTCTAATTTGTCTAGGTCCCTCTGTATCCTATCCCTCCCCTCCAGCGTATCTACCACTCCTCCTAGTTAAGTGTCATCTGCAAACTTGCTGAAGGTGCAATCCACGCCATCCTCCAGATCATTAATGAAGATATTGAACAAAACTGGCTCCAGGGCCAACCCTTGTGGCACTCCGCTTGATACAGGCTGCCAACTAGACATGGAGCCATTGATCACTACCCGTTGAGCTCGATAATCTAGCCAGTTTTCTACCCACATTATAGTCCATTCTTTCAGTCCTTACTTCTTTAACTTGTTGGCAAGAATACTGTGGGTGACCGTATCAAAAACTTTGCTAAAGTCAAGGAATAACATGTCCACCGCTTTCCCCTCATCCACCAAGCCAGTTATCTCGTCATAGAAGGCAATTAGGTTAATCAGGCATGACTTGCCCTTGGTGAATCCATGCTGACACTGCCCTGGTGAGAGGCCATGCTGACTGTTCATTGGGTTCCCTTGGCCGGTCTCCTCTAGCATCTTTCTTTCAGAAGGTTGATTCCTTTGATGCTACCTGCCTCCATGATATCTCCAGGGACTCGAGAGGTGAGGCTGACTGCCTGTAGTTGCCTGGATCCTGCCTCCCTTCACCTTTTAAATAAGATTTGGGGCTATCTTATATTATCCTATTTTCTCAGTCATCCGGGAGCGCGTCCCCCGTATCTCGCCATACAGTTTTTCAAAAGATAATGGCCAAGTGGCAATCAAATCTGCCAACGGCGCTTTTCAGTACGCCTTGCTTGATGCAGTGCTTCTGGGCCCCATGCATACCATTTGTGGTCATCCAGCTTTTCCTAAATAGTTCCTGAACCAACTTCTTTCTCTACAGAAGGCTGGTCACCTCCTCCCATACTAGTTGCCCCCAGTGCAGTGGTCTGGGAAGGCTGACCTTGTTTGTGAAGGAGAGGCAAAAAAGAAAAACAGTGCTTACATTAGCTTTTTTCCCATCCTGCTGCCACTAGATTGCCTCCCTCATTCAGTAATGGGGCCCATCTTTCCGTTTACCACCTTCTTGTATGGCTAAACATACCTGACAGAAACCCTCTTCTGTTACTCTTAACATCCGTTCGGTTGTGCTAGCTTTGCAATTTCAGACGTGATGATTTTGGCCTTCCTGGATATTCACTCCGCGTTGGCATGGGCTGAGTCATATGGAGGTTTATAACTCCTCCCTGGTCATTTGTCTAATCGTTCACGTCTGTAAAGCTTGCTCTTTTTGTTGTTTTAATGATCAGCCAAGGATTTTCACTGTTATAGCCAGGCTGGTTGCCTGCCATAGGTGTGTTAGAGCTATTCTTCTGATCACAGTCAGGATGGGCTTGTTTCTGCAAACCCTCAATGGAAAGTTGTCTTTAGAAATAACAAGCCAGCCTCGTAACTGGACTCTTTTTCCCCCTCATGTGTATCTCGAACGGGGATCCTGACCATCATTCCCCTAGATGGAAGTTAAGTGGCCTTCTCTCAGCACTGTGGCATGTTTTGGCGCAAGGTGTGGTGGGGCCAGAGCAGCTTTTAACTACCTTCCTTTCCAGGTGTTGGGGTTTGCACATGGGCCCCATCCACAGTGAGATATAGGATACGATGGGTTCTAAAGATAGTCCTATTGTTCCTATATCACGTTATGGCAATATTTACAATTAATATATCTTAATAAATTAGTATGTGTTACCACTGACCACTATCAATACATTAGGATTCCTAATACTGAAAAGACTGAATACTCAGATGATTCGTGTATACGGAGGTGCTATACTTTTAGCCTTGGCACTGAAAAAATCAGAGAACTTCCTAGATCCTCTGGTCCAAGACTGTTACATTAAGGACCTAATTCTTCATTTGGCTTGTCAGTGAGAAGTACAGTATGCACGAAGGGCAAACTACTAGTTTCAATATAGTCTAACTCACTTCCCTGATGGTTGTTTTTTAACGGCAATAAGCAAAGATGGTCATCAATACATCTTCACAGCGATGCTTCTAATTAGTTGGCGTAAATCTGGTAAAGCGCTGTGTATTAATATGGGTTAGATACCTAATTTTTCTGTGATCTATTAATGATCTTAACCTGCTTGGATTCTTGCTATATGGGTGTATTGTTAGTTCCAGTTTGTCATCTTCGTTTACTTCTGTATATTTCTTGTTAAATAATAGGTTGAATGTAGCAAAGTGAAAATAAATTTATATTGCCTGGACAGTGTTGCGTGTATGGAACTTCAGCAAGTCTGTTTTAATTCTACCTCATGAGAGAATCATACCGCAGAAGCAACTAGGAGAAGAGGTTTAGATTTTCACCAATTGTTAGTTTATTTACAGCTATTGGTTAATATATAAAACATTTATAAGGTTATGTGTGCATCTGTTCTCCACCGCCAGCCCACGAGATGCTGATCTAGGAGGGAAGGGCCGTTAAATCTGTCATTGCTATTATTTATAACAACAGATCACAGATATACTGCCTTTAGCGTGGGGATCCTGTAAAGTATCGAGAGGCAGAAGCCAACTAGTCGGAAGCGAAAATGAGTCCACACTATGAAAAGGGATGTGCCCCTGGAAAGTCAGGGAGCTGGGCGACTTGACTAGCTATCATTGGAGAGTTTCAGAGAGAAGGTGTGGGGCTGGAAAGTGAACGTGGGCAGTGATGACTGCTGTCTGGTACATTTGGGAAGTTGGCTGAAGCAAGCAACCAACTTAAAGTTATGTTTAGCTAAAGAAAAGCAAGTTTTATGTGCAGCACTTAAAGGGTGGCTGTCGTGCCATCTTTTACTGATCCCTGTTGCTTTCTGCAATACAAATTGCACTCAGTGGTATTGTCTAAAACTGTATATTGATGTGTTGACTTTCTTTTTTTAAATGGCCTTAATCCCCTGACTGCCATATCCCATAGTGGCGATTGTGGGTAATTATTATAGCGGTTAAGGGAACTGCACTAAATTTTTATAGAGGTATTTTTAATAGGCTGTTTCGATCTTTGCATTATCTCTCTCAATTCGGGGAATAGTTTTCTTTAATGGTGATTATGTTATATCACATAGAGAATCCTGCCTAGATGTGATCCCAGGGCATTTTTATAACATCATAGTTTCTGTATAAAATTATTTGGGTCTATTATTCCGCCTTTAGAGGCATACTATATGGAACACGATGCACACAGTCCTGTTAAGAAATGTTGTATCTGGTGGGGTGGGGGGCAGAATTTGGACCTTATGTACTGTCATTGGAAGGCAAAAGTCACAAGTTGTTGATGAAAACATGCCTAAATCTTTCCCATCAGCAGAGGGATGATGCAAACTACACAATATCTCAGATTTTAGGGACGAGGTATGATGGAAGAATGTGATATTGAATGAAAGAGGGATTTCAGGTAGCAGAGTTATGCATCCGTTTTGGGGATAATTATGGCCAGGAATACTGAAAAGTTAGCTAATATCCTTGCCCTTCTGATAGCATGTACTTGTATGGATTTTTTCACTACTTAAAGTATTTTATGAGTTGCTCAATTTGTGAGGGCAGAATGATTTTTATTTCCAGCAGCATAGTGCCAGTGTACACGCCTTAGTTGGATGATAGAGATGTTGTTGTCGACATTTGAGAGAAGATTGTGTTCCAGAAAGCTTTGGCCCTCAGTGGCTTTCCGGCAAGCACTCTCCTTCGATTCGATCTGGCCATGAATACCATAGAGAGCCAAGCTTCTTCCACCCACAGGAAGCCCACTTGATGAGCTAGATCAAGGTATCACCAGGACATACATTATTCAATGCCCCAGTTTAGTTGCCTTACAATTTTAGACCGTAGGTTTTAGAAAGCTGTTACAACAGATGTATAACTATGACATTTTAAGAAAGACATCGAGGTCAAAAATTTGAATCAACGTCTTAATTAGCAGACGATTTATTTTGCAGAGGCATCTTTTCAACCAGGTAACGTGTCAATGCACAAATAGAGTCACTTGTTGAACAAAATTTGCCAGAAGTATTTAAGGAGGCTTGTATAGACAAAGCACACTTCTCTAAAAGAGAATCCAATGTTTCTTCGCATCACAAAAAGCACAACACAATTGGCAGTTTGTTAAAAATGAGTAAGGTTTAGATCCATAAACCATCAAAGTGAATGTAAATTTATCAGCTTGCTCACAGAGAGCTGCTCTGCAGAATGAAACTCCACTTTTCCTCCCTTGTTTGATTGTTGATTATTCCTTTGACAGCATCTGTTCAGAACAGTGGGTTAACTGACTAATAGTGTTTCTTTTTCTTTTATCAAAATATCAGCAGAAGAAAATTCATCTATGACTACACCATCCAAGAGTATTCAGTCAACTGCAGGTAAGACTACATCCTTTTATAATCTTATTTATAATCTGTTTAGAACAGACACATTAATCAATGATGTTTCATAGATTCTTGAAGTTTAAGGGCACAATGGAGGAGGGACAGCTCAGCGGTTTGAGCATTGGCTTGCTAAACCCAAGATTGTGAGTTCAATCCTTGATAGGGCGTCTTAGGAATCTGGGGCAAAAATCAGTATTTGGTCATGCTAGTGAAGGCAGGGGGCTGGACTCAATGACCTTTCTGGGTCCCTTCCAGTTCTATGAGATAGGTATATCTCCATATATTATATTATGTTATAGATCTTTTAGTCTGACCTAGTGTATAGTACAGGCCATTAAATTTCATTCAGATACCCCTGTACTGAGTCCAATCTCTTGTCTTTGGCTAAAGCATATTATCCAGAAAAGCATCCAGTCTTGATCTGAAGACATCAATAGAAGTCTCCTTTGGTAGCTTGTTCCAATGATTAATCACCCTTACTGTTTAAAAATGTGTGCCTTATTTCTCATTTGAATTTTGTCTGGCTTCATCTTCCAGCCTTTGGATCTCTTTATGCCTTTCTCCGCTAGATAAAAGAACCTTTAGTACCTGGTATTTTCTTCCCGTGAAGGTGTTTACACACTATAATCAAATCACTACACAACCTTATTTTTAATAAGCTCTTTAAATCACTCACTTTAAGGCATTTTCTCCAGCCCTTGAACCATTTCTGTGGCTTTGTTATGCACCTTTTCCAATTTTTTAATCTTTTTTAAAATGTGGACACCCAAACTATATATACTATTCCAATATTTTTCTCACCAATGCTGTATTCAGAAGTAAAATCACTTCCTTACTTACTGCTCCTGGGTTTATACATCCAAGGATCGCATTAGCCCTTTTAACCATGGCATCACACTTGCAGCTCGTGTGGAATTGCTTCACCACTATGACCCTTTAAACACTAATAAAGCCTTTTCTAGGTTATTGCTTTCTAAGATGCAGACCCTCATTCTCTAGACATGGCCTGTATTGCTTGTTCCTAAGTGTATAACTTTTCATTTGGTTATATTAAAATGCATTTTATCTGATTGGACCCAGTTTATCATGTGATCAAATAGCTTTGTATGACGGCCCTGGCCCCATCATAACACCAGTCTTTGTGTCATCCACAAATTCTATCAGCTATGATTATGAAAATGTGGAATAGTATCAGGCCTCGTACTGATCCATGGGGAACCCCATGATAAAAACACCATTTGATGTTGATTCCCCATTGACAACTAATTTTTTAGATAAGTCATTTAGCTACTTGAGACATGCTTTATTTATATACTATAATGCCATTTTTTAATCAGAATGTTGTGCGGTACTAAGTCAAATGCCTTACAAAAGTCTAAGGGCTTATCTACACATGAAAGTTTACTTTGGAAGAAGGCAGAGAATGTATTTAAAGCCAATTAACTATTCCTGACTATTTCCAAGTGTGGACGCTTTTATGCCAGAATAAGAGTGCCTTCTTTCAATTTAGTTTAATCCATGTACTAAACTAATTTTGAATAAAGTACTTTTATTCTGGAATAAGAGTGTCCAAACTTGGAATGGATCTGGAATAGTTAATCAGGAATAGCTTTACTAGATTAACCAAACTTGTAATTTCAGCAAAGAATGAAATCAGGTTTGTTTGACATTGTTCTGTACAGAGGCTTCTTTCTTTGTTTTGTGATGCTTACTTGTGAATTTGGTTCTGCTGTTGCCAATCAGACACATATCTTTTCTGCAGAAGAACCTCAAAGTCAACTGACTGAGTAGATACTTGATGAATTACTGCAGTAAGGTATCAGCGGGAAGGGCAGAACTGTATCACTGAGTGACCAACAGGAAAATGTCAGGGGAAATCAGAGAATATTGGCACAATGACTGAATCTACCGAATTATATTTTCTGTATAAATTGTTGGACTAATTCTACCATTAGATACAGACTGGTGGACACATGAACACATTCCTATTAAGAAAGGGGGGTGTGTGTGTGTGTGTGTGTGCGCGCGTACACAGAATTTAGCCTTATGTACTGTCATTGAAAGGCAGTCAATTTTTTGGTGAAACGTGCTAAATCTTTACGAAGCATACTGTAAAACTACACAACATCTTAATTTTAGGAGAGGAAAAGAAGAATGTGATATTGAATGAAAGAGGGCATTTCAGGTAGGCAGATTATATCCACCTGGGGATTTGGCCAGAATGCTGAAGTTAGCTTAATATCCTTGCCCTTCTGAAGAGTACTGTGAGATTTTTCACTACTTAACATTTTACATCTCATTTGAATGATGATAATTCCAGCAACATAGTGCCAGTGTGCACCCTACTGGGATGCTGTTCAAAGAGAAGAGTCCAGCAAAGAGAGAGTTTCCTTCTGAATGCTTCCTACCTGGTTTTTCCCAAAGACTCTCATTCAATTACTTATCTGGCCATAATACAAGAAACCAAGCTTCTCCACTCAGAATGGAATTCAGGAATATAGCACATCAAGATATGCCCAGGACTATATATATTCAACACCCCGTAGTTAGTTGCTATAATTTTAGTAGTTTAGTAGCTGTTACACAAATGAACACAATCTTTCTACAAACATTTTAAAAGAAAAGATATGAGGTCAAAGTTTGAAACAAACTTCTTAATTATGCAAGCAAAATTTGCAGAGGCATCTTTTCACAGGTAACTGAATGCACAAAATAGATGCACTTGCAAAATTTGCAGGAGTATTTAAGGAGGCTGTTAGAAAACACACTCCAAAAGAGATCAAAATGTTTCTTCGCATCACAAAATGCACAAAACAATTGGCAGTTTTTAAAAGATAAGGTTAATCCATAAACCATCAAAGGAATGTATTATCAGCTGCTCAAAGAGAGCTGCTCTGCAGAATGACTCCACTTTTCCTGCCTTGTTTGATTATTGATGATACCTTTGACAGACATCTGTTCAGAACAGCGGTTAACTGACTAATAGTGTTTCTTTTATCAAAATATCAGCAGAAGAAAATTCATCTATGACTACACCATCCAAGAGTATTCAGTCAACTGCAGGTAAGACTACATCCTTTTATAATCTTATTTATAATCTGTTTAGAGCAGACACATTAATCAATGATGTTATAGATTCTTGAAGTTTAAGGCAACAAGGGACCATTAGATCTTTAATCTGACCGAGTGTATAGTAAAGGCCATTACATTTCATTCAGCTCCCCATGTATTGAGTCCAATCACTTGTGTTTGGCTAAAGCATATTATCCAGAAAAGCATCCAGTCTTGATCTGAAGACATCAATAGATGCTTCCTTTGGTAGCTTGTTCCAATAATTAATCACCCTTACTGTTTAAAAATGTGTGCCTTATTTCTCATTTGAATTTTGTCCGGCTTCATCTTCCAGCCTTTGGTTCTCTTTATGCCTTTCTCTGCTAGATTTAAGAATCCTTTAGTACCTGGTATTTTCTTCCTATGAAGGCATTTACACACTCTAATCAAGTCACCACACAACCTTCTTTTAAATAAGCTCCTTAAATCTCTCGCTTTAAGGCATTGTCTCCAGCTCTCAAACTATTTCTGTGGCTTCGTAATGCACCCTTTCTGATTTTTCAATATCTTTTTTTACAATTGGTCTCACTAATGCTATATTCCAAAGTAAAATCACTTCCCTACTTACTACTCCTCTGTCTATACATTCAAGTCCTTTTAACCATGGCATCACACAGGGAGCTCATGTGGAGTTGCTTGACCACTATGACCCATAAATCCTTTTTTGAGTTATTGCTTTTTAGGATACAGATCCCCATTCTGTAGACATGGCCTGCATTGTATGTTCCTAGGTGTATAACTTTTCATTTGGTTATATTAAAGTGCATTTTACCCAAATGGACTCAGTTTATCATGTCATCCAAATAGCTCTGTATGCTTGCCCTGGCCCCATCATATCACCAATTGTTGTGTCATCCAGAAATTCTATCAGCTGTGATGATATATCTACTTTCGGATCATTGATGAAAATATTGCATAGTATCAGGGCTAGTACTGATCCATGGGGAACCCCATGATAAACACACCATTTGATGATGATTCCCCGTTGAGAACTAATTTTTTATGTCAGTAATGTATCAGTGGGAAGGGCAGAAATGTTTCGCTTAGTGACCAAGAAGAAAATGTCAAGGGAAATCAGAGAAAACTGACACAATGACTGCCTCTAGCATAGAGTTCTTTACCCTGCACTTTCAAAGAGGTACATAGATATTATACTATTTGATTGTGTTTAAATCAAGAGTAGTTGCTAGGCTGCAAAGCCTGTGCACTATGTTGAAAGTTTAGTGGTTAGACTTTATTTATTGCCTTGCAGTTCAGATTAAAAAATTTGTGCATAGCAAGGTAATGCAATGAGCTAGCACCATATGTTGCAGCTTGAACCTAGTCACTAAATGGTAAGCAAATGGGGGTGCAGGAGAGGACCGTGAGGCTCAAGACTTTGTAGAATACAGAGTTTTTTATTTCTAGCCCACCAGTTCAGATATGGCCAGATATCACTAATGGGGGTGGGGGGAGAACCACCTCTTAAAACCACACAATGAGCTGGATTCCCCACTGCCTTGTGTCACCATTTACAGCTGTGCCGCATGGGCGTGAAATATTACTAAATCATCCTTTATCATTTTGCATGCACTTGGCACAAAGTAAATGATAAAATAAGGTGAAAAATTAAGCTGTCCTATATTTTTAAAAGCCCCATATCTGACCCTTTCCCTCCATGGTCTCTAAGGGTATTTCCATATTCCAGCTTACTTGATAAAGGATGCACTTCTGAATATGAAAAAATTGGAGGAATAGGAACCTTTCTTCATAAGGAGCCATTGTTTGGAGAACTTCCCCATGGAAAAGAAAAATCGAGATTAGCATCTTCCAGAAATGTGAATTAGCAAATTATCAATATACTTCATGCCATACAAAACAAAGCCTAGATTTATAGAAAAGGGGGTGTCTAAACAGAGCTTTGTAGCCCTACTATGAAATATGGGCAAGGAAAGAATGACTCTGCCATTTTAGGCCAGCTTTGTTAATATACCATTCACAGGTCTATAGTATAGTATAGAGCGCACCGATTCCTCTGGTTTCTAATCAGCTAATACTTTACAGGTCATATCTCAGCTCTCTCAGTCTGGCTGGTCTCAGAAATGCTAATGCGAGTGCAGTATTCTGAGCAAAAGGAACAAAACTGACTGCTCCGCTCAGCAGCCAATACAGGGGGACGACATGAGAGTACTATGAATGGAGTCACATCATAACAACAGTGTGCTGCTCTATACCTACACCATAGAATGTTAATCATCACAACATGTCATGATGCAAAGCCAAACATCAGGATGTCACACTGTGTGATGATTTTATGCCTCTCTGCTGATTCTATTCACTAGTGAAGCCGATCTCTTCTGCCTAAACTTGATTATCATGGCCCTGATTGTCTGCTGCCCCGCACCTTATGCAGTCATTGGCAGCAGTATGGGGTGGGTGTAAAAAAGTAGTGTTTTACACCCACTGTGCAATCATATTGCCAGCCCCACCATGCAAAAATCATGACTCAAGCAAAAAAAAAAAGATTTAAAAATCAGAAGATTTTAAAAAATGTATAAATTTGGTGGTTCTTTAAATTTGTCTTCTAATTTCTGAGCCTTTAGTTTGCACTTGGATCATGTTCTCAGAACTTTTCTCCACATCCATGAAGGCTAGAAATTTTTTGTGATCAAAGCTAAGATTTTCACAAAATTACTTGGTTCCAGCCACTGGTGCTTTTAAAAAAAAGCACCATTTATTGTGACAATCTCCCAAGAGTTGGCTTTTCACTGGTGTAGATTATGACACAAGATACCTTGACCATGCTGCACACCCATGTGTTGTTGTTTGTCTCCCATTCCTTTGACCATGCTCTAAACAACAAATCATGGACTGTTTATGAGACTAAGGCTGTCCTACACCTAAAATTTCTGCTAGTGTAATTTATGGGTTAGGAGTTTGACTAGTGTAACAACAGTTACATTTACCATTCAAGCTCATTTTGATTGGGGAACTGGTATAAACCATATCAGCAAGAGAACACTAGGTCTTTCAAACATAGACAAGGCCTACAGTTGGTGTTGCTCTCACTCCACTGTGAGAGAATTACAGCATGAGCAACTGAATAAGAATGGTGAGCCATCTTCAGGAGAAATTAGCAAATCAGTTGTTCACTAGAATAATTCTCTCGATACCACCAAACATTACAACAGAAACCCCTATGCTTCCATGTGATTTAGCCATGCAGCGCCCACTAATTTCAGTTTGCTGTGAATGTAATGGTATAGCTAAATCCTATACATCTTTGGGAACATAAGGGAAAACATTATGCTCCTAAATGTTACAAATGCTTTGTATCCACATTATTAACTCTCATATTTTAGCACCAAACAGACCTGGAAGATGTTTGCACTAATACAATCCTTTATATTACTTTTCAGTTTCCAGTGATTCAACCATTACTATAAACAGTAGTGCAAATGTCTCAGGTAAGCGTTCAATGTTTTCACTCTGCCTGGGATTCAGCGGTCACTGTCACCTGCTGTGCATGTAAGACAATGAGAGAGATTCTCTACAGCACAAACTTGGGTATGCATTGAAAGAAGAATTTTTTTGGTTTTGGAATATAAATGTCAATAGAGAATTGTGCTGAACTCCTCGGAGCTACCTGTGCAACCTTAATTCATAGAATCATAGACTTTAAGGTCAGAAGGGACCATTATGGATGACCTCCTGCACAATGCAGTCCACAGAATCTCACCCACCCACTTATGTATCAAACCTCTAACCTATATCTGAGCTCCTGAAGTCCTCAAATCATGGTTTAAAGATTTCAAGGTGCAGAGAATCCTCCAGCAAGTGACTCATGCCCCACCGCAGAGAAGGCAAAAAAAAACTAAGGCCTCTGCCAATCTGCCCTGGAGGAAAATTCTTCCCACCCAAATAGGTGATCAGTTAAACTCTGAGATGTGAGCAAGACTCCACCAAGCCAGAACCACCGAAAGAATTCTCTTTAGTAACCCAGATCCCACTCCACTAAACATCCAATCACAGCATTGGACATATTACCCCTAAAGTAAAAGACATTAATTGCCAAAATTAGCTATCGATCATACCATCCCTCCATACACTATCAGCTTAGTCTTGAAGCCAGATATGCCTTCCCCCCTTGCTCCCTGGAAGTCTGTTCCAGACGTTCACATCTCTGATGCTTAGAAACCGTCATCTTAATTTTCAATCTAAACTCCTAGCCAGTTTATATTCCATTTGTTCTTGTGTCCGCATTGGTACTGGAGCTTAAATAATTCCTCTCCCTCCTCGTCATTATTTCTCTGAATATTTATAGAGAGCAATCATATCTCCTCTCAGCCGCCTTTATATTAGGCTAAACAAGCAAGCTTGGAGTCTCCTTTCATATGACAGGTTTCTCATTCCTTGGATCATTCTAGTAGCCCTCCTTTGTACCTGTTCCAGTCTGAATCATCTCTCTGAAACATGAGAGACCAGAACCGGACAAGTATTCCAGAGGAGGTCTCACCAGTGCCTTGTCTAATGGTACTAACACCTTCCTATTTACTGAAATACCTCGCCTGATGCATCCCAAGACTGCATTAGCTTTTTTCACGGCCATATCACATTGCTGGCTCATAGTCCTCCTGGATGAAACCAATACTCCGAGTTCTCTCCCCTCTGTTACTTCCAACTGATCGTCCCCAGCTTATAAAAAAATTCTGTTATTGATCCCTAAGTGCATGACCTTGCACTTTTCACCATTAAATTTTCATCCTATTACATTACTGGCAGTTACAAGGTCATCCAGATCTTCGGTATGAATTCCTGTCCTTCTCTGTATTGGCAATACCTCCCGTCTTGTGTCATCCGCAAATTTACTATCATATCCCACTTTTGTGCCAAGTCATTAATAAAAAGATGAAATAAGATTGGTCCCAAAATTGATCTGAGGAACTCCACTAGTAACCTCCCTCCCGCCTGACAGTTCACCTTTTCAGTACGACCCATTGTCGTCTCCCTTTTAACTAGTCCCTTATCGACCTCTCAGTTTTCATATGAACCTACTTTTCCAATTTAGCTAATAATCCCCAGGTGGAACCATATCAATGCCTTACTGAAATGAGGTAAATTAGATCCACTGCATTTCTTTGTCTAAAAAATCTGTTACCTTCTCAAAGAAGGAGATCAGGTGGTTGGCACAATCTACCTTTTGTAAAACCATGTTGTATTTTGTCCCAATTACCACTGATCTCAATGTCCTTGACTACTTATCCTCAAAATTTTTCAAGACCTTGCATACAAGATGTCAAACTGCAGGCCTGTAGTTACCCGGATCACTTTTTTTTCTTTTCTTAAAAATTGGAACTATGTTAGCAATTCTCCAGTCATATGGTACAACCCCCAAGTTTACAGATTCATTAAAAATTCTTGCTAATGGGCTTGCAATTTCATATCCAGTTCCTTTAATATTCTTGGATGAAGATTGTCTGGGCCTCCTGATTAGTTCCATTAAACTGTTAGTTTGGCTTCTACCTCAGATGTGTATTATCTACCCCATATCCTCATTCTCATTTTTCATCCTACCATTATCCTAAGCTCCTCATTATACTCATTAAAGACTGAGGCAAACATTTTTAGTACTAGGCCATGCCTAGATTATCCTTAACCTGCACTCCATCCTCAGTATTTAGTGGTCCCACTTCTTCTTTCTTTGTGTTCTTATTTAAGGCAATAGAACCTTTAACTATTGGTTTAATTCCCTTTGCAAAGTCCAGCCTACAGGCTTTTGGCCTTTCTCACTTAATCCCTACATGTTCTGATCTCAATAAATACTTTCCAATGCTGATCACTCCCACTCCACTTCTTATAGGCTCTCTGCTTTTCTTAATCACCTCTCTGAGATGCTTGCCCATCCAGCTTGGGTCTACAACTCCTGCCTAGAATTTTTTCACTTCTTGGGACAGGCTTCTGATAGTTTCTGCAACTTTGACTTGAAGTAATTCCAGGCCTTTAGATCCACAAGTTCTCAGGCGTCAATCTACTTCCTAACTATTTTCTTAATTTTTTAAAGTTAACCTTGCACTTACACAATCCTTTATATTACTTTTCAGTTTCCAGTGATTCAACCGTTACTATAAGCAGTAGTACAAATCTCTCAGGTAAGCTCTCAAGGTTTTCACTGTGCAACCTTAATTCAGTCCCATTGTGCATATGCGTTATGATATAGTCTTTAATGACATGATTGCATACTATCTTTTCCACTGGATCCCTGCCTCATTTGTTGCACAGGATGGATATCACCCAATTGATGAGCAGTTATTCAATATTTTCTTTTATCCTCATTGATCAATGTATGGCCCCATGCACACTGTTGAAATCATGCTCTGAAGACAGAATTATTAATTTCCTTATGAGCTTTTCTCTGGCAGTCTGATGACTTATAGTATTTGAGGGCTTCACAATCCATTTATTCATCTCTCTTTACAACTGTTATGTGAGATGAAGGGGTGCTGTTATTTGTATTTTACAGATGGGGAGCTGAGGCACAGAGAGATTAAGGTCAAAATATCCACTAATTTTGGGTACCCAATTTAAGCTGTCTAGAATATGATCTTTCAGAGTTCTTAATATTATGTAGCACTTCATATGTCAGAGCACAGCTCCCACTGAACTCAATTGCAGCTGTGAGCACTCAGCACTTCTGCAAATTGGACTAAAGGGTCTCAAGTTGGGCAGCCAGTAAATGAGAAACACACAATTAGTAACCGCCCATAAAAAGTTTAGTTCAAGTGATTTGCCTGCCATCACACAAGAACTCTGGCAGAGACAGGGATAGAATCCAGTTTCCAGAGCAGCATTCAGCTGTCTTAACCATGGGACCATCCTTTCTATTCCTGCAAATGCTTGCCTCATCCACTACGCACCTTCCAACTTCTGCAACAAATGAAGAAGGAGTCCCATGGACAACAGTTTCCTTCACTACACAACTCTGATTTGTCCCTAGCACAAGTCCAGCATATGCACTGAATGACACAGGAGTTCTGTGGAAAAAATACTATGTGATCATGCAGTTAAAGACTGTGTCATAATGCATATGCACAAGGAGGGATGAATTAAGGTTGTATTGGCAACTTTAATTTTGGCATTCCCTAACTTTTCAGGGCTTAATTTTGCAATCCTAATAATGTTCTTTTAATGTAGGGTTTTTAATGCAATTTCTTAGGTTTTCAAAAGAAGCAAACTGAAAAAAACAAAGTCTGTCATCCTCAGAAGCTGTGAGGGGATTGAGTATCTAGTGAGGACGGAATCTTCAAGATTTTAGCTGCTAAATCTGAAGAAGTCTCTATTAAGCATATATGAACTGTGATTTTTTTCAAAGGCCAAGTTTTGGTGAATTTTCATGAGGATGGAAAAAGGCACATCCTTGAGAAAACAGCCATTTCCTGCCAAATTTCAAGTCTTTGCTGCTAAGATTAAGGGTGCTACAGCTGATTAAAGAAAAGATTACCAGAATTTTTTAACATGAGCAAAACAACAAAACTATTTCCCTAGGCTTGTTCTTGGAAACGGCTGAACATTTTCACTAAACTTTCCCCCCTCCTCTCAGAAAAATTCAGCCTGCAGAAGACATCCAACATTACTGGTCAGTAGTCAGACTGACTGCTGCAACCTACTGAGTTCATTTTACTAATTAGCTCGGACTATTTATGTTGCCAGATTGAGCATCCTGTCAATCAGTCCTGTGGATTTCAAATAGGACAAAGGACACTTAACTTGTTCATCTGATCCTACTACCCCTGTGACCAGAGCTATTTTTAATTCCAAAGTGGTTTGGTTTTGTTTTTCCCTAAAGCAGCGTTTCCGAAACTTGGGACGCTGCTTGTTTAGGGAAAGCCCCTGGCAGGCCGGACCACTGGCCGTGGTTAGCTGCTCCAGGCCAATGGGGGCTGCTGAAAATGGTGGCCAGTATGTCCCTCAGTCGGCGCCACTTCAGGCAGCTCCTATTGGCCTGGAGCAGTGAACCGCAGCCAGTGAGAGCCGCGATCAGGAGGACCTGCATGCAAAATTTGCAGCAATACCTCTTCACAGGTCGCTGAATGCACAAAATAGATGCACTTGCAAAATTTGCAGGAGTATTTAAGGAGGCTGTTAGAAAACACACTCCAAAAGAGATCAAAATGTTTCTTGGAATCACAAAATGCACAAAACAATTGGCAGTTTTTAAAAGATAAGGTTAATCCATAAACCATCAAAGGAATGTATTATCAGCTGCTCAAAGAGAGCTGCTCTGCAGAATGACTCCACTTTTCCTCCCTTGTTTGATTGTTGATTATTCCTTTGACAGACATCTGTTCAGAACAGTGGTTAACTGACTAATAGTGTTTCTTTTATCAAAATATCAGCAGAAGAAAATTCATCTATGACTACACCATCCAAGAGTATTCAGTCAACTGCAGGTAAGACTACATCCTTTTATAATCTTATTTATAATCTGTTTAGAACAGACACATTAATCAATGATGTTTCATAGATTCTTGAAGTTTAAGGGCACAATGGAGGAGGGACAGCTCAGCGGTTTGAGCATTGGCTTGCTAAACCCAAGATTGTGAGTTCAATCCTTGATAGGGCGTCTTAGGAATCTGGGGCAAAAATCAGTATTTGGTCATGCTAGTGAAGGCAGGGGGCTGGACTCAATGACCTTTCTGGGTCCCTTCCAGTTCTATGAGATAGGTATATCTCCATATATTATATTATGTTATAGATCTTTTAGTCTGACCTAGTGTATAGTACAGGCCATTAAATTTCATTCAGATACCCCTGTACTGAGTCCAATCTCTTGTCTTTGGCTAAAGCATATTATCCAGAAAAGCATCCAGTCTTGATCTGAAGACATCAATAGAAGTCTCCTTTGGTAGCTTGTTCCAATGATTAATCACCCTTACTGTTTAAAAATGTGTGCCTTATTTCTCATTTGAATTTTGTCTGGCTTCATCTTCCAGCCTTTGGATCTCTTTATGCCTTTCTCCGCTAGATAAAAGAACCTTTAGTACCTGGTATTTTCTTCCCGTGAAGGTGTTTACACACTATAATCAAATCACTACACAACCTTATTTTTAATAAGCTCTTTAAATCACTCACTTTAAGGCATTTTCTCCAGCCCTTGAACCATTTCTGTGGCTTTGTTATGCACCTTTTCCAATTTTTTAATCTTTTTTAAAATGTGGACACCCAAACTATATATACTATTCCAATATTTTTCTCACCAATGCTGTATTCAGAAGTAAAATCACTTCCTTACTTACTGCTCCTGGGTTTATACATCCAAGGATCGCATTAGCCCTTTTAACCATGGCATCACACTTGCAGCTCGTGTGGAATTGCTTCACCACTATGACCCTTTAAACACTAATAAAGCCTTTTCTAGGTTATTGCTTTCTAAGATGCAGACCCTCATTCTCTAGACATGGCCTGTATTGCTTGTTCCTAAGTGTATAACTTTTCATTTGGTTATATTAAAATGCATTTTATCTGATTGGACCCAGTTTATCATGTGATCAAATAGCTTTGTATGACGGCCCTGGCCCCATCATAACACCAGTCTTTGTGTCATCCACAAATTCTATCAGCTATGATTATGAAAATGTGGAATAGTATCAGGCCTCGTACTGATCCATGGGGAACCCCATGATAAAAACACCATTTGATGTTGATTCCCCATTGACAACTAATTTTTTAGATAAGTCATTTAGCTACTTGAGACATGCTTTATTTATATACTATAATGCCATTTTTTAATCAGAATGTTGTGCGGTACTAAGTCAAATGCCTTACAAAAGTCTAAGGGCTTATCTACACATGAAAGTTTACTTTGGAAGAAGGCAGAGAATGTATTTAAAGCCAATTAACTATTCCTGACTATTTCCAAGTGTGGACGCTTTTATGCCAGAATAAGAGTGCCTTCTTTCAATTTAGTTTAATCCATGTACTAAACTAATTTTGAATAAAGTACTTTTATTCTGGAATAAGAGTGTCCAAACTTGGAATGGATCTGGAATAGTTAATCAGGAATAGCTTTACTAGATTAACCAAACTTGTAATTTCAGCAAAGAATGAAATCAGGTTTGTTTGACATTGTTCTGTACAGAGGCTTCTTTCTTTGTTTTGTGATGCTTACTTGTGAATTTGGTTCTGCTGTTGCCAATCAGACACATATCTTTTCTGCAGAAGAACCTCAAAGTCAACTGACTGAGTAGATACTTGATGAATTACTGCAGTAAGGTATCAGCGGGAAGGGCAGAACTGTATCACTGAGTGACCAACAGGAAAATGTCAGGGGAAATCAGAGAATATTGGCACAATGACTGAATCTACCGAATTATATTTTCTGTATAAATTGTTGGACTAATTCTACCATTAGATACAGACTGGTGGACACATGAACACATTCCTATTAAGAAAGGGGGGTGTGTGTGTGTGTGTGTGTGCGCGCGTACACAGAATTTAGCCTTATGTACTGTCATTGAAAGGCAGTCAATTTTTTGGTGAAACGTGCTAAATCTTTACGAAGCATACTGTAAAACTACACAACATCTTAATTTTAGGAGAGGAAAAGAAGAATGTGATATTGAATGAAAGAGGGCATTTCAGGTAGGCAGATTATATCCACCTGGGGATTTGGCCAGAATGCTGAAGTTAGCTTAATATCCTTGCCCTTCTGAAGAGTACTGTGAGATTTTTCACTACTTAACATTTTACATCTCATTTGAATGATGATAATTCCAGCAACATAGTGCCAGTGTGCACCCTACTGGGATGCTGTTCAAAGAGAAGAGTCCAGCAAAGAGAGAGTTTCCTTCTGAATGCTTCCTACCTGGTTTTTCCCAAAGACTCTCATTCAATTACTTATCTGGCCATAATACAAGAAACCAAGCTTCTCCACTCAGAATGGAATTCAGGAATATAGCACATCAAGATATGCCCAGGACTATATATATTCAACACCCCGTAGTTAGTTGCTATAATTTTAGTAGTTTAGTAGCTGTTACACAAATGAACACAATCTTTCTACAAACATTTTAAAAGAAAAGATATGAGGTCAAAGTTTGAAACAAACTTCTTAATTATGCAAGCAAAATTTGCAGAGGCATCTTTTCACAGGTAACTGAATGCACAAAATAGATGCACTTGCAAAATTTGCAGGAGTATTTAAGGAGGCTGTTAGAAAACACACTCCAAAAGAGATCAAAATGTTTCTTCGCATCACAAAATGCACAAAACAATTGGCAGTTTTTAAAAGATAAGGTTAATCCATAAACCATCAAAGGAATGTATTATCAGCTGCTCAAAGAGAGCTGCTCTGCAGAATGACTCCACTTTTCCTGCCTTGTTTGATTATTGATGATACCTTTGACAGACATCTGTTCAGAACAGCGGTTAACTGACTAATAGTGTTTCTTTTATCAAAATATCAGCAGAAGAAACTTCACCTATGACTTCACCATCCAAGAGCATTCAGTCAACTGCAGGTAAGACTACATCCTTTTATAATCTTATTTATGATCTGTTTAGAACTGACACATTAATCAATGATGTTTCATAGGTTCCTGAAGTTGAAGGCAACAAAGGACCATTAGCTCTTTTAATCTGACCGAGTGTATAGTAAAGGCCATTACATTTCATTCAGCTACCTCTGTATTGAGTCCAATTATTTGTGTTTGGCTAAAGCATATTATCCAGAAAAGCATCCAGTCTTGATCTGAAGACATCAATAGATGCTTCCTTTGGTAGCTTGTTCCAATAATTAATCACCCTTACTGTTTAAAAATGTGTGCCTTATTTCTCATTTGAATTTTGTCCGGCTTCATCTTCCAGCCTTTGGTTCTCTTTATGCCTTTCTCTGCTAGATTGAAGAATCCTTTAGTACCTGGTATTTTCTTCCCGTGAAGGCATTTACACACTCTAATCAAGTCACCACACAACTTTTTTTTTAATGGGCTCTCTAAATCTCTCGCTTTAAGGCATTTTCTCCAGCACTCAATCCATTTCTGTGGCTTTGTAATGCACACTTTCCAATTTTTTAATATCTTTTTTACAATGTGGACACCAGAACTATATATCCTGTTCCAATATTGGTCTCACCAATGCAGTATTCAAAAGTAAAATCACTTCCCTACTTATTACTCCTCTGTCTATACATTCAAACCCTTGTAACCATGGCATCGCACTGGGAGCTCATGTGGAGTTGCTTGACCACTATGACCCATAAATCCTTTTCTGAGTTATTGCTTTCTAGGATACAGACCCCCATTCTGTAGACATGCCCTATATTGCTTGTTCCTAGGTGTACAACTTTTCATTTGGTTATATTAAAATGCATTTTATCTAAATGGACCCAGTTTATCATGTGATCAAATAACTCTGTATGATTGGTGGCATGATGGGGCCAGGACAATCTTTGTGTCATCCACAAATTCTATCTGCTGTGATGATAGATCTGCTTTCGGATCATCATGAAAATGTTGAATAGTATCAGGCCTTGTACTAATCCATGGGGAACCCCATGATAAACACACCATTTGATGATGATTCCCCATTGAGAACTAACTTTTTAGACCAGTCATTTAGCTACTTGTCACATGCTTTACTGGCATTCTGTAGTGCTAATTTTTAATTGGAATGTTGTGCGTTACTAAGTCAATGCCTTACAAAAGTCTAAAGGCTTATCTACACATGAAAGTTTACTTTGGAAGAAGGCAGAGAATGTATTTAAAGCCAATTAACTATTCCTGACTATTTCTAATTATGGACGCTTTTATGCCAGAATAAGAGTGCCTTATTTCAATTTAGCTTAATCCATGTGCTCAACTAATTTGAATAAAGCACTCTTACACTTGGAGTTGATCAGGAATAGTTAATCAGGAATAGCTTTACTAGATTAACCAAATTTGTAATTTCAGCAAAGAATAAAATTAGGTTTATCTGACATTGTTCTGTGCCGCAGCCTCTTTCTCTGTTTTGTGATGCTTTCTTGTGAATTTGGTTTTGCTGTTGCCAATCAGACACATATCTTTTCTGCAGAAGAACCTCAAAGTCAACTGACTGAGTAGATACTTGATGAATTACTGCAGTAAGGTATCAGCGGGAAGGGCAGAACTGTATCACTGAGTGACCAACAGGAAAATGTCAGGGGAAATCAGAGAATATTGACACAATGACTGAATGTAACAAATTATGGTTTTTATATAAATTGTTGAACTAATTCTACATTTAGATACAAATTGACAGACACATGCACACACTCCTATTAAGAAATGGTGTGTCTTGGGTGCGGGGGCAGAATTTGGCCTTATGTACTGTCATTGAAAGGCAGTCATTTTTTTGGTGAAATGTGCTAAATCTTTCCCAAGCATATTGTAAAACTACACAATATCTCAATTTTAGGAGAGGAAGAGAAGAATGTGATATTGAATGAAAGAGGGAATTTCAGGTAGGCAGATTATATCCACCTTGGGATTTGACCAGAATGCTGATGTTAGGTTAATATCCTTGCCCTTCTGAAGAGTGCTGTGAGATTTTTCGCTACTTAACATTTTACATCTCGTTAGAATGATGATGATTCAAGCAGTATAATGCCAGTATGCACCCTACTGGGATGTTTTTAAAAGAGAAGAGTCCAGTAAAGAAAGAGTTTCCTTCTGAATGCTTCCTACCTGGTTTTTCCCAAGGACTCTCATTCAGTTACTTATCTGGCCATAATACAAGAAGCCAAGCTTCTCCACTCAGAATGGAATCCAGGAATATAGCAGATCAAGATATGCCCAGGACTGCATATATTCAACACCCCATAGTTAGTTGCTGTAATTTTAGTAGTTTAGTAGCTGTTACACAAATGAACACAATCTTTACACAAACCTGTTAAAGGAAAAGATATGAAGTCAAAGTTTGAAACAAACTTCTTAATTATGCAAGCAATATTTGTGGTGGCATCTCTTCACAGGTAACAATGCACAAAATAGATGCACTTGCAAAATTTGCAGGAGTCTTCAGGGAAGCTGTTAGAAAACACACTCCAGAAGAGATCAAAATGTTTCTTCGCATCACAAAATGCACAAAACAATTGGCAGTTTTTAAAAGAAAAGGTTAATCTATAAACCATCAAAGGAAAGTATTACTACCTGCTCAAAGAGAGCTGCTCTGCAGAATGACTCCACTTTTCCTCCATTGTTTATTGATTATTCCTTTGACAGACATCTGTTCAGAATAGTGGTTAACTGACTAACAGTTTTTCTTTTATCAAAATATCAGCAGAAGAAAATTCATCTATGACTACACCATCCAAGAGTATTCAGTCAACTGCAGGTAAGACTACATCCTTTTATAATCTTATTTATAATGTTTAAAACACATTAATCTATGGGTTAGATAATTCTAAGTTTAAGCAAAAGGACGCTCATCTTTATTTCGACTCGATGAAACAGCATTGTGTTATTCACTCCTATTGTATAAGTCCGAATACTGTGGTTTGTAAAGTATATTATCGAAAGACATCCATCTTGATCTGAAAGAAGATACATCCTTTGAGCTCCAATGATTTAGCTTCACTGTAAAAATAGATCTTCATATCTCATTGAATTTTCTGCTTAGCTATAGTAAGAGCATCATAGAAATCAGGTTGGAAGGACGAAAGATATACCACTCTGGCGCAAGCATGAAATCCTCAACTATTCCTAAGCAGGCTTTGTCAAGAACTTCAAATCACTAAGCGTAAGGAGATCCAACCACTAATCATGTATTGGAAGCAACTCTTCTAGGCGTATGCAAACAACGCATCTAGTGAAGAAGAAACTTTGTTTTCCTTTTAATATCGATAGCCTTGTGATTAATTACAGTCAATTGTAATACCGTAAGAATTATATCCGTTTGACATTCCACTGAGAAGTCAGAATCCTTCCCTTGGACTACTCCAACATTCTTTCAGTATTAAAAACGAGCTGTAAAATTCCCGATTCGCTTCGCGTAATCACCCTAATATCCCATTCACCCTCTCATTAAGTCTATGATGTCACCTTAATCTTGTTGCCCTCTGAATAACCTCCAAACCACAATACTCTAGTTATGGGTACAAACGTGGATCACTGAGGTATGAGTTAGGCCACGCGAAGGCCAAATGAGAGGGGCGACATCATGTCCCTTGAATGCTGCATGGCCTATTATACACAGAATGACTGTTACCTTCTTGATCAAGGGACCAACGGTTGATTCAACTACCAGTTTCCATTGTCAGGTACCTCTAGATTCTTTCTACAACATGCTGTCTGAACGTGTCATATCAGAAATACTTCCATCAATGCAAGATCTGCGACTTGTTCTGATTTGGAACATCATCAGATTTGGCCAGTCCCTAATTTGACTAGTGTCCTCTGTATCCTTATGCATACGCTCCAGAGTATCCTACACCTCCTGTTTGTGTATCTGCAAAGCTTGCTGCAGTGAACATCCCACTCCGTTCATTAATGACGATATTGTACAATACTATGCCGCTTAGACCGACCTTGTGGCACTCACTTATACGCCAGCAACTAGACATGGATCAGTGATCACTACATTGAACTACATCTTAGCCAGCTTCTTCAGACTTACGGTTCATATTTTAACTTGCTTGGCAAGAATACTGTGGGCAGCTATTAAATAAGCTTTGCTAAGTCTCACAGGGCCTTTCCCTCTCCACGAGCCAGTTATCTCATCAATAGAAGGCAATAGTTGGCGATGAGCTTTGCCGCTGGTGAACTCCATGCTGACAGTCTAGTTTCACTCATTCTTCTCCTTCTAAGTGCTTCAGAATTGATTCTTGAGATGACCTGCCTCATGATTTTCCGAGGACTGGGAGTGAGCGTGACTGCGCGTTGCCCAGATCGTCCTCCTTCCCTTTTAAAAGATGGGCACTACATTAGCCTTTTCCGCATCGGGACCTCCGCCTCCCAATCGCCCGCAGTTTTCAAATAATGGCCAGTGGTAATCAAATCTGCCAACTCCTTAGCACCCTTGGATGCAGTGCTTCTGGCCCCATGCACTTCGTGCTCATCAGCTTTTCTAAATAGTCCTGAACCACTTCTTTCTCCACAGAGGTGTGGTCACCTCCTCCCTATACTGTGCTCCCCCAGTGCAGTAGTACTGGTAGCTGACCTTGTTTGTGAAGGCAGAGGCAAAAAAAAAAAAAAAAAAAACAACGCTTACATTAGCTTTTTCCACATCCTCTGCCACTAGGTTGCCTCCCTCATTCAGTAATGGGCCCGCTTTCCTTGACCTTCTGTGCTAACATACCCGAAGAAACCCTTCTTGTTACTCTTAAATCGTTGCTAGCTGCAATTCCAAGTGTGATTTGCTTCCATCATTTCACTCAGCATGCCTGACAATATTTTATACTCCTCCATGTGCATTTCCATCTTCCCACTTCTGTAAAGTCTTTTGTTGCATTTAAGATCAGGAAGGATTTCACTGTTAAGCCAGGCTGGTCGCCTGCCATATTTACTATTCTTTCCAGCCTTTAGTTCTCTTTATCCCTTTCTCTGCTAGATTAAAGAACCCTTTAGTACCTGGTATTTTCTTCCTGTGAAGGTGTTTACACACTATAATCAAGTCACCCCAACAACATTCTTTTTAATAAGCTCTTTAAATCTCTCACTTTAAGGCATTTTCTCCAGCACTCAATCCATTTCTGTGGCTTTGTAATGCACACTTTCCAATTTTTTAATATCTTTTTTACAATGTGGACACCAGAACTATATATGCTATTCGAGATTTGGTCTCACCAATGCTGTATTAAGAAGTAATATAACTTCCCTACTTACTACTCCCCTTTTTATACATCCAAGGATCTCATTAGCCCTTTTTACCATGGCATCGCCTTGGGAGCTCATGTGGAGTTGCTTGACTACTGTGACCAATACATAAATCCTTTTCTGAGTTATTGCTTTCTAGTATACAGACCCCCATTCTGTAGACTTGGCCTCTATTGCTTGTTATTAGGTGAATAACTTTTCAATTGGGTATATTAAAATGCATTTTATCCAAATGGACCCAGTTTATCAAGTGATCAAATAGCTCTGTATGCTTACCCTGGCCCCATCATACCACCAATCTTTGTGTCATCCACAAATTCTATCAGCTGTGATGATATATCTGCTTTCGGATCATTCATGAAAATGTTGAATAGTATCAGGCCTTGTACTACTCAGCGGGTAGTGATCGATCTGTCGAGGATCGATTTATCACATCTAGTGTAGACGCTATGAATTGATCCTCAACCATTCTGCCATCGACACCAGAACTCCTCCACGGTGAAAGGTGGAAGCAGGGGAGCGGCTGCAGTCAATCCCACGCCGCGAGGATGTGAAGTAAGTGATTCTAAGTTGATCTAAGATATGTCAACTTCAGCTATGCTATTCTTGTAGTTGAAGTTGCGTATCTTAGATCGACCCCCCACTCCCAGCATAGACCAGGCCAGAGTGGTATAGCTAAAGCCTGCACATCTTTGGAAACATAAGGGAAAGCATTAGGATCCTAAATGTTACAAATGTTTTGTATGCACGTTATTAACTTTCATATTTTAGCACCAAACAGACCTGAAAATTGTCTGCACTAACACAATCCTTTATATTACTTTTCAGTTTCCAGTGATTCAACCATTAGCATAAGCAGTAGTACAAATGTCTCAATGTTTTCACTTTGCCTGGGATTCAGCGGTCTCTATCACCTGCTGTGCATATGAGACAATGAGAGAGATTCTCTACACCACAAACTTGAGCATGCATTTAAAGAAGATGTTTTTTGGTTTTGGAATATAAATGTCAGTAGAAAATTGTGCTGAACTCCACCGAGCTGCCTGTGCAACCTTAATTGTGCATATGCATTATAATATAGTCTTTAATTACATGACTGCATACTGTTTTCTCCACTGGATTCCTGCCTTGTTTGTTGCACAGGATGGATGCGCAGGGGTTCCCCGGACAACAGTTTCCTTCACTACACAACTCTGATTTGTCCCTAGCACAAGTCCAGCATATGCACTAAATAACACAGGAGTTCTGTGGAAAAAATACTGTGTGATCATGCAGTTAAAGACTATGTCATAATGCATATGCACAAGGAGGGATGAATTAAGGTTGTATTGGCAACCTTAATTTTGGCATTTCCTAACTTTTCAGGGCTTAACTTTGCGATCCTAACAATGTTCTTTTAACGTAAGGTTTTTGAATGCAATTTCTCAGGTTTTAAAAAAAAGCAAACTGAAAAAACAAAGTCTGTCATCCTTAGAAGTTGTGAGGGGATAGAGTATCTGGTGAGGATGGAATCTTCAGAGATTTTAGCTGCTAAATCTGAAGAAGTCTCTGTTAAGCATGTATGAACTGTGATTTTTTTCAAAGGCCAAGTTTTGGTGAATTTTCATGAGGATGGAAAAAGGCACATCCTTGAGAAAACAGCCATTTCCTGCCAAATTTCTAGTCCTTGCTCCAAAGATTAAGGGTGCTACAGCTGATTAAAGAAAAGATTATCAGAATTTTTTAACATGAGCAAAACAACAAAACTATTTCCCTAGGCTTGTTCTTGGAAACGGCTGAACATTTTCACTAAACTTTCCCCCCTCCTCTCAGAAAAATTCAGCCTGCAGAAGACATCCTACATTACTGGTCAGTAGTCAGACTGACTGCTGCAACCTACTGAGTTCATTTTACTAATTAGCTCGGACTATTTATGTTGCCAGATTGAGTATCCTGTCAATCAGTCCTGTGGATTTCAAATAGGACAAAGGACACTTGACTTGCTCATCTGATCCTACTACCCCTGTGACCAGAGCTATTTTTAATTCCAAAGTTGGTTTTGTTTTGTTTTTCCATAGGGTAAGCAATCCCAGAATCTCCAAAGAATAAATATTAATCAGTCCTCCAGATGATGTCTTATCTATTAACATGGGTGCAAACACTGGGTCTAATTCTGCTCTCTCACCAATGTAAATAAAAAGTCATATCTCCACTGAAGCAAATAGTTACTTTTGATTTACACCAATGTCAGTGAGAGCAGAACTCCCCCCTTCCCACCCCTTCCCCACCCCCCAGAAACATACTGCTTTTCATTTTAACCTATTTTAACATATATCCTTTTTCCTTCTTTCTTGGAGTCTTTCCAAATCAGGGTCCACTCCCGAAGTCTCCATTCAGTCCCTAGTCAGGAAAACTATCAATGAGATGCATTCTCATTGAAATTTTGCCGAAGTACTTCAGGATTGGACCCCCTATGAGGAAAATTTCTCAGATCATAAAATCCAGTACAGTTGGCAGTCTGTGCTCCAGAGAGACCTAAGGTTGAAATAACAGGTGGTATTGTAGCTAGCTGGAGTTGAGTTACATTGGCAAAGTTACAGTCTGCAATATGCCTTTCCCTTGCCAACTGAAAGTCTTTCCCTTCAGTAAACATCAAGGGCCTGATTCTGATCACGAACAGCTGCAATGAATCCTGCAGTGTTACATTAAGTATAAAATTAATGTAAGTGTCTCAGGGTGGGCTCCTCACCCTGGATTTCCCTTTGCAGGCAGTCCTCACACACACTTATGTAAATTCGCCACAGTGTACTTTATTTATGTCTTATGCAGCTTCGTGTCTCATCACCTTAAGGCTTTTTTCAAGCTTCAACATACCCAGATGGCACAGGGTGGGGGAATAAGAGGTCTCACCTCTCTGAGATCCTGAACTTCTTCGCCCTTCTTCCAGCCTCCCTCTCTCCCAGTTAACAGCCCCAGCCGATGACCTGAATCCCTTTAACTGGTTAATCATCCAGTCCAGTCTCCCAATTTGGCCCATGTGAGCCCAGTCATAGGTTACTCCCATTCTGTCATTTACCTCTCCTCTCCCCCCTTTAAAAAAATGTTTCCTCCCTGGGCCCTTTCTTTCCTCTAGGGGCTGCTGTCCCCTCCCATGTGCAAGATTTCTTTAATCTGGCTCTCTAAAATCTTTGTAGACACCCTCTCCATTTTCCGTCTGTAAAAGGTACATTCTGATGGAGGGGCAGCCTCTTCCTCTCAGTGTCTGCCCATCTCTCTTCATACCATGGGCAACCTTTTGCATCAGACTTTTTGCCCACTTTTGAAGTCTCCCCATCTACAATATTACCCACCTTGCCCTGGATGTCAATAAGCTGTTGCCCTTGCTTCTGGATCTCTTCGGTCCTCAACCTTTTTGCCTTGCCTTTCGCCATCTTCATCTAACTTATCTGCTTCTACTTCTTCCCCCTTTTCATACCCCTTTATCTTGGGGTTCTCCCCCAGGAATCTGGTTCTTAGCTTGTCTCTTGTCTAGTCTGTCCTATTTCTTCCTTTGGTTTCTTGGCCTCTTTCTTGTTGTCTCACCTGCTCCAGTCCTTCCCTCTCTAGCCATTTGCTTCTCTGGGCATCTCTCTTCTTCCTCAAAGGAAAAGGGCTCAAATGTTTTGCAGTTAACACAGGTTTGGAACATGTCCTGACTATCTGCCCCTGCTTCCACCAAAATGTTCCCCAAATCTCCAGAGACAACCTGGCTACTGGACAGACTTTCCCTTCCCCATCAATGCACGTTAGTTTCAGTCTTTCCCCCAGCTTCATCCAGTAGGGCTTCCTCCCATCTCTCCTAACCAATGAGCACCCTGTGTCAGAATCTATAAGGCCTTGTCCCTCATTGCTCCCCACTGCCAACTCTCATGGAGCCGGTATGCGTTTGTTTTGACTGCTTCCCAAAGATTCCATCCACTCACAGAATTCAGCAAGATTACAGTCCATGTAGAGGCAGTCCCTCTTCAGATGTCTTGAGCCCCAACACTGGTAACAAACAATTTGACAGTTTGTGGGCAGGGTTTCCTTCCTCCCCCTCTCTTGTAGTTGGTTGTTCCCCACTTTTCCTCTGTGGGTCATGCCCTTTACATGGACAGTTTGTTTTACTAGGGACAACAGCCTCCATGAACTCCACAGTGAATTTAATGGCAGCTTCTAAAGTAGCAGATTGGTGCCCCTGCATCAAACCCTGGTGACCTCAGGGGAGACTCTGCAACAGCTGGTCCAGTCTAATAACTTTTGTGCAATGCAGCTTGCTGCTTGAAACCTTTGCCTCTTTCATCCTGCCAACAGACTCATATGATCTAAAATGGCTGCCTTTATGGTATCCTAATCCGCAGCTTGTTCAGCACCATGTAGGCAGCTTGAGCTTCTCCTGAGAGATATGGAGCTAATCGGAAGCTCCCTACCATCTTTTCCCAGCCTGCTCCCAAAGCCACTTTCTCAAACATAAACAAAAAGCCATTGGGATCATTCACTGGACCCATTTTGCCCAAGCCTGTGTCTATCACTTAGATATCACTCCCTACTGAGGGACTCAACAGCTTCTCTAGGAGCTGTTGCTGCACCTGTAATTAGCCTGCAATAAATTGCTGTAGGCTTTGTTGTTCTGTTGGCCAGGAAAACAAGGATTATCTCTCAGTGCACTGGGTCATCTGAAACACCTGAAGGGGTTTCTTTAACTCCATTTGTTGCTCAGCTACCCGGCACAGGAATGTCTCCATATTGCCCAATCTGCCACTCCTTCTCATCATCTTCTCTCTCCAGTTCTTTGCCTACACCAGAGTGGGAAATCCCAGATAAACCCCCAAATGTCACAGGGGCAGTCTTGGCAAGCAGCCCTCATGTGCTGCCAAGTTAATGGGTGAAATCCAGCCCCCTTTGAAATCAATGGTAGTTTTGTCATTGTCTTCCGTGGAGCTAGGATTTTACCCCATGTATTTAGATAGGCTTTTCCTTAGTGGAGTAAGTTATTAGGGAGCGTGTGGGTGTATTCTGGTTTACTGGTTTTCTGTATGGAGAGGGGAGTTCTTTCAGTATTGCTGATGTTGTCAATTTAGATGAATGATGGTGTTTTAAAAAAGATATTAATGCAAGTGGGCCTAGAGATATGTGATAGAGAAGCTACATGTGTTTACAGGGGGTGGGGAATAGGTAAAATAAAGAGAACTTGAATGTTCTTTCTTTCAGTTGTTTCAAATGTTACCTGGGAACCAGTTTCCCAGACCAGCTCTTCACAACCACCAACAAAGGTCACTACATCACCATCATCAATAACAGAAGCAAGTGACAAAACTAGTAGTGATAAGCAATAACTTTTGCTGATCAACTTCTGGACCCATTGGAGGCTGCATTTCTAAACAATAGTGTGGAACAGTAGAGAGCACAAACAATGTAGTTATGGTGGTAAAATTAGGGATTTGAGAGGAAGTGTTCTCTTAGCTATTAAGTTTACTTCTCAGATACTTCATTCCACAGTAAACCTCTCCATAATGAAGTCCTTCTCCAGTGGCTCAGACACTAAAGTGTTTTATTTTTATGAGAGAGATGGCTTTGAGCCAATGCACTGGATTTGAACAACCTTGTAATTTGAGGAGGTGGGATGATAAGGTCTTTGGTTTGTCTGTTTTTTAAAAGAGAGTGGATAATCAAGACATGACCATATAAAGTGATCAGAGTGGTCCCAGAATAGCATTCCCATATTTAAACAATAAAGCCCAGATTTTACACATTTCTAGTACTGGCTCAAAACAGATCATTTATTAAGGAGCTTTGAGAGGAAAATGGAGGCAGGGTGCTGCAGAGCTAACCCTGCTACAAACAAGCAGGAGTAGAATCCAGCTGCCTCTCCCTCAGCTGTGTTGACTGAAAAGGGAGTTAAATTCAGTACAAACTTTTGTCCCTAAAGTAAATAGATGTGACTTGGATAGGGGCGGCTCTAGGCATTTTGCCGCCCCAAGGATGGCAGGCAGGCTGCCTTCGGTGGCTTGCCTGCGGAGAGTCCGCTGGTCCCGTGGAGCCAGCCCTGGACTTAGAGCAGATCTATTGAGTAAGAAAGTGCCATTTTCACCATTACTTTTCAAAGCTAGAGTAATACTTTGGCCCGTTTCAGCAAAACACTGAAGGATGCACTTTTTACATATGCTTAGATGCTTTACCAAATAGAAAAGGACTTCACCATATCGCTTGCTTAAGTGCTTCACTGAATTGGGGCCTTTAAAATATTCCTTTTTTAAGTTAGCATAGAATTTAAAGATGGAAATATTTATTTGGTCGTGTAGTCCAGCACCCTAATAGTGCGTAATGGCTTCCCAGCATATTCTCTAAAACGTTGTTGAGTCTAGTTTTAAATGGTATAAGTCATCAAGGCTTCTTTTTCTTTCCTTAAATCTGTGTTCTATAATGTAACGGATTTAACTGCTTCAAAGTGAGCATAGGATAATTTAGGCTAGGGAAGAGTGACAATTTTAACAATGTTAACAATAGTAACAATATTACTCTCAGTCCCCACCCTTTGGGCCTGAAAATTAGTCCTCTTTTTTACTTGTCAGTTGCACCTTCAGAGTCTGTATGCATCAAAATTCAGGCTCTGCCTTTGTATTGAACAGTCTAATGTGTTTGATCATCCTTCTCCACTATATTTTGACCAGCCATTCAGGAGCTGTTATTGCAGAAAGCATGGGTGAACAACAGGCTAAAACATCCCCAATGCAGAAGCTGTTGAAGTGTGGGAGAAAGTGTCAAAAGCCCTAAGCAAAAATCACTAATATGGCTCTTTTCGATTTGATAGAAGTTCCTGACTCAAGAGTTTCAGTGCAGCACAGCCATCTGAAACTAAAACATTCCAACAGGTAGGGCTCCTGGCATGTGAGGAAATGCTGATGAGGAAAAGCATTTCTATCTGTGCAGCTTAGTTCCCGGTGGTGGTCAGTATTGACATCCTGGAGTAGACTAGGCTTGGAAACCTCTTTAATATTTTGAAGCAATAAGGAAGAAAGAAAGTGGGGGAAGTCTGGTGAGTGGTGTATTCCAGAAACAAAACATACATTAATATATAGAGATGGTCTTGAGCTGGAAAAGGCCCAAGGATATAGGGCCTCAAAATTTGTGGGAATTTGAATTGAAATGGGTGCTGACATTTTAATTCAGGACTATTTCAACTGATATGATTTTCCTTATCTACCCAACACACCCTCATCCTGTCTGCAACTTAATGGGTGGTGCTTATTATGTGATCTTCTTACTTATAAAGCCCTAACACTTGGAGCAAGAAACTAAAATGTTCAATTTAACCAACTAATTCCCATTTATAGACTACTACCAAAGAGGCAAATGTTCCCTGATTACATCTGCAGTCCTTACCCAACCTTTACTCTCTTTAAATCAGTGGGAGCTTTGATTAAGCACTGTGGGATTTAGCCCCATAATCAAAGTAAGGTCATTTCAATTTTCATTCACTGTTAAGGTTCTGACTGAAAACAACATGAAGGGTGGCCTTTCTTGCATGTCCACTCTAGGGGCAGAAGAAACACAGCAAGATTTCTTCCATCCATCGCGCGCTCCAACTGCATTTGCAAATTAATAAAACAGTATCTAGCTGTCTCTGGAAGGCAAGGGTAGCGTTGGATTTTTAAAAAAATCAACAATTTTTTTTTCCATCCCAAAATGCAGTTTCATCAAAGCCAGAATGTTTTGCAGAAATGTAACCGTTTTGACACAAATATTGTTGGGAAAGTTTCTCAAGGCCAGGATGGAATTTCTGATGAAAGCAATACAGCAGAATAGCAAGACTGATGGATCACTTACCTGGGATTGGGGTGGGAGACTCAGTTTAAAGTCACTATTCTGCCTGATTAACAGAAGGAATTTGAACCTAGGTTTCCTGCATCCCAAACGTTCAATTGGCTATTCTGGGGTGAGTCACTCTTGTTCTGATGCAGAATGAAAACATATTTTGAGACCTCATAATTTTTCACGAAAGGTGATTGTGGCTTCATTACCTGCATTCCACCATCTTTATTTGAACACTGGAGGGATAGGGGAGGGGAGTTTCCTGTGTCCTCGTTTCCCTCTGTGAAAGTACAAAAGACAGACCAGAATTTTGCCCATAAAACGGAGACTAGTCTATTAGAATATTGGCCACTGCCTTTCTTTTTCAGCTACTCTTCATTACCTCCCACTACCCATCTTCAGTGCCTCTTAGAGGACAAATGACAATAATTCAAGATTGCCTAATGAAATTTAAAAAAACCAATAGGCTGGATCAATATTAAAAATGAGGACTTTCTGCAAAAGAACATATATATTGCTTTTTAACTGGGGAAATCACTTTCCCCATGCCAACCCCTGGTAAAAGCTTCTGAAGATGATCCCATCCACACAGCAGAGATTTGACAGCTTTCCTCATCTCTGCTACTATTTCTGTTGCTGCTGTCACCTTTCATTGTAGATTTGGAAAAGCCCTCACAAAGTCTGTGTGCTTTGTGAAAGAATGAAATAGCCTCTTTTCTCAGTCTACCATATTTCTTCCCCTCCACAGGCACTCTTTCCCTCTGCCTCTGTTTATTGATATATTAGGCCACTCTCCTTTGTCTTCTGTTAGTATTTGAGGACAACCCCAGTAGCTTTTACTAAATCAAAAAACTACTGTATCTGCCCTGCAGTCCACACTCCCAAATAAGAGCTGTGCGTAAGATCCGGAGCTCGTCTCTCTGACCAGCAAAAGTTGGTCCAATAAAATATATTACCTCACCCGCTTTATGTGTCTGGTATATTTGTTTGTAGTGAATTACAGATGCAAAAGAGCAGACACAATCAAGTGTGTATATAAATATTAGAATTCTATAATTAATATAATTTAGACCTCTGACTACCAGGAGCACAATCAAGTAGACATTTACTGCGAGGTTTTCAAAGCTGCCTTGATTATTTGAACAATGATTTACCATTCATTGGAATGGGGGTTGGGCTTTCCTGTTCCTGAGGATTTTGATGTTGCGCTATGCCCTAGTGGATAGAGCACTGGACTGGAACTCGGGAGACCTTGTTCTGCGATTGGCCTGCTGGGTAATCTTTGAAAAGTCACTTCCTTGCTCTCTGCCTCAGAGTCCCCATCTGTTAAATGGGAATAATGATGCTGGCTGACTTTATAATGTGCTTTTGAGTTGTGCTGATAAGAGCTGGGTTTTATTCACATCTGCAATCAGCTGCATGTGCTATTGACTATAGGTGCAAAATTACAGACCTGAGTGAATCCTCTTTTAAAATTTGGTCCTCTATGTGTGTGTATGTGTAAGGTATAAGCTCCACAGAAATCACTTTGTTTTCCACTTAAAATCTCTTATGGGAAATAGAAAGATTTTGATTGGAAATGCACACTTTCTTTTGGCCTGAAAGATGCTTAGCCAAAGTAGCCTCAATTTTTGAAGTGTGTCTATGAATTGCTAAGTTGGTTGACTATACATAATTTTTTACACACAGATAATTTTGGTTTTGATGTTCTCTGCACTTCACAATCATTTTTGGCTTATTTGATGTGGTTCTAATATCAAAACCAGTTAGCTAGCAGCCTGCGGGGAGGGAAATTAAGTGTACTATATGGAAAAACTGAAATGTATGTGGATTGTATATAAGATAAGTGGTAACTCACCCTGAGATCAAGAGAGGATATATGTAAAATTTCAGTTAATTAAAAGAAATGAAGGGCTATTGGACACAAGTAGTAGGCAAAACCTGATGCTCAGACAGCAGATTTACAGAACAGCTCCAGTTTTCCCCCGTGCTTTCCTGCTGATTATTCCTTTGACAAATATGTGTTGAGAACAGTGGTTAACATACTGTCATTTATCCTACCAAAATATCAGCAGGGAAAACTGAATCACTGCCAGGGAGTTCTGTGACGGCAGCATCAGACTCCACTTTGATGACGGCTGGTAAGGCATCCCTTTAAAAGCTTTTTTATAATCAACTGTTGACAACAGACCCATTAAACAATGATGTGACTCTGTTTTACAGCAGCAACCTGCTTTCTCTGCTGTGATGCTTTGCTGTGAATTCAGCCTCCTCCTGTTAAGCATGCAGAAATCTTTTCTGCAGCTGGCGGAATAAGCACATGATGAATTACTGCAGTGATGTGTCAGTGGGAAGGGCAGATCTGGATTGCTGAGTGCCCAAGAGGGGATTTTATTACAGAACACTGGCATTGTAATAAGCATAGAACTCAGATTTACACTGTCTCCTTCTACTTCCTACATCAAATTAAGTCTCTTATAGATCTGAGTTATGGGTTTTATCAAAATCCAAATCTCTAGCAGGCTCAATGCAGCTCTTGCATTTATAAGCACTGGCTATATCTGAATGAGTCAGCCTCTTTAGAGGATTGGCACAAGAACTGCTCCATCTACTTAGGAGATCCAAATACTGTGTATTAGACACGAGGCTTAGATACTACTGCAGGCCCCAAATCAGCTGTTGAGATTTAACTGTAAAGGAAATTACAGATTGAATTAAGAGAATCTCCTCATTTGGTTGCCTCTTTAGGCTCACATTGGGTGCAGCGTAGAGGGCCTGTG
The DNA here is from genome assembly GCF_003597395.2 of Chelonoidis abingdonii. NCBI lineage: Eukaryota > Metazoa > Chordata > Testudines > Testudinidae > Chelonoidis > Chelonoidis abingdonii. The sequence goes on from NC_133773.1 coordinate 36,325,270, forward strand.
CCCACTTCAGCCTTCAGTATAGGCTTAAGGGTCTGATCCAAAGCCCACTGAAGTTAATGGGATTCTTTCTAAATAACTGCAATGGGCTTTACATCAGGTTTTAAGTAAGGCATAAGTACCCCTTCTGACTAGGGATGTAGCTATTTAAACAATATTTAACTGTTTAAAAGATAAAAATTATATCATTTAACTAGCTAACCGATTAAAGGGCTGAGGCCGCTCCAACCGGCACGCCAGGGTTTAACAATTAGGGTGGGTTAATGGTTAGACTAATACCAGATAACAGTTTAACCATTTGATATTTTACATCCCTACCTCTGACCTGAGCAGCTAGCCAAAAACTCAGCGTCTAATAGGTCGTTCCAGTTCAGAGTTAAAATTGGTGATACATTAGGCCTGATCTACATTAGGAACTTACATTGGCATAGCTACATCTTTCCCCTGAAAAATGTAGCTAGATGACCTAACCCCTGGTGTAGACAGTGCTAGGTCAACAGAAGAATTCTTCCGTTGTCCTAGCTACCACCTCTCGGAGAGGGGGATTACCTACGCCAATGCAAATACCCGTCCCATCAGCATAAGTACTGTCAATGCTGAAGCACTACAGCAGCGCAGCTGCAGTGTTTTAAATGTATACATGCCCTCAGGTATTTCTTTGATGCAGTTTTATTTACCAAGAATGTACCAAGTCCTGTGTCTCTGAATGCAGTAGGAATCAAAGTAACAAGAAATAGTTTCTATTGCTTACAGGCCCAAGCTTCTTTTCTGGCAGCACTCCTGACCCAAATAACCTCCCCCTAGGTTTTTTTCCAGGGTCCCATGCTGTGCTTTCAGCTGCACCTACAGTGACTTTTGTGGTCTGCCCCTGAGTGTGTGTGTATGTCTCTCTCTATCCTCTGTGTTTCTGCGTGTTCTGCCTTTCCCCTTTCCCCTGACCCAACACACACACACACTTATCCAGACAATGCTCAGCAAAACACCTCTGCCCAAAACTCTTGGGTAGCATGAAGAACCACTTTTGTCTTGGGTGGGGGGGCTTGTAATTTAACTTATCCTGACAGTATTGGTGATTGAAAAGTGTGTTCATGCCCAGTCTCAAGGAGCTTTTAACTCTGTTTTACCCAGTTCATAACAGTACCTTGGCCATCCCTCTGTACAGGAATGAATTTCGCCCACGCTGAATAAATTGTATTGAAAAAGATAAATGAAGATTATGTTCTCTCACTGATCCTCCACTGTGGAATACACATGTTACCCAGAACAATCTGTTCTCATAGCAGCTAAATATGAGTAGAGTACTTAGACCTGGGGGTTGCTGCCAGTAGTGAGGTGACTCTTGGAACATGTGATCCCTGTGGGATTACAACTGGGTGTGGGCCCTGGAGCCACCCTTAGCTAAATGGGCAAGTGGACTCCATGTCACTGTAACCGCAACAGCACATGAGCCACTTGGTACAACTGGCTGGTGTGGAGGTTTCATCTTTGAATCATTAGGTACTGGCCATGGCTGAAAGTAGATGACAGACTAGATGGAAAGTGGTTTGTTATGATCTGGTGAGTCCAATGTTTCTGTCTGGTTTACCTCTACTGTCTGTCGAGGAATCACAAACTACCTATTTGGGTTTCTTTTAATGCCTACTGGTCCAAATTTTGCTATCATTTATACCCTGTACAAATCCACTAAAGATGATGGTTTTGCTTGCATGTAAATTAAGAGGAAAATTTGGCCCACAAACTTTAACACCAAAGTTTAATGAAGAAAAAAATCATACAAGAGTCCAAGATCAATCCAGATTGCTGTCTGTAGCAGCTGTCAGCACAGTTCAAAATCAGCTCTCTTAGAAGCAAGCAGACACTATTACCTAGCCTTATACACTTCCAGCAGAAAATGGTTCTAACTCAGACTAGATTCTCCAAGAATAGCGTAAGAAAGAGCCCTAGGCTCCATTGACTAATAGAAATATAACAACTGATGTGAGCTTCAGCTTAACACAGATGCATATGTTCCAGATCTCAGCAGCTGTTCAAAGCAGATGGATCACCACATACATGGATGCTATGAACTGATCTGCTAAAAGCTGTTTAGCTGTAGCTTTGGAGATCACTGCTGCTTGCTTTCCATAGTACCTACTGCAGAGTAAGATGCAAAAGCCACCACTTATTTTCTTTCGTTGGAGATGGGAAAGTCCTATCCTTTGAGCAGCTGATAAAAAGAGTAGCTAACACCTTTGAGATCTCCCACAAATGGCTTATTCTCTGGTTGGAGCCCTATAAAGTATATCTGTTGAGAGAGATGCGTCAGCTGAGCATGAAACTAAGTTATGGGCCCATTGTAGCACTTTGATGTGATTAGATTAAACATGATGAACTTCATTCACCACTGCATTATTCCTGTCTTAATCCAGTGTGACTCTGCTATACACAGGTATAAAACTGGAGTGTAAACACAGTACTTCATCTTGTCCAATGTTTCTATACAATGAAATATTTACTTAGTTGCTAAAGAAAATGTATAAGCATCAGCCTTTTAGCAAGGATGTTTTTGGTCATTTTTAAAGGACCTTATCCAAGGTCCATTGAAATCCCTGGGAGTCTTCATTAATTTCAGTGGGTTTGGGACAAAAGCCACAAGGCACATACACTGTTGGAAATTATTCTGATATACTGGTTCGCTTGACAGCCTTTGGCAAATATGTCATGCCCCATATGTAGTCTTCAATTTTGATATAATGCAATACAAATAAATCACCATTTTTAAATTAAGGGTATTTGATTTTTTTTTAAGCAACACAGGTAAATTCTACGTGTTGAAATGAAATTGAAACAATGGATTGATAGATGTTGGGGTGTATTAAATTATTTATACAATTATGTTCTATAATAAAGTTTGCGAGGAAAGTTTTATTCTGTTTTTGGTTTTTGTAAACACAGAAAACTTTGCTTTGCTACTCTGCTGTGAAGCCCCATGACCCCCATCAGCCTGAGGACTACCTTTCCCAGGATTCCAGCTGTCTGGCTGAGAGAGAAGGGCGACTTGCCCCTTCCACATTTAAGAGTCCTTTATTGGGCCCTACCTAAAGTTAGTAGCCACCTTGGAATTACTTTTCCAATCACACTTTTGTCCCTTGCTTCTGTTTGCAGAAGAATCACCTCAGTGAGATATGGCTCTGGGGACTCCTTTAGTCTCGAAGAGGCAATACACCCTCCCTGAGCATACTCATGAGCAGCAAAGCCACCAGTGAACAAGTACCAGTAAAATCTTCATACAATGTCTCATCATACACTGTGTGTAGGTTTTAGAGTTTTTTTACAAATGTTATTGGTTGTTTTTGTAGTTCTCCTCCTATAAAGTTACCATGAATCCAATTGTTCAGAGATCAAAGACTAAACAGAAACCGTTAAATAGCTTTAACAATCATATGAATTTACAGTTCATTATCTAGTGCCCCTGTAGAGCTAAAACAAATGCCATGTATCTCATTGAGAAGCTGCGGATCTCCATTTCCAGTGATATAAGGCTTCAGGCCCCTATTCTCCAATAGGGGCCAGACTCTTTGGTTGGACTACATCTCCCATAATGTATTGTTGCAGATCAAATGTATGGGAAACTGCAGTGCATCATGGGCAATGTAGTCCAGCCCAGGAGAATGGGCAGTTCAGGTGGACAAACATAATATCAAATTGATCCAAAATAAAATATCAAGATTTTGTTTGACCAACCAAAATAGTTTGATTTAGCTTTACTCAACTTGAAACAAAATATTTGTTGTTTTTGATTTTTCCCAACAGGAAATGGAACAAATTTTCGCAAACTTGAAATTTTCCCATTGAAAGTATTTTTGCAGAAACTACATTTTCTTCACAGCTTCCAGCTAGCTCTCCCGGAAAGCGTAGGCAGTGGCTCAGGCATATCTGAGAGAGCTGGAAAGCAGCTGAAATGAGTGGGGGAGCCTATATAAGAACTTCAAGGAATATCAGAGACCAATAATACTGTAATGCAGTGATTAAAGTAGATTGAAACAGCCAACCTAGGAGTATGAGGGCTCTGTGATAGTTCTGCTTACCCAAGCCAGCAAGAGGAAGTGGAGCTCCCCATGGCTTTTAGCAAAAGAGAGCAAGCTCCACTCTTGCCCCCAACTCGCACACACATTCACCTTACTTTAACCCTTCCTCATAATATACATACTAATAGACAAATGGTACATTCTGAGATGCCTCCAGCTGAGCAAATGAGCACATACTGCTAATCAGTCTTCTGTTTTTAAGCAGATGAAGGATATTTATGGGGTGGATTAGAATCCAGTTGAATATGATCAATACCAGATAGTGTGCCATTTTATTTTTTGATTTAAACAACAAAGGATGCATGAGATGGTTCCTGAAGGACTCATGGACTCTGTAGGTTAAGGCAATATGAGTGTAGATCCACCAAGCAGGGTGTTAGGATTAAGTGATTCCTACTACAGGCTGATTTAAGATACAGTCAAATGAATTGACCCCCTACAACTATGAGTATCTTCATTGTGCAGATCAGACCAAATCCCACTCACTTAAATCACAGGAGTAATCTCCCTAAAACCAACAGGACAACTCATGTGGGTGAGGCCACAAGGGTTTGATCCTTCATGTACACAAGCAAACTACTATATAGAAACTCTTATCAGAGTCTTTATCTTAATGCTACTGCAGTGGCTGCAACTTCTGAGCAACAAGATGCATGTGACAATCAATTGAGGAGATTGGGATATGTCAAATGTAGCAAAAAAAAGTTTTGTTTTACATAATTATAGATCTGGACAGAAAAGTATGGTCAGTCCAATGAGGAATTTATAAGACTGTCTGTTCTACTCTGATTTATATTGCAATAATCCCCTCTGAGAAATCTGCCAGGTTTGTATTTTAAGCATTTGTTTTGCTTGTATATCAGTTTCATGTGGCTACCCTCCAAAATTGTAATAGTAAACTACAGGCTATTGAGGCTATTTAGTTAGAGGACCTTTGAGAATACAATGGAAGGAGGTTAGTTATTGATCTCTTTCACCATCTGTCAATCTTCTAACCATCTCTGAATTGATTGAGTCAGGTATTTTCAAACCAAACTGTGGTCAGTTGTGCCATAAAAAATTGTTTTGCTCACCACCCAACAAGGATTGAGCGCAGCCAATGTTGTACACTTCACTTTTCAATGATGAATCTGGATGTCTTCCCAGATTATTTATACAGAGCATCTGCCCCTCTAACTTACAGCCCCAAGGGATGAGGTTGACTAGGAACAGACAGAACAACTGCAGTATCTTACTCCTGCCTTTCTTCCCATCTCTCTTTCTGTAAAACAGCTGTGTATGACCCCTCCAAACACCTGTCTGTTGGCTGGATATTTAGAGAATACAAACTGAAAACATCTACTGTGTTGGTCACCTTGAACATGTGGGTTATATATCACTGATGAGCCACCTCCAGAACAAACAGGCCAGTTGTTTGACTGGAGATGGAAGGAAAAGAGAGAGGGTAGGGATCCCAGATGCCAGTTCTTTTTTTTTTTTTTCCCTTCTCTTCACTATTCTCTATTTTCTCTTTTCTATTTTGGTAGAATGCAGATCACATCTGGAAAAAATACTTCATAATAATGGTCATGAGTTAGGTGATTTTTGTAATCCCTGGCTAAGATGGGCTGCTAAAGTGGGTAGTATCCCTTTAAATAGTTTCAGAGTCCTCTAATGCCCTTCACTGTCTGTCTTTAAAGTGAACAGAGATCTGTCAGAACAGCAGTGTGCATTATTCATAGATTCCAAAGCCAGAAGGGACCATTGTGATTATCTAGTCTGACCTCCAACATAGCACAGATCAAAGAACTTCCTCCACAATAATTCCAAGAGTGTGTCTCTTAGAAAAACATCTCGATTTAAAAATTACCAGTGATGGAGAATCCACCACGACCCTTGATAAGTTGTTCCAATGGTTAATTAAGCTCTTTTTTTTTTAAAATACATCTTCCAGGCTGAATTTGTCTACTTTCAACTTCCAGCCATTAGATCGTTATACCTTTCTCTGGTAAACTGAAGAGCCCATTGTTAAATATTTGTTTCCCAGGTAAATACTTACCAGACTGTAATCAAGTCATCCCTTAACCATCTCTGTGTTAAGCTAAATAGATAGAGCCTGGTGCCCAGACAGCATGCAGCAGAGATCTTTGTGATGGATCTCAAGGTTTCAACCCTGCTGCTGAACCCTGTGGGTGTCAATATAAGGCCACGTGATGGGATTTCTCTTTTTTTCAATTTGCTTTTTTAAAAACCTATGAAATGACACAAAAAAACTGCGTATGTACAAGAAGGCCAAATTAAGGTTGCATTTCCTGACTCCTGTGTGCTTGACTTTGTAACTTTAGTAATGTTCTTTTAAAGTAGGGTTTGGGGACAGGTAATATGTAAGTAGATCTGTGTGTTCATTTTGACCCCACTCTTCCCATATGATTCCTTCTTACTACATTTGTGGTGTAGAGACAAACACACAGCAGCAGTCATTCTGTGTTTTAGTGAGCATATTCTGGCTAGTAATACTAATGTTTATAACCAATAGCACTTATGTAGTGTTTCAGACATTAGGTATGGTAAGTATGCTTGTATGGTAAGTAATATCTGCATTTTATAGAAGGGCAGTGTAGGACACCAGAGGATGAGTGAACTGTTCAGGATTACACTTGGAGTAATTCACCATTATGCAGAGGGCCAGCACATGGGCAAAAGTGACCAGGGCCGGTTCCAGGCACCAGCTTATCAAGCAGGCGCTTGAGGTGGCAACTCCGGAGCGGGGCGGCACTTTCAGGTATTTGGTGGCAATTCATTGGAGGGTCCCTCACTCCCGCTTGGAGCGAAGGACCTCCCGCTGAATTGTCGCAGATCATGATCACGATCGCGGGGGGGGGGGGTTGTTTTTGTTTTTTGGGGTTTCTTTTTTTGGCTGCTTGGGGTGGCAAAACCCCTGGAGCCTGGCCTGAAAGTGTCTTTACACACCTCCAGGATTCTGGTCTGCTCCAGGGGCTGATTTAGCCCTTGGTATCATTTAGAGTAGCCAGAGGGTTGCTCTGAATTATGGCAGCTTTCCCTCAAGCAGCATTTGGGCTGCTTCACCATCCAGAAGAGCTGGAGTGCAGATCACATGCCAGTCTCTCTTGCAGAGTTGTAGTCTACCTCTCCTTACAGATTCTTCCAGGATAAAATCAGAGAACTGCAGTCCTCACTATCACCCTGCAAAGAAAAAGCCCTAAGAAAATAGACAGGCCTTTCACTAAACACAAAATTGGCTGGTTCTGTCAGACAACTGGAGGAAGAGAATTCCAGAGCTGAGAGTGCACCAGTTAGAGGCTGTTAGCAAAAATATCCTAGCTCCTCTCAACGGCCAGGGTAGCACATGTGGAAAGATGCAGATTCTAAGGAAGCCAGGCCAAACTCATGTAGGACTTTCATGATCAAAATTAACACCTTGAATTGCACCCAGGTGCAAACTGGAAGCTTCTACAAGCTTTGGAGAACAGCTGCTATCTGGTTGTTAAAACAACCAAGAGTCCTTGTGGCACCTTAGAGACTAACAAATTTATTTGGGCATAAGCTTTCGTAGGCTAAAACCCACTTCATCAGATGCATGGAGTGAAAAATACGGTAGGCAGTATAAATACACAGCACATGAGAAGATGAGTGTTGCCATACCAAGTGGTGGACGGGGAGGAGGGCTGTCAGTGCTAACAAGGCCAATTCAGTTAAGGTGGAAGTGGCCTATTCTTAACAGTTGACAAGAAGGAGTGAACATCAAGAAAGGGAAAATTACTTTTGTAGTGCTATCGAGGCCAATGCAATCAAGGTGGACGTTGCCCATTTCCAACAGCTGACAAGATGGTGTGAGTATCAGCAGAGGAAAAATTACTTTTTGTAGTGACCCATCCACTCCCAGTCTTTATTCAGGCCTAATTTAATGGTGTCCTGTTTGCAAATTAATTCCAGCTGTGCCATTTCTCATTGAAGTCTGTTTCTGAAGTTTTTTTGTTCAAGAATTGCCACTTTTAAGTCTGTTATTGAGTGTCCAGGGAGATTGAAGTATTCTCCCACTGGTTTTTGAATGTTATGATTCCTGATGTCAGATTTGTGTCCATTTATTCTTTTACGTAGAGACCGTCTGGTTTGGCCAATGTACATGGCAGAGGGGCATTGCTGGCACATGATGGTGTATATCACATTGGTAGATGTGCAGGTGAACGAGCCCCTGATGGTGTGGCTGATGTGGTTTGGTCCTATGATGGGGTCCCTTTAATAGATATGTAGACAGAATGGGCAACGCAGTTTGTTACAGGGACTGGTTCCTGGGTTAATGTTTCTGTTGTGTGGTGTGTAGTGGCTGGTGAGTATTTGCTTCAGGTTGGGGGGGCTGTCTGTAAAGGAGGACTGGTTGTTGTTTTTCACACCACTAATTTATCAGGCTTTGTGTCCTGCACCATCTGTAGCTTCTGAATATTCATTAAAGGTAGCCCCCTTTCAGTAAGTCAGTTTGGAGACCACCAAGATAAGGATGATGACAGTGAGGTGCACACCAGATAGAAACAGTCACAGTCAGCTAGCCCATGCTGGGGAAGCCTCTGTCACACTAAAGGGTCAGCATTCCACTAACAGTATATAAAAGGGGAGAGTTTCAAAGAGGAGTTTGGTGCCCAGCTCTCATTGACTTTCACAATGCACATGTGAGAGAGTTTAACAGTGTATCATAAAGACCACTGTTGGATGTGATGACAATCCATGGCTCCAAATCTGAAATATTCACTAGCCTTCTTAATTTCCAAAGATGTTCTAGTCAAGACATGGCACAGCAGCATTCTAACAAGAATAGGAATTACTGTACCACACAATTACTGGAGAAAATGTTGCATCTAACAGTAATAGGTTAGCAAGCATTAGGTCCATTTCTTCTTCATTAACGATGCACATTACTCCTGCTGCTCTGCAGACTACTAGCCAAAAATCACTAAGCTAATTAATGAATATTCATTTTTTAAAGGGTTTGTGACACTTGAGGGTCTGAAGTAACTAGTTACCTGTCACAATGAGGCACTGAAGACACTTGGGATGTTTGCCAGTTAAATACCAGCTATCTACTGAAAGGCACGTACTCAAGTTGTAGTCTCAGAACTTTTTCGGAATATATTAGTTGCAGCAAACAGGCCCTTGGCTACAATCAAATGGCACATAGCACCAGTGGCTTTATGCTTCTCTGATCCTGCTGATGCTGTGCAAGGTCACTTCCACCCCCACCCAGTCCCATAAGCATAGGAGATCTGTTATTGTCACACCAGCTAGGAGTCAGTTGGCAGTTATGGAGAGAATGGGGCAAGGAGGAACAAGGGTTACAGCAATATGGTCAGAGGTGGACAGGAGCTCTTACATCACTGAGAACACAATGATTAAACTATTACTACTCTTGCTCTTAGGCTAAGATTAAGCAATTAGAACTATGTTTCCTTTTTTAAAAAAAAAGAAACTTCATTGTACACAGTGCCTAATATTATCTTCTAAAAACAAGTCGGAGGGCTAAATCTTCTGAGGAGCAGAGCAGACTGAAAGCCCTCTGCAGCTCCATACCGTGCAGGAGAGATCTCTGTTTGTTCATAACATGGCTAGAAAGCAGAGTCGCTGGGCCCAGGACGGGCAAGTACTGCTGTTTCTAAAAGTTTCACTGCGCAGATTGTAGGTAGCAGAAACATAGAGGAAGAAGTGGGGGACAAAAGTGAAGATAGGGGCTATTTGTTTTCTATTAGATACTGTTCTTTTTCAAATGTACATGCTTTTATTTTTTGCTTTCCCCTTTTTTGCTACTGCTCCTGTGTATTCTGTTGCAATACAGACTTAACCTAAAAGACAGGTTGTAACAGGGTAATTCTACAGTAAGTAACCTCAATGTATTCTGACTAATTTTGCGCTAGGGATCTAAACTCTCTTAAAACAAAAGGTTGAAATTCACAACCTGTACATGGGTGAACCCAAAGCCTATGTACTTCTTAAATCCTCAAAATAGGCCTGGTGCTGGCTCTCTGCACAGGGTGAATTTCATCCTTAGGGTAATCATACCTACCCCCAGGTATCGTCGGGGACCCACATGCATTCTTTGTAGAATCCATTGGTCTGACCAGAGCTTCTTTTGTTGAGCCTGGAAAGAAGAGAGAAGCTATCACGTTGAACAGAATCGAAGAGAGTCACAAAAAGTAGCCAGAGCCTTACATCTCAGCACTGCTTTGTGTTACTACAGTGATGCATGGTGACATGCACCCATGATGCTTCAAAAATAGCAATGCAATACTGGGAGAGCGTACTCCAATTACTCTGTAGCTCACTCCCATGCAATTCACTGAATAAGTGGCTATCTAGTGCCTCATGAATAAGTCCTACTGATTTAGTATCTTTCCAGTTGTAGCTTTCTAAGCATCATGCAAAAAAGCTTTGCCACCCTTAGTGAAAAATGTTCACTGCAGCTGGGATGGGCATTCAATTTAAAGCCTGTTCCTCTATCATATAACAAAGAGTTTTTAAGTGCAAAACTTTTTCAAACAAAGCAAGTTTCGAATTCTTTAAAGCAACACCAGCTTTTGGGGTTTATTAGTTTCTAAGGCATGCAAGCAGTTTCCTCCAAGTATCCACACAGCACGGTACCACTAATCTTAAAGCAACTGCTAACCATAGTGTTCTTTTTGTCTCTTTTTTATAGGCTCACACTGGACATCACCATTAACACCAAGTAAGAGTGAGAAAAGAACCTAGTCCTTACACGTTCATTAAAGGGAATTGAATGCAGGGAGGGGAGAACAGAATGAAAGAGGGATCATACATATAAAGGACACCAGGAAGCTCCAGGGAGAAAGAATGAGTTCGAAGTATAGCACTAAAATGGGAGGAGACATATATTTGTTGCTGTAAGAGATAGTTTCTCCTGATAATCCAACTGAACATATTATTACAGCAGGAGACACTGAAAACATACAGGGTACAGGCACAAAATTAAAGCTCTCTAAAAAGGCTAAAGAGAGATTAGGTTGCAGTGGAAAATTGATACAAGAATAAAATATTTGCCAAAATATTCTAAGATGCTTATTATAGTCACTCTTAATTCTTGTATCACTTTTCTTTTAATTAGCAAGTACTGGCAGATCTCAGGGGGCAACAGTGTTCTGTGCCAGCCGCTCAGCTGGTATTGTCCTTTCGACCGCTCTTTGGAGTTATCAAAGAGCAGGCTCTTCTGTATGCTGTTCTTTTGTCTCTTCCAGCTCTTTCTAGAACTTCGCCTCCTGCAACCAGGAGGACTAACCCTCTCCCCATACTCTAAGACTTGCACAGATCATTTTGTGTTTTGTTAAACATCTTCCAAATTCACATTCAGACAGGGAGTATAGGTGGGTGGGCTTGGTGTGGGGGAGAATTTTAGCTAATAAAACTGATAATTGAGTACAAGTTTGTATTCCTTTACCCATTTTAGCTTCTTAATAGAGATCCCTTTTAACTGTTGCAGTTCTTTTTGAGAATTTCATATATATAAAATGCCAGTGATTTATCCTACTGGTCCTGTAAATGGTTTATTCTTCAGTCAATCAGTCAGTCAGTCACATAAGTGGGTGTTACTATGCATCATTTAATGAAGTGAGCTAGAAGAAAACACAAGGATGAATGAAAATCCTTAGCTTCTCACCTGAGAACACGCATGCCGAGTTCTGGGACCACGTTTATTGTGACAAGCCTTTCTGTTTAATTTGTTTGTTACTGGATTTAAACAGTATCCATGATCAGTTGAATTTGTGCTTTCTGTTTGCTTGCATAATTCGTGCTATAGCAAGTACAGGAAATGTAAAGAATGTTTTGATAATATTCCTCTGAGAAATCTGAAGAGATAGCACTGAATTATGAAAGTTATTAGAATTATCTCAGGCTCTTTATGATGGCTTATGAATTCCATTCCTGCATTTTCACTTTCCAGCAGACAGACACCCCAGAAGAGGTAACTTGTACTTTGCAGATATAAGGGCCTTGGATGATGATTATCTATATTATATTATAGCACTTAAAGATGCCAATCAAAATCAGGGCCCCCTTGTGCTAAGCACTGTACCAGTACATAGTAAGCAATAATCCCTGCCACAAAGATCTTAAAATCCTAGACAAGGCAGAAATAGGATAGGAAGGGAAACAGTGAGATTAAGTGACTTTCCCAAGGTCACATAGCCAATCAGTAGCAGAGCCTGGAATAAAATCCAGATCTCATGACTCCCAGCGTAGCTGCTGCCAACCAGACATGTTGCATGATAAACATTCCTGTTGTTTAAAGTTATCTGAAAAATGCAATAAACCCTGTAATATCCAGCAAGCCTGTAGAGAAGCAATCCTGTCCCTTCTCCTCCTCTTCAGCTGTAGGCAAGGTACTATTTTATAGTTGAGCACAGAGTTATGGCAATCTAAGAAGAATAGATTAAAAACTGAAGCTCCCTCTAGATTGGCCTTGAGTTTGAAATTAGTACAGCAGGGGACAGCCCATGCTTTAAGGCAGGGGTAGGCAACCTATGGCACGCATGCCAAAAGTGGGATGCAAGCTGCTTTTCAGTGGCACTCATACTGCTTGGGTCCTGGCCACTGGTCCAGGGGGCTCTGTAGTTTAATTTTGTTTTAAATCAAGCTTCTTAAACATTTTTAAAACCTTATTTACTTTATATACAACAATAGTTTAGTTATATATTATAGACTTATAGAAAGAGACCTTCTAAAAACATTAAACTGTATTACTGGCATGCGAAACCTTAAATTAGAGTGAATAAATGAAGAGTCGGCACACCACTTCTGAAATGTTGCTGACCCCAGCTCTAAGGCTTAGCTGAGTTTCACGCTCAGTTTGTTATTACAATTATATGCTATCCCTACATGTTTACAGTACCAATATAAGAAAATGATAGTCTAGAGTGTAAGGCACAGAACTGGGCCTCAGGAGCTTTGAGTTCAATTTCTGGCTCTGCCACTGATTTCCTTCAACCTTGGGAAAGTGACTTAATCTCTGTGTGTGCCTCAATTTCCATCTGTAAAATGGGGCTTTCCTTTTTCTCACTCTATTTAGATTATAAGCACGTTGGGATGGCGACTCGTGTGTGTGTGTCTGTGTGTTGTGCTGAGCAGTCTGTGGTACAGTGGGACTCCATCTTGAATGAAGCCTCTAGGGGCCACCATAACATACATAAAAAAGTAATAACTATGCTATGTATTATACATAACCCTACTATATACTCTGTCTGTGACACATAATAGGCTAGTCTTCTGTGGGCTGTGTAATACCTTGGTCTACTTTTGGTTGTTGGGTTTAGTGTGAGGATGATGTTGGTGGCCTGTGATATACAAATGAGTCGATCTGTTGGTCCTTTCTGGCATTCAGCTCTATGATTCTGTGTGCTATTAGCTCTCTTGAATCCACCTTTCTCTTTTTTTACTCCATTATAGAGCTATTTCTTATATTGTATCTGTATGTAAATACTATGCCTTACTATGGGCAGATGGGGCAATTTGCCCCAGGCCGTGGGCCCCACAGGGGCCCCCACGAGAATATAGTATTCTCTAGTATTGCAACTTTTTTTTTTATCAAAGGGGCCCCCGAAATTGCTTTGCCCCAGGCTCCCTGAATCCTGTGGCTCTGCTATTGTTTTATTATAGTTAGGCACCTAACACCTTTTTTTTTGAGACAGGCCATTTGCCCAGTTTGTATGCTTAGTTGCAGTAATTGCACATGCAGTTCTAGGTGCACGATACCACATCTTGTGTGACTCAGACCTCCTTTTTTAAAAAATGTAGTCATGTGTGCAGTGAAATGTAAGCACGGAAGCATAGGTGTTTGCTTTTTCTTTCAGATTCAGTGATTTTGTTTTTCTTTAACCTTTCTGCAGTGAGGTAATAAACTACTTTGGTAATTGATAGCTGATTTCAATTCAAATTAGTGCCCAAAGGTAGAAAACAGTGGTTAGAAGACAGATCCTGGAAAATCCCTAGAGTACTCCTAGTACTGATTAAACTAAGCAACCATTTCTGTCTATAAACACAGCAGAGAGAGCATTCATCTCCCACGAAAACACTTGACTCTCAAGAAAGTGGTTAAAGTTCTGAAGTTTCAGCCTGTTGTGTTCTTTCATTTATTGTTGGTTTCTGACTGTGGATTCTTTTAGTCAGACTTATCGTCGTTGCTCTTTTCGATGCACGTCTAATCTTCACCCACAATTTTATTTATTTATTTTTTTGCATGGCAGGAAATATGTGTACCGAAACACTGAGCATGCACACTCAGAGTGTGTGTGTGTGTGAGAGAGAGAGAGAGAGAGAGAGCATGTAGATGGTCCCAGGGCTGGATGCTATGCTACATTCACAGTGCACATTCCTGATGAGCATTTTCTCCTAGCCCACAGCAGATTCCCCTCAGCTAGACTCCTCCCCATTGCAGAGCCCAAGTCACCAAAGCAATTTGTCAGCCCAAATGATACCTTCTCTATAGAACACATATGACAGCGGTGGGGTGGGAGGGAAGGAGCTGTGCTCTTATTCCAGGACTGGTTGGATAAAATTAAAGAGGGGATGCTTTTATAAAACAAGGTCTGAATTCACCTGAGAGATAATTAGTTTCTTTGCCAATAGGTCCTGGCAGTCCTGGTAGCAATGACAAACAAGCGGATAATGACCAGTATTCCAGTGAGTACATATATTTCTTCATTCTCTGTCTTTAGAATTTGCTGGTAGAAACTGTTTGGTTTTAGGTGAGTGAACAGCAATGAAACAAGAAGCCTGATCTCAGTCCTTCCTGGATTATGGGCTCCATTATGAAACCGATTGAACTGTCTCTGTTATAAGGCTTTACTCATAGAGAAGCAAGGCTTAATGAGCACTGAGCTAACACTACTCTCAACTCAAAACAGCGCAATTATTCCCATGGACTGAAGGCAATGGGACATGAGTGAAAAAGTGACCTGGGGAAATACAGGACTAAATTGCTTGCCTTTCACATACCTTTAATTTGGCACTGAGAGAGCCAGTCAAGGCACAGGGTAAATGTGTGCAGTCTTAGGTTGTATTCTCCAAACTTCTTCAAGCAGTTGGTCTGAGGGTGCTACTCCCTTTCTTGTATATGATAAAACGCATGTACATCTTGTGAGGAAGTGTTATTGCAGGTCTGCTTTCTAATACTCTTCTTAATATTTGCTCAGCTATATGCATATTCAGTTTTCTCTAAGATCTAAACTTAGCTCCAGTGCAGATGTAGCTATATTTTAAATCACCTCAAGAAACTTGGAAAGGATCAACTCCATCCTTGGTGGAGCTATGATGATTCTACTTCCCCATTTTATCCCCCTACCAAGGAGGCCCTTCTAAGTGGCCTCCATCTTTTTTTATCTAGATCAGCTCTTCCTTTGGATCCAGGTAGTATCACTGCTAGTGCTTCGCCTGTCAGAAAGACTGCTATTGAATAATGCAAAGTATCCCCCCACTGCTGTTCCGCAGAATCTGAACCTATTGCTTCTTCATCATTCTTAGCCTGGAGAGAGCTGGAGGTGGTCTAGGAAATAAAGCTAGGTTTCCCAGAATCCAGACAATACCACTGTTTAAACAGTGAGAGAAGGTTGCTGTTGAATTGATGCAGTGCTCTATCAGCTTCGGGAGTGCTAGTGTATGTCTGGGAATCTCCCACGTTGCAGGGCAGAGAACCCTCCTTTAGGCCACCAGGCTAGCCTGTTAAACTTGAACGTGAAGGAGGGAGCCATGAAAAATTATAATTAGAGAGAAACGGGGCCATTTTCCAGAAAGTCTCTCTTATTACATAAATCTTTCCTTGTACACGTTCTTACTACGTGGCTGGGAAATACCTGTCAGGAAACAACAGATGGTTGGAAATAATAAAAGGAGACAAACTGCCTCATTTTTAAAAGAAATCTTTCTTTTTGTATCTCTTGTCATAGGTATTGTGCAGAATGTTACTAAACTGTGTAACTCCTACATGTCTTTCTGTGATTACCATAATAAAAAAGAAATAATCACTTTAGTCACTGAATTTCAAATCTGCCTTGTTTTGCAGTACATGATTTTTTTTTAAATTGTTCCTGGAATATGGGTGCTGAAAATGTATATTGGGGCTATTAACTCTCAAGGTGAACATTTTGTATTTTTATCATGATTAGAGTATTCCCATGTGTGGAGAAATTATAACCTTAATGACCTAAAGACATGTGCATGTGAATACACTCTGTACTGTTAGGAGTCTGATATTTAAACAGAGACTCCAAAATGATCAGGGATGGGGGAGGAAGCCACTAAATCTTTCTTTGTTGCCTAAAGGCCTGATTTTCAAAAAGGCTGCAAGGCTGACACCTAGTGAATGCATGAGGAGTAACAAATGTAACAAGATTCAAGAGAAATTAATAGCTTCAGCTGTACTAATGGAGGAGGAGCTAAGAGAAGAGATTAATTTGTTTGATATTTATATATGTTTAAAGTTATGCCAGTGGAATGTGATTGGTAAAATTATTTTCTCCACTTTTTGCAGATATTATTTTGCCAGTTGTGATTGCCTTGATAGTAATAACCCTTTCTGTGTTCATTCTGGTGGCTTTGTACAGAATGTGCCAGAGGAAAACCACAGGTATTTGTTCAACATTTTTCTGCAGCCAGGAACTCTTCGATATACTACTCGTTATTAAAGGAACACTGCAAATGTTTGTATTAAAATCTGTCCTAGCATACAAATTTTATTGTATTCGGATAGATAACCGTGCTGATTTGAAAATATTTAGTCAAAAAAGGAATTAACACTTCTTTATTAAGATCACTATGGGGTATATGTAGGGGAGGAAACAACACCTGTTGTAGAACACACAAATCCAATGTGTTTAATGCTCTCTCTTCTTTAGCAGTTACCTAACAAACAGCTGTGGTGACGCTGTCAATGACCATAGTCTGCAGACAGAAATTGCTTGGAAAAGCAAGGGGCAAAATAAGTTGCATTTGTTGTTAAAATCAGCTGTGTTCATTTTAGCTCTGTTCAAAGCACAAGGGGAAAAATCAATTTTTCCTTTTTTTGGAGAGATCCCATGTTTATATTTTCCCTTGTCCACATAAAATCCCAGGGAAACCAGTATTTTCATCAATAAGCAGTGATTTGGACAGAGCAGTCTGCCACCATTTCCAGTATTACCCATAAAATATTGAGGCTCACAGGGGGAAATAACTTTACTACATTAATTTTGCCAGACGTATTGGAGAATGAGCTTAGTGGGCCAGAGGCAAATGCAGTGTGTTATTAAGTAGGAGAGACAAATTTGAATCCATAATGTGGTCTCTCTGCTTTCAAGCCGGCAAGAGCTGGGAGCTCTGTGCAGGGATTTAGCTGTGAAATTCCTGGGGGCTGGAAATGTGGAGTTATAACAAGGCCTTGAAGCTACAGGCCAAGGTAAATAGCATGTTGTAATAAATTTTGAAAATGACAATGCAGACCGCAAAAACATAAAAGGGAAATGATTCCTTGCCTGGAAAATTACTGAATCTTCATTGCCAAGGAGTGAAGATTTTAAGTGGAGAGAATTTCTCTGACTTCCCCCTGCAAATACAAACTCAATCAAAGCAAATTCATTTTAAAATTGTAATGAATATTTGTGGACATCTTTTGAAGTATTTGCCTACCTCTAGCTCACTAAACGTCCACACTCTTAAAACCAGTGCTGTAGAAATATATCTAATCTAACCCTCCTCCCTCACCCACCCACCCACAGGACAAGAATAAAGAATGTGGAATACATAGCACGCATAATTCTTTGTTTGTCTGTGTCCACTTCTTGTCTGGAAGGCTGGAGACTGCAACATGGTAACTTTGGAGTGTTACAGATATGAAAAAAAAAGGGAAAACTTTTGTGTCTCAAATCACACCATGATGATACTGTCATCACATTGTACTCTGATGTTCTGTGTCGATCCAACGCCATGAAATTAGGATCAATGTGAAAATACTGATACATGAGAAGCCCCAAACAAAAAGTTCAGGTGTCTAACTGTCCTTGGTGTGTGGGGACGGTGGGAGTTCCAAACATGGCATGGCTGCAAAATTAAGCTTGCAAGACCTGGAACAAACCCATGAAAACTGAGATTATTCTTTGATGGGCAGTGATTGTAACTTGGACAATCGATACAGGAAAACCCATACAGCAGTTCCCTTTAGCTTCGTGGTCTTGTTATGTGATCTTCTGTGAGTCATTTAATCCTTGTTCCTGAGTTTCTGTAAAAATTATGATAATCATACTTGGCCACCTTTACAAATCATGGTGACCCTGCATGATAAGTGCAAGTTGTTATTCCTGTTTGTTTATTATTGTATTAATATTTGATGCAGAGCTACAAAATCTCAAAATAGGCTTATACTAGTCAGGCTGTGTTTAAGCTTGTTATTTAGCCCATATCTAGGCAATCAGAATAACATAAATTTGTTTCTTCTTCCAGAGAGACAAGAGACTGGGACTGAACAGTAAGTTAAACTATGCCCCTGCAGTCCTTTAAGCCTAGTCACGTGGCTCTTGTGAAGGCAGCAATTTCTGAATGTTCTTAATTTTCTCAATTGAAATATAATAAACTGTTAACACCCATAAAAATATCCAAAAGGGGGAAACACCATTTTGAGAGTATGTATTTCAGGGCACAGTTGTGCCTCTTTGCTTTTTTCTGTCCATTTCCTCTTTCTCTCCTTTTCTTTCCCATCTCCCTTCTTTTTTCTCTTGTTTCTCTTTTATTTTTATTTTTTTTTTTATTTTGCTCTCCTCCCCATTCCCTAACTCACTAATTCACTTCCATTCAATGAGACTGCATTGGCACGATGAGCTGTACATGTGTTGCCACAGAGTAAAATTGAGACAGATCCATCAGGGTACATGCTTCTTGGGATGGCTGGAGGGCCCACTGCCGACTCAGTGGGGCCGAGACGTGTCCATGAAGCTGAACTGTGTTTTGAGTGAAGAAACACAAAGCTTGGCTGGCGCGCTTCTTCTTGAACCTGTAGCCCTGTATGCCTGAGCTGCTTCTGTGGCCAGGTGTATTAGAGACCTTGCAGGAGCAGAAAAGGAAGCTTCTCTCATCCCACAGCAGCTTCTCCCATTAGCCCTCTCCTCTGCACACCCACTTTGAAAAATGTTGGTTTAGGCCCTACAATCAGAGTGATGCAAGAAGATTTTTGTACCCATGCAAAGCCCTACTAAAGTCAGTGGGGATTCCCAACATGACAGACTCCACCATACAGGATCATACCCTTAGTACTTTCTGCACTGACAAATATGCAGAAGTCAGATGCTAATTGTCTGTTCAAATGTCTCCCAACTAAAACAGAGCCACAACAGATAAAGAGGGTGTCAAACTTCTTTCTGTAAAGACAGCTTCTCCTGAGACGGGTAAGTGGATGCTTTTCTTTGATCGAAAAGGCTGGGGAGAAGAAGAGTTTGGATGTCGATTGATGTTTACGCTGTCCCTGTCCTGTAAAAAAATCACAAAATGATTCCTTAGTAGCAGCCAAATAGTGACTTGAAGTAAATGCAGACTCTGTCTTTAATGAAAGTTGGGGAAAAATTGCTTGTCTGAGGAGATTAAAGCTATGTTTATAGCTAAAACCTAGAAACAATCATAATGACATTTGGTATTATGAATTTGCACCATGCTAGAAGCAAGTTCAGTATTCCTCTGGAATAGCCATTTTCCCTGAGTAGAACTCCAATTGACCCAATGGTGTGGACAGAAGGTACTTTCACGTTGTCAGGATGCCACATATGGAATAAGGACCTAAAATGCAAGTACTCAAGGACAACAGTTGCAGAGCAGCTGTCCCACTCAATAAACAGTGGTCTGCAATATTTGCAGCCTAAGCATTGCAGCATTGAGAAGTTGACTTCACTGATTCTCATTTGTCCCAGCTGAGAGAAATGCCAAATGGACGTAAAAGATCTGATCTAAAGCCCACTGAAGTCAATGGGAGTCTCTTTACTAGGTTTTGGATCAGACTCAAACATTATAGTGAAAATAATTTTTTTTCAAAATTTGTTCAAATTTAATTTTTAAAACGTGATTTTTTAAAGTTTTTGTTGTCCCTTTAAACACCAGTCATTAACAAGAGCCCAAATCTAGGAAATGTAGTAAGTCTGGATAATTGATCCTTGTGACTTCACAAGAACACTTCTTTCTTTTATCTATCTATTTATTTATTTATGTGGGGGACTTGCATTCTTACGTAGAGCAGGGTGAACTATTAACATATTTGATAATCCCCTTTTTCTGTTGGCAAATGATCTGTGAACAGACTTTGTTCATTATTCACAATTCTTCAGCAAATGGTTGCTTGCAAACTGCTTGCTAACATACTTCTAGTATTTGCTGTTCATAATCTACTGTTCAAGTTATGTACAGTCAGCTATGTTTCTACTCTGATTGTATGACTCTCATCCCCACAAAGACCTTGGCTTTTAAGATGACCCAGGAAACGTTTCCAGGAGTGTAATCATGTGTGACCCATTATGTAGATATTTTTGTGAACAAAACTTGGCTGATTATGAGTATTTGCAGAAAGCAAATAAAAGGAGTTGCAAATACTGTCTCCAAAATTCCTACTTTTGGTTTGAATTAATGTGTGCAATTACTTTTTTGCAGTATTCACCCAGCTCTGCTTCTATCACTCAACAGTCTCTTTTGTTACAAAATACTGCCCTCATTATGGCTTTGTATTACAATTTACTCTGTCATGCGCTAACTTGATGTTGTTTATTGTAAATTATTGACATCATAAAATCTGAAGGAGGAAACAGAGGATATATATAATGTTTGTGAAAGGAATTAAACTTTCCTCATTTTAAGCATAATAAAATAATATCCCTACAGAACTTGCAGTGGAACTAGGAGCTACAAGAAAATATTGTGAAATGCAGGAGGACTGAGATAGTGATTTAGATCAAGACTCAGACCATGCTAATCTGAATCCCAGTTACTGCACCAAAAAAAGCAAACCTTCTCATGAGAACAACTGTCCTCATGAGATTTGAGATTTCACTCCCTCTCCATCCCAATACAGGACCCTTCCTGACCTACATAGGTCCTTCCCCACCGCAGCTGTAGACACTCGCCATCACAAATCTGCAGGGAAAGAGTTCCTCAAGTCTCCACCCTTCTTCCTCTTCCTGGAGTCTTTAATGGGTCCTGGCTGGCTGCTTCCCCCCAGTGGCAGTTTCAAGGGGCTGCTACATAGCTGTTGTGCCCTCTCCTCAAAATCCTGTGTGATCTTCTGGGGCTGGTAGCCAACCCAAACTACCTCACACATATGGCAGCAAGGAGTGGTACAGTCTGCGGTCTACTGGCTGCACTGCAAATCCCGTTGCTCCCGTTGGCCTGTTGCAGTCAAAGAGATCAGGCTCCAAATGCTTTGCCTGGCTGGAGCAGTACCCATTTATCCTAGGCTGGCTGCAGAGCCACATTCCTTCACTCTCTAACTGACCCTGACCTGCTGTTGCAAGACAAATGGAATCCAGGTCTTATAAAACACAAAATTGAATTCCAGGGCTTGCTTGGGGATTTTTTAAAATGTATTATTAGAAACTGAGATCATAGGTGTATTTTAAGTGGATTGGAGTGGTGTGTGTGTGTGTTTGTAAAATTGCAGTATTTCTTTAAAAAGCTGCATAAAGCTTCTGGTAGTTACTAGATTTCTTGGACACCTACAGGACCTAATTCTTCCCTCTCACCAATTTTAACACTGGAATAATGCCATTGATTTCAGTGGGTTACTCCTGTTTTGAATCAGTTAAATGAGAAGAGAATCAGGTGCCCGTGTTTTACAAGATGGGGCCTGAGGTCTTTTTAATCAGCTTCTAGATCACAAGTTGGCTATCTGAACTCCTTCTGTGGAGAGAATGCTTAATATTCTCTTTTACCGAGGTATGCTGTATGTTTGCTACATTTGGAAGATATGAATCATAACCACTTAGGGAACATGAATTTCCCCCCTAGTTAATGCTATTCATATTTAATACACCTGACTCTTTTACTGATGAAATTCTACATTTTAATAAATTCTGAAATTAAATACATATCCGCGGGTATAAATGGCATTTTTCTTCCAAGTTTCCTAAAATGATTTGATTTAATTTAATTAAATTTTAAAAAAAATCTGAAAAAGGGTCCATTCATATTACAAACCTGATGAAAATACTCCTTACTCACACAAGTCCTAGTCACCTCAAAGTATCTATTAATGTAAGAAAGATTTACTCATTTGAATACAGGTTGCAGATTTGGGCCCAAAGACAGTCATTTCATAATAGCACAGATACACAGAAAAGTACGAAGTGTCAGACTAAGTTAGTGAGTATACTAAAAACAATTACATTGTGAAAAAGTTATTCTGGAGCAATGTAAACTGTCACAGTGCACCTGCATTCCTCCTCAGTGATCCAACAGTGGCACCCACGTTTATGGTCCCAGCTCCTCAGCCATCAACTCTCTTGGGAAGAGACCCACATCTTTCTCCCTGGTGATGGAGTGTTTTACCAGGCTGCCTAAATGGCCTGCGTCTGCATTTTGCTTTCTCCTCAGAGGCTATAAACAGTGTAATTGTCCACAGTTATAGTTTACCACACAGTTCTTTCTAAGCATGTAAATTCATGTGAGAGCATCACAGAAAAAACATATTAAAGCACAATAAAAGAACTTACACACATGCTAATAGGTTTACCAGAGATCACCCCTCAGCTCCAGAAAGGACTCTGGCAAGTGATCCATCTTTTGAATTCCACCAAAGGGTTTTCCTATGGTTAAAAGTTCATAACAGCTGCTGGCTCAGAACAATCACCTCCATGAATCTGAGAGTCACCTCTTTGTATAGCTTAGGCCTTTGATCTTTCGAGACCAGGGATAGGTAATCAGGAGACAAAGGTGCCCTCCTCAGCGTGTCGTTTCCAAAGGCTGACCTTTTGCATAATCAAAGGTGATACCTTTGCACACACCTCCCCCTAGAGATTTCCTGGGAAACACACTTCACTTTGTCCCAAAATTCATTCTTGTCAGGCACATTGTTTCAAATAGTCCTTTGAAGCTCATAATCCTTCCCAGTGTTTACATTGGCCATATCTCCCCCCTAGAGGAATTACATACAAACCCACATAGCACATCAACTTTGCATTTATAGTACAATGGACTCCAAAGCTATTTAAGCTTAATTCAATAAGATCTCCCAAACTGCCATATCTGTCATATAAACTTTTATATGCATTCCTTTTTTTTTAAACTAGATTCAGGAAAAGCAACTCAATTAAAGACTCAAGTAAATTTGTTAGTCTCTAAGGTGCCCCAAGCACTCCTGTTCTTTTTTCAATTAAAGAGGAAATCGTAGTATAGCCAGCTTCATTTTCACAAATAGCATTGAAAGGACTTCACTTTGGCTGCCATTGACTCTATTATTATTTTTATTGTGGTGCATATGTAATCTGCAAAAAGTTGAGGGTCTTAATCCAGGAAAGCAGCTAAGAATGTACATGTGTGAGTAGTTCTATCAAAGTCAATGGAGCTATTCAGTTTGTTAGTTAAACACATGCTTGAATGTTTTCCTGTATCGTAATCATCTCTCAGTGGTTTTAGATGTGTCTTGCCCTCAAAGTGTATATTCAACCAATGGTAATGCTTCTGTTGTTTCACTGATTGGGTGTATTGTCACTCAATATTCCATGGAGGCAGTGTGCTTTGGGAAGTTTACATAAATGGCTAATCTTGATCTTGTATTTGAAGTAAGCTTTGTCAATAAGCACAGTTGGTGTTTTTGGATTTATCCACAGCAATTTGGTGATGAGGAAGGAACAATGACTTTTTAGAAAAGCAAATGAAAGTACCAGGAAACATTTTGCCCTGACATGCAATCCTGGAAACTCACTGTCTTCTGCAATCCATGCAGGTTGCGTGGATGAGATGTGTGTCAAGGCAGAATTTTGCATCTGATCTCTGGCAATAGAGAACAAAGGAGACTGGCCTATTTCAGCAGTGCATTTGGATCATACTTTAAAGAAGTAGCGAAGAATTTTAGAACATACAGAGGGATATCTACAAATAATGTTGAAAAAGAGCAGAAAATGTCTTCCAACCAAAGAGCTGGGCCAAATACATTTGTTCTGCCAATGGGCCTTATGACATTAGGAAAACCATGTAAAACTAAGTTTAATGTTCTCATCATTTTAGAAACAAATAAGAAAAATGTGTGTGCTGAAGAATATATGTCTATAAGGTATGGATTTCATGTGAGAGTTTAGTAGTACATGAGAATACCTGAGAAGTGAGAGAGAGTATAAATGCACCCTGTGGTGAAAATTTGACTTGGACAAGAACTTTGGATACTGTGTATAGTTTGGAAAGCTTTACATGGAGCATGCAGAGATATCACTTTGCCACTCCAGACTGACTATGTGGCAAATGAAGGGCTCTGCATGGTAGCAACAAGAAGCCATCACATACTGTAGCATGCATCACAAGAGTCAGCCAGGAAAATTGTGAATATATGCGCTTACGTTGGGTTTTCCTGTTCTAGGACTGAGCATTCACCACAGAGTTCTATATATGACATTTCAACTTTAGGCATGTTTCCAGACAATGAGTAATAATGCAGGATTTTCTGACAAGTGAGAGACAAGTACAGTCATCACCCAGATACAGTTGTCTAACATCTTAAAAACCCCAACATGACATCCTAGCTATCTCCTTTTGTAGTGGGAGCTGGGTTCTCATCTACTTCATTGTAGACTGTGTATTTATTAACCTCCCTAAAAGGCAATTGAAAGAAGTGGATCACAGATCTGTAGAAAGCCCTGAGGCATAGCATTTGGAGTGAGGATGTCCCATAAATGTGAAGTGCACATGGTAGAACTGTACTGATACATGGATAGGGGATCATAAATCATCACTCTGGAACCAAGACTGGAGTAGCTGCACTAGCAGCTGTCTGACTGTAGCAATGGTCTTTGATATTGTTATCACACCAGTATGATATTTAATATGAAGTCTCCTGAGAATGTGGCAATGTAAAAGTTATTGCCAAATTGCCTAGAGAATCCAGATACCTGAATGTACTCTGATACACCAGGTGTCATTCCTTCCAGGGCCAGCTCCTAGCACCAGTGCAGCATTCTGGTGCTTGGGGCAGCCAATGGGAAGAGGTGGCACATCCAGGTCTTTGGTGGCAATTTGGTACTCAGTCCATGCACGGTCCTCTCCTTTTCTCTTGGGCTGCTATACTTTTCCCCAAGAGGATGAATGCAACCAGAGGGAAATGGGACAGAATGGATGTCTGTGAATAGTGATTTCCCCTCAGCTGGTTCTTGTTTCCCCTTCCTGGTAAGTGTTCCATGATTCCTCGGTATTAACCACATTGAAGGAAAGAGGCATCTCTCTGTTCAAGGTGCTCACGGATAGCACACTACAATATTTGAACCAATCACGAACCCAGAACACAGAGCCACACTCCCCAGTATTTCCCAGGTCCATTGTATACTTGAGCATCTCCAACCATTGCTTTTGGATATTAATAATACTAATGAACTTAGGTCTTCTCGTATCCAACAGTTGTAATTGAACCTACCAGGTTTCCATGATATTGCCCACAGGTATGTTCCATGCACAGTCATGTGAGCTGCATATTCTGAAGATGTGAGATACTTGACAGAATGGATTTTTATTTTTATTTTGGTACTGTGGCCTGTGAATTCTTTGTGCCATTGCCCTGTTTAACATGCTGTTCTCCACCATGACCTCTATGATCCATAACACGCAGCTTCCCTCTTTATGATAAGGAATGCTGCACGTGGTGTCTGAAGGAGATGAAGAGACAGTGAGAGTGAGAAAAATCAGTGAAAGACAGAATTTAGTCAGTGAGAGACAGAAAAAAAGAGTCTGTTACTTCACTCAACACTCCACACATTGGAATATGTGTGCATTGTGGCACTTATACCTGAATACTTAGCACAGCTCTCAGAGCAAATGCCTATGCAACTGTGTTTTGGATCGATGGTTTTCCATCATTTCACAATTAAGGCATGCCCCCATCTTCACTCCACTGGGGAGTCAATGTTTTGTTTAAGCATTTTGTTCTGTCAGGACATATTTGTGGTCAAATGTGCTCGAGACATGATGCCCTCATGCTATTGTTGGAACCATGTCAGAGGAAGACAAGGAATTATCCCTCCATCTACAGGCCTAGAGACTAGGCATCTTCTGTGATAAGCACATGCACATCTGGGCGATGGGGCTTAAGGAGGTAAGGCACCTGTTTGTTTTCTGAGGTTTTCAGTGTGTTTGACCCAGTGTGGGCTCAATCCTGGGTGCCCTGCTCATGCCAAAGGGAGTTTGGCTATGGGGAATAGTTCCACATTAGACCACATTTTTCAGTTTGCACTAGTGGTTTCATTCTCTCTCATTTCCTTTATTTCTTCTAGGATCTACAGGAAGGAATCCAGGGTCACCTGAAAGTGTAAACCCCTCTGATGTAGGAAGTGCTTTCTATTCCCTCTTTCTCTTTTGAGGAGACTTCCAATGCAGGTCAGCAGGCAGCAGACCACTGGCATACTCAGTGCCTGGAAATGGTAAAGGCATTCCCACGTACTTAAGGTGGTGACTTTGACTACTTAGTAAATCTTTGCTTCTGTTATTGTGCTTTCAATGCCTTTTTTTGTTTGTTTTTCTCCTTGAAGGTGGATAGTCTTGGAGCTGTTGATGGAAAGTCCTCCCCTGGGAGAAATTATACAATCATAGAATATTAGGGTTGGAAGAGAGCTCAGGAGGTCATGTAGTCCAATCCCTTGCTCAAAGCAGGATCAACCCCAACTAAGTCATCCTTGCCAGGGCTATGTCAATCCAGGCCTTAAGTACTTCTTTTCTTTCTGTCTGATTTTTATTCTTAACCTCTCTTAGTTTGTCTCTTATTTTATAATGACCTGTCACTGTTGTTTCCTCATAGAAATTGAAAAATAAACTCCCCACATGGTCTTCCAGGCAGTGAATGTCTTTTATTTTTCTGTACAGCACCCACCACGCAATTCTGACTGAGACCTCTGAGTGCTACTATCTAGTCCAATTACACATTTTTCTGCACATCTCTGTGGTTGTGTTTTTAAATGAGTGTTATTTTGTTGTTTATTATTTCTGTGTCCTGTATGTGTTTCCAAGAGTTTTTAAAGCAAAGTTTATCCCAGCCACTGAGGAGAAACTCTTGGGACTGCTAAGGGATCACAGCACTGGGGAATGATATATGCACCTGAATTTTCAGGATACTTGGTTTGCCAGCTGTATCCTGAGACCTCCTTCTCTCAGGGGAATTGCCTCTTTCTGCATCTTTCCCTGGTTGGCTATTGAGCAGTAGATAGCTACCTATCCCTTATCTTTCTATTCCATTGTGCCCCATAACTGACATTGTTGTCTGGATAGGTACTTCTGTCCTGCTGGTTGTGAGAAGGAACTATTGGTTGGTTAGGCCTAGTGTGGCCAGGAGATCAGCATTGGGTTGGGTTCAAGTGAGAGCTACCTGTCCCCTGATTTTGCCCCTACTATTACCTGCCTCTCACTGTCTCCTATTTCCTAGTGTGTTACTGTGAATGTTACTAGCTGAACAGGCCACAATCAACTGTGTAGTCATCACTGAATTTATTTTTGCACTCCCTCATTTTGCTGTGGCTGCATTTTCAGTTCAGTGTGGTTCTATTTTCAAGCATTATTTACACTCCCTCCCTTTTTAATTTTAGAATTATAGTGATGAACATACAGCTTCTGGTCTCCACAGATGTCTTTTGCACTTTTATGAAAAATTAGCCTCTATTGTTACATTTTCATCAGACCAAGACACACTTATGCTGCAATTGCTTTATACCAAAATTATTGTTACACATGCCGGGTTTTTTGCTGATAGATGTTGTGGTGGAGTGACACCGAAGCACACTTGGCCTCATTAATAACATCCCATAGAAATCTAACACAAAATACAGCTTCTTATTTTTGATGGCCTACATTGCTTACTTGGGCAGCACTCCTATTAAATTCAAAGAGCTCCTTGTGCTTGTCTCTGCAGTATAAAGGCCTCTGAATGACCTGTCCTTAGGACAGCTGCTGTTACTCCACATGCTTCTCTGGTTATGTCCTGCATGTGTATTGTGCTTGGGATTATCACTGTTCAAGGCAACTGCACATGTATTCCCCCTCTGTGGCCCAGAAAGGGCACCCACTCTGGGCTTCCATCTCCCCAGACATTGTCTATCTGGGGTGGAGACATACAGCTCTCTCACTTCTGACAAGGGTATTTCCAGATGGCATGATTCCCTGACTATGCTGTGGAATCATCCAGCAAAAGACAGACTGCCAAAGCAGGCTTCTTGTGCCTTCTTTTCAGAGACTGATAACAGAGTAATTACCAACAGTTATAAATTACCACACAGTTCCTTCTAAGCAAGCATATTTATTTTAAGATATAAAACATTGCACATAAAACATTAAAAACAATAAAATAACCTGCATGCAGGCTAATGAGCTTATCAAAAATTACCCCAACACCAGCATGAGCTTTGGCAGGTGAGCAGTGCTTCAAACCCCACACAGGGTTCATGTTCATAACACCCTTTCCTCAGAACAAGAACCTTCATGCCTCCTGTGAGTCACTCATTTAGCTAGATTTCAGAGTAGTAGCCGTGTTAGTCTGTATCAGCAAAAAGAACAGGAGTACTTGTGGCACCTTAGAGACTAGCAAATTTATTTGAGCATGAGCCTTCATGGGCTAAAACCACTTCATCGGATGCATGCAGTGGAAAATACAGTAGAAAGATATATATACACAGAGAATATGAAAAAATGGGTGTTGCCATACCAGCTATAACAAGAGTAATCAATTAAGGTGGGCTATTATCAGCAGGAGAAAAACTTGTGTAATGATAATCATTTTTTTTAATGTTCTCTGTGTATATATATCTTCCTACTGTATTTTCCACTGCATTCATCCGATGAAGTGGATTTTAGCCCATGAAAACTTATGCTCAAATAAATTTGTTAGTCTCTAAGGTGCCATAAGTACTCCTCGTTCTTTTCATTTAGCCAGTTTGCTTTGAAAATGCAGCCTGACAATGCCTTTCTGCTCAAGGAGAAGCACGAAAAAAATTGCAATCCTCTGTGGGTTGTTTGCATTCACTTCCCTGCAAGTGTTTCCTAAGAAATGCACATCACATATAGTGTCCCAAAAATTCCTTTGAAGTTCCTAATGCTTCCCAGAGATTGCATTAATCCTGTCTTCCTCCTGAAGAAATTCTGTACAATACCACAATAGTACATGTAAGTTTGCCTTTTTAATACAGTGGATTCCTAAAATACTTAATTCAATAAGGTTTAACTTAATTTCATAAATTTTGTCCAGGATATTGTTATATCTGTCCCCAGGGTAACAATATTAGCATCCTGAGTCAAACTGGAAACCTAACATCTCTGTTATAAATTTCAGGTACCTGAAAAAATATAAAACAGAGATATGTCTATTTCAGAACCCAAAATTCCCCTGTAGAGCAAAGAGTCACAATACACTCAACCAATGAGACACAAGTCAGAAGCGTAACAGTGTCAGAATAGATGTTCATGAGCTGATCTGTCAGGACACTCTGTGTATGGCAGCAACTTACAAGAACTAATTAACATGTTCATGTGTGTTACGTATGCCATATGTTCCCCACCCAAGTGAAAGTTTCATTCAACAAATAAAAACTGCTTCACTAAATACAATATTTTCCCCTTCATATCAATTTATTTAGTACTGTGTACTTTTTAGTACATTAGGTGTAATAGCTGGAGACTCCTGGCTTGCTGCAGGTTAATGGTTTTATTCAGTAACAACACTTAAGTTTTCAGCTGTGCTATTACTGAAAAGATGTGAACCTGACACTGTCACTTGGGACTCTGCAGAATCTTGTTTGCAATTAGCTAGCATCTGATCTACATTTCCCATTTATTTCAAGTAAATACATTATTGAATCAAGAACTGTATCTACCGTCACATGATAACCAAGTTCTGCTCTTTATCTCCTCCATCCCCATCCTGATTAAGGATGACAACTGGCTGCAAAAAGAAGGAAACTGCATATCAGACTATAGTCTGGTGCCTGAATTTCGCTTGATGACTTTGATAAGAGTATCTGAATTACTAGGCTGCAAAAAACAATTTTTAGTAAGTGCCATAATAACATGCTGACCATATCAAAGATCAGTGCTGAATTACAGTACTCCTTGTGAAGCTATCCTAGTTTTTTTGTAGTGGTAATCAAAATGCTGAATTGGAATTAATTTGCCAAATGGAGACCCTTAAATTAGGCTTGAATAAAGACTGGAAGTGGATGGGTCATTACACAAAGTAAAACTATTCCCCATGTTTATTCCCCCCTCCCACACACACACACACTGTTCCTCACACCTTCTTGTCAACTGCTGCAAATGGACCATTTTGATTACCACTACAAAAAGTTTTTTTCTCTCCTGCTGGTAATAGCTCACCTTAACTGATCACTCTCGTTAGAGTGTGTATGATAACCAGGGCAGCTCCAGGCCCCAGCACGCCAAGTGCGTGCTTGGGGCGGCAAGCCGCAGCGGGCGCTCTGCCAGTCGCCATGAGGGCAGCAGGCAGGGTGCCTTCGGCGGTTTGCCTGCGGAGGGTCCGCTGGTCCCACGGCTTTGGTGGATCTCCCACAGGCGGAAGGTCCGCCAAAGCTCCGGGAAAAGCAGACCCTCCACAGGCAATCCGTGGAAGGCACCCTGCCTGCCGTGCTTGGGGCTGCAAAATCCCTAGAGCCACCCCTGATGGCAACACCCATTGTTTCATGTTCTCTGTGTGTGTATATATATATCTCCCTACTGTATTTTCCACTGCATTCATCCGATGAAGTTGGCTGCAGCCCAGGAAAGCTTATGCTCAAATAAATGTGTTAGGCCTTGGCTACACTTGAGAAGTACAGCGCTGTTGGTGGCTTTATAGCACTGTAACTCACTCCCTGTTCACACTGGCAAGGCACATACAGCGCTGTATCTCTGTGGCTACAGCGCTGCTTGTACTCCACCTCCACGAGAGGAATAAAGAGTATAGCGCTGCACTGGGGCGCCAGTGTAAACAGGGAATAATCTTACTACGCTGTGACTGACCTCCAGAAGCTTCCCATAATCCTTTTAAGTGAAGATAACTCTCTTTGTTTTGTTGTGATGCCTCTGTTTGTTTTGTTGTGAACTCGGGGCTCCGGAGCTGGTTATCAAAAAACAAACACAGCTAGTGTTTGCTGTGACTGGGCAGAGGCAGGGGGGACCCTTTTGGAATGCCCACAGCTAGTGTTTGCTGGAAGGGAGGGGGCTTGAGAAGAGAAGCACCACGGTTGGTGGGGGGGGGTCCATTTCAGCGCGGCTGCTTATCTGGTCTGTGAGGGGAAAAAAAAGTTGCTGTTTGCTTTCAGTGAGTGAGAGA
Organism: Chelonoidis abingdonii; assembly: GCF_003597395.2. Lineage (NCBI taxonomy): Eukaryota > Metazoa > Chordata > Testudines > Testudinidae > Chelonoidis > Chelonoidis abingdonii. The sequence goes on from NC_133773.1 coordinate 36,356,827, forward strand.
AGGGTAGAGGAAGGGGTTGGAACTTGCAAGGCAGGGCACTGACACAGCGTCGGCTCCAAAAATCCACTCTCTCTCTCCCCCATGCTCCCTGTCATGCTCCACCCCACCTCACCCTTTTGAAAAGCACATTGCAGCCACTTGAACGCTGGGATAGCTGCCCATAATGCACCTCTCCCAATGCTGCTGCAGATGCTGCAAATGAGGCCACGACATTGCGCTGGTAGCTGTCAGTGTGGACAGACTGCAGCGCTTTTCCTACTCAACTATACGAAGACAAGTTTAACTCCCAGCGCTGTACAGCTGCAAGTGTAGCCATACCCTGAGTCTCTAAGGTGCCACAAGTACTCCTGTTCTTTTAACTAATGCAAGGGAATGAGAGAGAGGGAAGATACAAGTAATAGGAACAAAATCTTAAGATTTCAGTAAGGCTTTACAGTTAGTTGTCAAATAAAATTTCCGGGCTAGTATCTGTGTAATTCCATTATCCTAATACTGTACCTCAGACCTCTGTCTTAATCTGTGCATCATTTCTTTCAGTTTTTGTAGCTGTGCATGATTTATGTGCAGTTGGCTTCTCACTGCCCTCTGCCAATTTATATGAGATAATTCCTACTCCAACTGGAGAAGTGTTGTAAGTCAAGATCACAGGTAAAGTGGGGTCCCATTGCACTTACACCTGTGCAACTGACAACACATTTAACTGCATCAATTTTTTTCTGTCAATACCTCCTAATTCCCATATTTTCTCTTTTTTATAACAATTCCATCAGTGATTTTAGTAGAGTAGACAATCATGAAATGAATTTTCAACAGTAATTAACTGGCACCGGGAAAATTCATTAGTATTATTACACTATTACATATATGTTTCAATTGAGATTGGGGTCCCATTGTGCTAGGTGCTGTACAAACATACGGGGAGAGGCAGCTCTGTGTCAGTTGTCACCGATGACCTCACACTCTTTTATATAGTCCTTCAGTATGTTCCATCTCCTACACCAATGGTGGAATTTCTTAAGTATGCTGCTTAGCTTTCACTAGACAATCTTGAATCAGCTAAAGGAAACAAAAGTCAGTTTCTCACTGATTTTGAAGGCTAGCTATTTTGGTGTTTCTGGTGATTCCTGTATCATGTTCTTTCTCTGAACAACAGTCCCCCAATGTGCCCATGTAACCTATCTAGATTGCTTGAGAACAGCAATATTTTTGCATTCTGTGTCCAGTACTTTCAAAATGATTCACTATATTCAGAGATTTTGACCAAGACACCTTTTCCCCCGTAAGCCACACTTAGCAACATGCTGCACAGTTTAGTGCTAAATAATTCTGCAAGTAAATTGAAATCTCAGCTGTTCTAACATGCACATGGAAACCAAACCTTTCGACTTGCTATAAAACACACGGGTCAAAACTTACTTTTTTACAGTCTTGGGAACAATATCTTTCAGTTAAGACTTTTTTTGGATTAATGAAAATCCTTTCACACTTCAATAAGAACATTCAAATTAGTTTCTTCTGTTTGTTTTTTTTCCCCTGGTGCCTCAAGATATTCAGCAGAGCAAACATCTTGGATCCAACAGTTGTAATACTGCTCCCTTTCCTGCTTTCCAATATCCCATTTGTAGGCTTGTCCAGGTGCTCCATGTATATGCTAAAATTTTCTATAGCTTCTTTGAGGCATAATCCGATCTTATTTCTGAAAGAGTCCTTTTATTGCCGTAGTTTCTTTTGTTCAGAGACTTCCTGTGTTCCCTTTTCTATTCTGAAATTCTATTCTATTCTGTCCTCCTCACTAAATTGTTGGTTTGGAGTAATAGATATAGACTCTAATACTGTGTTTACTAAGGATGTGTAATCCAAATATGTGAGCAAAGATGAAGCAAGCATTGTTATGGTTTATTCTAGAATTCTACCCACAAAACTCCCCACCAGGTGATATGTTAACACAGACAACCAATTAAAAAAAAAACCATAGAGGCATTGCACTGTCAGATCAAATTCCCAGTGGCTGCTCATTGATCTTGCAAAGAGGACATTGACACCTAGCAATTTTTGAGTGGATCAGTCTTTCTATGGGTTTCACAGACATCACACTGGCTAGATCATGTGTTAGGCAGCATGCCTGGACTAAATGTCTCTGCCATCCAGGGAGAGACTAATGTAGTCCTGTGTTCCCTGGACCTTAAAGGAAGCAAATTCTTTATTACTGGCAGGGCTGAGTCTGGATACTCAGCTTTCTGAAGCAGTCATTATTGCCAGTTCTAAGAAACACACCTCATTTTAGATCCCGAGCCAAAGATCATTCACAACAAGAGGAACGTTTACACCGACATCAACAGCTTTGGATCAAGGCTTTAGAACTGTCCTGTTTCAGTGGGGGCATTGTGATTCTTTTATAATGTCTTCATGGTGGGTAACAGGGATGGGGTACCTTTGGCAGAAGAGCTGATCAGAAAATCTTGAAAAATCTGAAATTCTACAAAAGAAATCTTGGCAAATTTTTTTTGTGGAATTCCTCCCCTTCCCCATTTTTTTTCAACCAGTTCTATTTGTTGTCTTCCTTTCCACCCCCTATCTTAATACTGTACAGATGACCAAAAGTGGAGCAAGGTTAAAACATGCAGGTGAAGAAAAAACAAGTGTTTGTGGCAGGGGAGGACTGTTATCACCCATGAAGATGTCAGAAAGGGTCCTTAAAAATCTGTGGAGTTGGCTGAGACAAAACGGTATTGCATCTAGAGTTGGCTGACATTTTTGGCAGTTGTCTGAAAACAAAAATTGTCACAAAATATTTTGATATTGTTGAACTGCTCCATTTTTCACCAAAAAAACTCCGGACCTTTTATTCTAATATTTCCTCTTCCCTTTCCCTTCCCTCCCCTTCCCTTCCTCCCTCCCCCCATCTGTATAGTAAAAAGCTACTGAACTGGTTCCCGATATTTTTAGTTTAATAAAAACTGGGGTCGGGGGCTGGTAAGCAAACATTTGTTGATAACCATTTCAAAAACTTTTTTGATGGTTTTGATAGACATTATGAACTTTTTTAAAAAATCCAAATAAACAAAACAAAACAAGGTTCCATTTTAAACACTTTGAAATCAAAACAAATTCAATTTTTATTGTAAAATTACTTTTGGATTTTTCAACCAGTTCTAATAGAATCCCAGTTGATATCAAGGTCTCTCTCTGCTGAACTCTGAAGATTGCACTGTATTATACGGCATATATCGCTGCCCACGTAAGGTCACTTGAACCATTAGTTATTCATTTCAAATAGCTACAATTTGGTTTTCAGTTGAATAGAACATACTGGATTCGTTGCACCTCTGATTTGTATTGACTCATGTTTATACAGTATGTAATCATGATAAATATGATACATTTTTACAAGGATGTTTCAAACTTCATTGTAATTTAACTATATAGACCTCTTAAATTAGTCTCCTCTCATACACATGTTAGTGAGAATAGGGTGTTCTGGAAAAACAGATATATATGGAACTTATGAGCACTTAGGCCACAATTCAGGAAAGCCTTAAGTGAATGCTTAAGTCCATCCCTGTTTTTCTAAATTGAAGCTACAGAGAATACAGAATAGCCAAGTCAAGATCCACTGTGTGGAGTGGAATGGAGAATGTTGCATGTAATGTAATTCTGACAGGGAAACTCGGCTAATTTTGCAAAGCAGCCTGTGATGTATTCTTGCTGCACTTGTTTCTCATTATGTTTCTATGCCTAATTAATCAAAATGTACCTTCTCTACATTAGGTGAGCACTCCTCTCAGGGAAAGAATAGAACTCACCAACATGATGAATCCTCCTCACACCTGGGCAATAAATATGTATGTTTACTCTTTTATTCTGTTTTCTGTAACTTTCATTAATATCTGTTATCATTAGCATGGTTCAGTTAAGCTAAAACAAAAAGCAAAGAATCATAAGCAGAAAAAACTAATAACTTCTGTCAGTAAGAACCTTAAGGCCATTTTGCCTAAACTTTCATGAACTAGAATCACAAATTAGCTGGGCGGTTTTCCCCATGTTGTAAAAGCAATATTAGAATTTTACTCCATTGCTCTGGCCTGATATTTTGCCACTCATGTACTCAAAAAGTTAAGATTTCTATATGGGCTACAGCTGATATCATGTGGTAGCATTCTACTAAAATAAGAGTCAATCCTGCTTTGTGCTGAAATAATTCTAAGAGGTGCTATTTTCTCAATATCTATTGAAGCCAATGAAAATGGAGGTACTCTGCACCTTGCAGGATGGGGCGTAACGAGTGCATTTCTTTGCTTTGACTGTTGACTATTATTTCCTATTGGGTGGAGCTTTACGTTTTTATATGTGAGCCCAAACTAAACATATGAAGTTAAGTGCCTAAATAAAAGCAGCCAGATTTACAGGGGTGCTAAAGACCTCAGTCCCATTGGCTTCACAGGAAGTTGTGCACATTTCAGACCTCTACATATTAGTCAGTTTTTATTTAGGTGCTTCAATGTGGATTAAGGTGCTAGATTTCAGTCACCCTAAATTTGAGAATGTTGTCCCACGTTTTTGAATATAGGAAAGCAGGGGTCTCTGGAGAATCCATCCAGGTCAAAACTTGAAACCCATCAAGGTCTTTGTGATGTTCTCCAAATATAAAGTCTTTTCAGGCAGTCATGTCTTTCCATCTTTCCCCCTGTGGTTGTACCCTTGCCCTTCTTTTCACAGTAATCACTTGTCATTTTTATTATATCATATTTTATTTACTTTTTATTAAGGCAAAGTTATAATAAAATGTTAACATGCTACACCATACATTACTTGTTACTCAGGATCGGTTAATATTCAAAGAACCTTGCTAAAGATTCTGGCTGGCTGGTTAGGGAGATCTCCTACTCTGGGTACACTACAAAGGGTACCTACATTTCTAAAAATCTATCCTCTTTTTGGCATTTCACTTGTGTATAAACTTGGTGTGAAAGCTTTTTCATGAAAAGGACAGTCCATATTTTACTATACCACAATTCCATAGGATGAGGAGTCACCTTTTACCACTAATGCACAAAACAAAGTTTAGCTGCTTACAAGAAAAAATAAATGTATTTGTCATGCTGTTTAAATACAGATCCTTTACTAGAACACTAAGTCAGCAGTTAGTGAATCTCTTAATAATTTCCTTCCCAAACTCTCCAGTTCCTGGACAATGCCACCAGATGTGCAAGTATGTTTACTCTTTCACCACAACCTCACCAACAGAGCACCTCTATATTAGCAAAAATATAATGGAGTCAAATGCCATCTATATAGTAATTTATAAACATTTTCTTTATGAGCTACACAAATTGAAGATGTATATCTTCTTTCCTATGTACAGACTCACTCATCCAGGTCAATTTCCACTCAGTCCAGGTCCAAATCCCTCTCCCATCATTTTATCTGGGTTGTTTTCTTATTAACATTTTTTTCCAGTCAAAATTGTATACATCTTAGAAATTAAATCTTGTATTTATTTACTTTATTTGTTCCTGGGCTAACTCTTCAAATGTAGTTCAAGGTCTAGATAGAGCTGCCTTGTGTCCAGTTTTCACAATAAAACGTTTGAGTTGTAAATATTGAAAATATGGGATTTTCATATTTGTATGATTTCAAATCAGGCCCCAGGAACAGTTGTGAGAATTGAGTAATCTCAGCTAATCCCCACACTGAATAGTCACTTTACTTCCTAGGGGTACATTCCTGATCATTAATGAAAGTAGATAAAAGAGAGGGCCTAAGCAACAGGAGTTGACTAAATTTCTCCAAAGCTGCTAAGGATGTCTGGTTGAGTGGGTGCTTTTATTTTTTTTATTTTTTGGTGATCTATGTTTCTTTTTAACCCAACAATTACTAGGAATACCTTTGTTTGGGCTTCTGTTTTGTTTGATTTATACCCAATGTTTGGATGGTCTGTTGTTAACTTGAATCATGTCTTTTAATGGTGATGCATAATAAGAAGCCAAATTAGGGAAAGCGAGTTCATCCCACATTGTAGGCCATAGAAGCTTAAAACTCACCTTTTGTTTTTTATGTTTTTACAAATTTTAATAGTGCACTGTCATGCTGTCTAGAATGGCTCAATGACCATGAGAGCGCACCGCAGGGCAGACTGTCAAAAACAGGGCAGACACCCCAAACTGGTAGTGTGCTCTACAATTGTTTCTCCACAATATTTATTCTTTAAAATATTTAGGATTCCTTTACCCATTTACATGTATACAGCTGATAACAATTTACTTTGATCCTTTTGGGAATATGTCCTAAAATTTCAGATTTATCATGCTTTATTTTGAAGCCCGATAGCTATCCAAATTCCATTGTTCTGTAATTTCTATCTAGGCTTCTGGATCCTGCAAATATAACAAGATGTTGTCAGAATACAAACCTATTTTGTGTTCTAATCCAAGAAGGCGTTTTGATGCTCTTTATCAAGGGGCTGCTTCTAAATGTTTATCGCAAATGGCTCCGTTGCCAAAGCAAACAACATGGGAGATAACTGGCAACCATGTTTCATACTTCTGGACAAATTAAAAGGAAGGGATCGATGACCATTAACCAAAGCAGATGTGCGAGGATGAGTACGTAGGGGCAATATGCCCCTATAAAACTGATTTCCAAAATGAATCTTTACCAAAATCCATCTGAGGTGCTCACGCTCCAGCCAGTCAAAGGCTTTCTCAGTGTCCAAAAAAGCAGTGCACGGGAAGAATTGCTCAAATGCACATTATAGATCAAACTCAGAGTTCTTCTGCTATTATTAGACAGATGCCTGTCACCAACAAACCAACATTGGTCAGGGTGCATATATTTATACAAGATGACACCCAATCTATTTGCTAGCACCTTGGCATAAATTTTAGTATCCCCTTTAATTAAAGAAATAGGTCTGTATGATGTGCACTTAGTAAGGCATTTTCCTTCTTTAGGAATGACCACAATATTTGCCTCTTTTTCAGTGAACCTGGAATGTCATTCCCCTACAATATTATTAAACTATTAAACAGTTCAGTTAAAATAAGGACTCAACAATTGCATTAGAACTCTATAATACTCTTCAGAAAACCCATTGGGACCTGCAGCTTTATTGGATTTTAAATTCTTAATTACAACTTCAACTTCCTCTGCAGCAATTTGCCTATCAAGAGCTGCCCCATCATCCTCTGAGAGCTGAGGCATTTTCATGCTTCTCAAATATCTACTTATAAGTTCAGGGTTTGGATGTTCTGAAGTGTACCAAGTATGGAAAAGGTTAGCAAACATTTCTGAGATCTGTTTGATGCCAGTCACTAATCTGCCTTTTTATTTCTAATCAGAGGGATGGATGATTTATTCTGTTTCTTTGTTAAATTTCTGGACAAAACCCTATCAACTTTATTGCCCTTTTCATAATATCTTTGTTTAATATATGTGTTTGCCCAGCTTTTCGTCTTTGTGACAGATTAGTCTTCCCTCTTATCTCTTTTATTTTCTTATACACTCTTTTTTAGATCCTGTAGAGTTATGTTTACTTTCCAAAACAGAAAGTTCTTTAACCAATCTCTCTTCTTCAAGAGCTCTCATCTTTTTGAGGTGTGATGCTATATTTGTTAGTATCCCTCTCATTACTGCCTTTCCAGCATCCCCAAAACACTTATTGATTCTTCCTTTATAATTTTTTTTCCATATATTGCTGAACATTTTAAGGGGGTCATATAACAAAGTTCTATTGTACTGTCAAGCCCTTTCTCTTTCCACTGAGTCCCAATCTTTTAAATTAATATATGCAGGGAGCATGATCAGACCTAGTTATCATTTCTGGATTAGGATTTTTGACAAGATTAGCCAACATCCTAGAACATTTAAATCATATAAATCCTCGAATCCATGAGTAGAAGACATCCAGTTTCTTTTCCCACCAGACATACACCCAGGTCCTTATTTTCTCAATTATGCAACAAATTTGCACTTGCTGCTCTGTGCACATTTCATTGGGATTAAGTCCTTTGTTAAAATCCCCCTAGAATAATATCCCCTTCCCTAAACCTTCTGAAATCCCTAAAAAAAGGATCAGAAAAAGAAGCTTGCCATTGATTGGGAGTTTACTTTTGAAGGAGCCCTTAATTTAAATTATGTCTGCTTTCGGTGTCTATTATAATTTCATTTTTTTAAATATCTTTAGCAGACTTGGAACTCTTCCCTCATCTCCTTTATTCATCTTTCTGATTTCTAAATGGTGGATCTTTCAAGTCAGCCTTAGTGACTAGGGCTTCTCCACCCACATCCATAGTGTGTTTACTGGAGGGGAAGTTACTTTCTTTTGTGGCCATGTCTTTGTTTTAGGGCAGGCAGATTTCTGTACTGGGGAATCTCTTCCTTTCAAGACACCTAGATTTTCTTATCTTAAATCCTTGTTTATTGCACCTCTCCCAAGATGGCTGCGGCCACACTTTTCCTTTGTTTGTCTGACCTTTCCCAAAGGGCCTCTGCCACAGATGCACAATTGTAATTAGCTGATTGGTTGTTGGTTTTTAATATGTCTTTATACTTCTCTGCAGAATGCAGACTGGCATTTTGAAGTGCGACAGGGAAGATAAGGGCCTGAGTGTACACAGCTATTTGCCATTTAAGACTCTGCTACTTTAACTAGAAGTCATAACAGCTTCCACTGGAAGCAGTAATGAGCAGCAGTTCGGTAGCACTGAAAAGAAACCTGGTTGCTGTGAATGAATGAAGCTGCTAAGTTAAAAGTAATATTAATATTTTCAGAGGCATTTAAGTGGCTTTTGTAGTGTACAGAGAGCTTGAGCACTATTACCATGCAAAAAAGTTACATTTTCTTTCTATAATTCATGTATATAATGCAAACACATTTATATTCATACAGCACTTTCTACAACACTGAGCTTTATATAGCAGGACCATAATCCTGCAAGCTGATCCACATGAGTGATTCACTGGTGCTCCAAGTATGCTCAGAGGTCTAACCGCATGGGTCTGATTGCAGGAATAGGACTCAAACAATCAACAGCACTGAAACGCAGCCATTCCAGGGCTCAGGCCGGCAGCCAATCAACGAGCAGCATGCTGCACAATATTAGGATAGATGGGAATTAGCAGTATAGGCACAGAGAGCTAAAGTGAAATAAAATTTAAAAATATATTTCCCAAATGGGCCATATACAATTCTGGGGAATATAGGATGCATAGACTACCAAGCAATACGTGCCAAAGCAAAGGCACCAAAGCCTGCATGAAGATATGGATAGCAAGCAGACAGACTCAGAAAAAAATGAACCTTTAAATAGAATTAGAAAGACTATGTACATTTAGATAAAAAGTGTTCAGATCAAAATGTATAAACCTTTTTCTTACATAAGAAGCAGTTTCTATCTCTAGTAGATAAAAAAAGAAAGCATTTAAATTACAGTACCTACCAGTGAAAAATATATTAATGAGGCACCATTTCTGGGGAAGAACCCATGGTTCTGCAAAGTTCCTCATCGGAGGAGGGAGGGTTCTCAACTCCTTTTGAAGCCAATGTGAGTTGGTGCTTTGTACATCACAGGATAGGTCTCAGAGTGAGTATGTGAGAAACAACAAATGAGAAATGTACAGACGGCTCTGTCCTGCTTGCACTTAAGGAAGTGGAAAACTCCCATTGGCTTTCATGAGTGCAGCAGGAACAGCTCCTAAACAATGCATTCACTCAATGTTTTTACTGGTCATTTTTTGGGGGGAGTCTTATTGTACAAATAGCCAAACTTGCCCCTGTCCTTCATTCTAAGGCCTTTTGGAGAATAATAGTAAATTCATAGGGTCAGCCTTTGTATGGGCATAGCAGGAACTTTGGTCACTGTGCTCTTATAGGCTGGGGTTCTGCTTGGTGCTCGGTTAGACTTCACCAGTGTGCGCCTGTTGTAGGCAAATGATTTAAAGGAGCAAGTTTTCTTTCATGAATTTGCACATTCCGTGACCAGACAGATTTGGTGAGAAATTCTGCTCAGTTGAAATCAATATTTTATAAACTGAGGCAAGTCCTTGTTCTCAGGTGAGGCCTTTGATCAAATATTGCCCTGGGAGAACAAATAATGTGAATTCCTACAGATGTAAGCAATTGAGAATAAACATTCCATCTATAATTCCAATAGTTATCTTTTGATTTTGGCACCATAATAAAAACCTTGTTTGTATGCCAATAGTTGATACTGACTAATCTGAATAGGGATGATAATCTTGAGATTTTTATTGCCATTTCAGATGTGAAGCTGCCTCTTTTGCCACATTATAAAGGAACTGCCCTCTGAAGTTACAGTTCCACAGAGGACATGTGGATCAGCTGCAACTTCCTACAGAATAAAGGAACTGCCCTCTGAAGTTATAGTTCCACAGGGGACATGTGGATCAGCTGCAGCTTCCTATAGACAGGCAGAACATTTGTGTTAATTGTTCTATGATTAGCTCTTAATTTCCATACTTTAAATGCCTTGTGTCTTCTGCTGGAAAGACTCTCTTGTGTTTTCTTAACGGCTACATAACTGGTGTACTGTACATATTTATTATTTCTACACATATTAAAGCAGAGAAACTTTCAGAAATGATACAAATATTGTAAAAATCTGGTGGTGTGTGACTAATAATGATGTCTGTCTTGTATATAGAAATGTTTTCTTCCCATACAGGAAGTAATATGTTAATATATTTTCTTATATGCTCAATAAATAGTCTTCTGAAAGAATATGTAGTAGATTGCAAACTTGGGGCCTGATCTTTCAAACACTAGTATGCAAAATTATCATTACCACAAGTACGTCCATTGACTTCTATGGGGCTACTCATAATAGGATGCACTTCACCTGGTAGTAAATGTTTGCAGGATGGGGCACTTGGAGATAATATCAAAGTGGTTTTGGTTTTGTTTGTTTCCATGAAGGGGGTGATTTTACCAATTACATTTTACATTAGATTTTTTTAAAACACTGTAAATTGCTGCACATGGGCCTTAAAATGCAAACGAATTACAAACAAATATTATAGGGTTTGTTTGTTTTTTTACTGTTCCTTGGGTAGTCACTTCGTTATATCTGCTGTAAGAATATTTTTTTCAGAATTAATCTACAATATACAGTGAGAACTACAAGGCATTTACAATACTACAGGCTCCATTTGTCAAGGGAATAACAACAGTGATAGGCCTTGTTTCTCCAATTTTGAGTAATGCATGGAATTCCTATTCATTATTTATCAACTCTGGAAATTTAATGATTCCTTCCAGTGATAATTACAGAAGATCTCAATTTAGAAAGCATTTAGGTAAGTATGTAAATAGTGCTGCTATCTCCATGTGGTCTGCTTTTCTAGATATACAAACCTTTGGAAATTATAATAATTTGATCAATCTCAATCTGTTGATTCAAGTTCCATTTATTTGCTGAAATATGAAAATGAGACACAGGAGTCTGATTAGTGGTCTAAACACAGGATTGAGAACCAAGCATTCTAATCCTAGTGCTTTCCACTATGCGTTCAGGCAAGTCACTTAGCTCTTCTTTCTTGTTTTGCTGCTCTGCAAAGTGGCAACAATAACACCTACCTACCTACCACTCACAGAGCTGTTGTGAGGATTAATTAGTTAATGTTTGTACAGTACTTAGAAAATGAAAAGTGCTCTTCCAGTGGTAGGCATTATCAGCTTCTTGTTTTCTCTTTGATGGGTCCCACCTTGTATCTAAGGCCTGGTCTACACTACATGTTTATACCGATTTTAGCAGCGTTAAACCGATTTAACGCTGCACTCATCCACAAAACGAGGCCCTTTATATCGATATAAAGGGCTCTTTAAACCGGTTTCTGTACTCCTCCCCAAAGAGAGGAGTAGCGCTGAAATCGGTATTACCATATCGGATTAGGTTAGCGTGCCGCAATCAACGGTATTGCCCCGGGCGGTAGTCCACAGTGCACAACTCTGAGCGCTCTGTGGAAAGCAATCTGAACTAGATTGCATGGCCAGGTAGACGAAACCTGCGAACTTTTGAATTTCATTTCCTGTTTGCCCCAGCGTGGAGCTTGATCAGCAAGGGTGTGATGCAGTCCCAATCCCAAAAGAGCTCCAGCATGGACCATACGGGAGATCATGGATGCTGATCGTTGTATGGGAGACCAAATCTGTTCTTCACAGCCTCATTACAGAAGACGAAATGCCAAAGCATTTGAAAAAAATCTCCAGGCTACACAGTGCTGAGTGACAAGTGTAACGGGAAAGCAAAGAATCAAATGGACGCTCATGGAGGAAGGGAGAGGGGACTAGGGACACAGCTATCACAGGTCCCCACAGTCCGAAAGCATTTGATTCTTCACTGAGCTCCATGCATCTGTAGGGTCAAAACACATTGTCGGGGTGATTCAGGTATATCTCGTCAATTTACTCCCCCTCCCCCGCCATGAAGACAAAGGTGGGAAAAATATGTTTCTTGATTTTTTCTATGTCACCCTCTGTCTACTGCATGCCTAATGGTAGACCGGTGCGGGCGCACTGACACAGAAGCATCCTCTCCCCTGCGTCTCGGTGGCAGCGTACACGTGCAGTAGACTGAGTAGCCATCCTTGTTGTCAGCCCGTGAGTCTCCTTGGCTGGCTCAGGACGGTCGGGTGGGGTGCCAGAAAATAGGAATGACCTCTCGGTTATTCCCAGCAGAGTTGTACGAACGGCTGGTAACCGTCCTCATCATAGCAACTGGGTTGCTGAACTCCATCCAGAACCCCCCTTTCATGTCAAAGAAAAAGATTCGTACTGCCTGGACTATCATCGGCAGCGGGACGCTGGGCTCCCTCACCCCCACCATTTAGTGTCTGCCTGGACTATTATAGCAGCTGGAGCCTGCCTCCTCTCATTTTGATATCACTAAAAACTCAGTGTTCTTATTCCTGCATTCTTTATGACTTCATCACACACAATGGGGGCTCTGCAATGTTAGCCCAGAAGTTGGGAGAGGATGGGAAGCAAACGGTGCGGTTGTTGCAGTGGCACCCCTAGAAGGATGCAGCTCAACTATTCTGTGGGATCTGACACATGTGCCAGGATTGGCTGTGCTCCTGGTTCTTCTAGTACACTTACCCCATATTCTAGCAGGACTGACTCTATTTTTAGATACAACATTGAAGGAATGACCCGGGGGTCATTCCCTGTTTTGTCTTTGCGCCCCAGTGACCTCAGCAGCAGGAGGTTAAAGATGACTGAACCATCATTGTCATTGCCAATTTACAGTGGCCAGCAGATGGGACAAAGAAACGACTGGATAACCGTCTCTGCTACGTGCAATGCAAATGAAATGCTGCTGTGTAGCGCCTTGCAAGTACGCCTCTGTCAGCGGATCCAGACATCGGTGACAGTGACAAAAAGCAAACGGGGTCCATGGTTGCCACTGATTATGGCGTCTGCCAGTGAATCCAGGGGAAAAGGCGCAAAATGATTGTCTGCGTTGCTTCATGGAGGAAGGAATGAGTAACCACATTTACCAAAATCACCACGCGACCCTTGTTTTGCCCCACCTGCATCTGGATCTCACCCAGAATTCAATGGGCAAGGGGAGACTGCAGGGAACTATGGATAGCGTACAGGATAGCACTACCCATCAATGCACGCTCAAGAAATCGACGCCAGCCTCGGTACATGGATGCACATCACTGAATTATTGTGGCTTTGTGGTGGCCGGTGCACTCGCTAATATACAATCTGTTTTACAACGAGTTTTATGTAAAATCGAATAATTGTGTAAGTGTAGACGTACCGATAAGAGACCAAAGGAAACTTTTTTATGAAGCACTGTGAAGCTGGGCACCAGTCCACAACAGTGTGCTACAGACTGCAGACTTGAATTCTCTATGATAGATAAGTATCACGAGGGTTTAAGCCGTATTATCTGGCATCTTGCTAAAGCATACAAAGAGTCTGTGGCCAACTTATAGACTAACAGACGTATTGGAAGCAATGAGCTTCATGGGTGACAACCACTGTCATCAAATTCACCCCAAGAAGCTCATGCATCTTTGGTGCTGGAATCATCTGAGTGACTCGGAGGATTTGGCTGAGCAAAAGCATCATACGCACTGAACTATAGTCTCACACGCACTAGAACTCTACTCATCTAGCCCCACCAACCCCCCCCCCCCAACTTTTGGGGGGGGGGGGGTGGCCAAAAAAACCCGCCCCCCCCATAACCCCCCCCCCCCCCCCCCCCCCCCCCCCCCCCCTCACATAGCCCCACCCATTAATATTACCCCCCTTTGGAGAGACCCCCCCCCCCACCAAAACCCTCACTCAGATCCCCATACATTTTGTTCCCCCCAACCTCGACAAATTCTTACCTCCCACATCTCACCAGTGACACCCATCATGACGGACTAACCAGATTCAGCCACACCATCACCGTTCACTTCACCTGCCACGCTCACCAAACGTACACTACGCCATCATATGCCAGCAATGCCTCTGTATGTACATCGCGGCAAACTGGAACAGTCTCTACGGAAAAGGATAAATGGACACAAATACAGATATTAGGAATCGGTGATATACAAAAAACTGTAGGAGAGCAACTTCAACCTCCCTGGCACCACCTATAGCAGACCTTAAGGTGGCCATCCTGCAGCAAAGACTTACAGACCAGACTTCAACGAGAAACTGTTGAGCTTCAGTTCATCTGCAGATTTGACACCATCAGCTCAGATTAAACAGAGACTGTGAATGCTTGTCAACTACAAAACCAGTTTCTCCTCCCTTGGTTTTCACACATCAACTGCTAGAACAGGGCCTCAATCCTCCTGATTGAACAAAACCTCGTATTCTCTAGCCTTGCTTGCTTATTAGTACGCCCCGGAAATTCACTACATGCATCTGACAAAGTGGGTATTCACCCACGAAAGCTCATGCTCCAAAACGTCTATTAGTCTATAAGGTGCCACAGGATTCTTTGCTGATTTTACAGATCCAGACTAACACGGCTACCCCTCTGATAAAAGCTTCATGATGTCTGTACTTTCAAAAGGTGAGGCCATCTAAAATGCGCAATTCTAGAGTTTATATAAAATATTATACCCACTTCAGCTTTCTGACTGCTGAGGATTCCCAATGGAAAGAAGGATCTATGCCCGAGTTTTCATATAAATGTAAAATAGGTGTTTTGTTGCACATTCTTTATAGGACAGTTTGAAAGAGCTGAGAAATGTGAGTGTGGAAGATTAATATAAGTGATTATGCAATATCAGTGTGCAGAAACTGTCATTAAGTGTCCAGATAATGTTAATCTTACAATAAAACTTTGTATCTGTATTAAGAGCCTCTCTTCTCTCTCTCTGCAAATACACAATATATAATCCACACCAAATACAAATACTGGACCTGACCCTGTTTTCCTGTTGCAGACTGCATGAGGCAGCCCTCAGGTCCAAGTGTTACCCTGTTTCTGCAGTGAAGCATTCTTGGCATTGTGGCTCCAAGGGACACCGGTGAGTTTTAGGCCTTGCAGCAAAGCATTCTGGGGAAGAGGCTAGGGATATAAAGAGCTCTCTTTCTTAGTGTAGGAGAGAGAGGGGCAGGAGCCGGGCTCAGCAGCAAGAGAGAGACTAGGAAAGGAGTCTGGCCTGGGAAGAGGCTTCGGAAGACAGCCAGGCTAATTTCACAGGCTAACTTAGCCCAAGAAGTGGATGTTTGTAGCAGAACAAAGGAAATATTCTCAGTGGGACAAGCTAGTGGTCAGACCTGCCCCTGCTTCATTTTTGAGGGGCCAAGTCTTTCTCTCTGGATGACCAGTAAGGGGTACTTGAGTTGTACGATGGAGAAGATTGACAGATGCTTGAGGAAGTGCTGTGACCCAGGGAAAGAGATTAGAAAAGTCCCTTTTGGGACTCTGTTACCCCAAAAGGGTGATGTTTAATGGTCTAGCTGGGGGACAAACTCCCCACCAAGGAGAGAAACTAGGCCTTTAGATTAACAGAAAGGTAAACATTACACACATAAAACACTCATGGGATCTCTAGGAGAGATGCAAAATCAAGCCCAGTGAGATGATACCTGTCAGTAAAACATGGCTGAAATAGAAACTAGGCCTGAAGAGACCATTAAGTCATCTAGTCTGACCTTCTGTGTAACCAACAGCTAGATCCAAGGCATGAATTTTGCTTGTATTTGTTCTGTGTGGCAATATGAACCAAATTCAAAAATTTCAACAGTCTGAACATAATCAGAAGGTAATTAATGTGCATTGCTGCAATTCAGGAATAACGGACATTTTTGATCGGCAAACAATTTATGTTCAGCTCCTTCAAAGATGCATTAGGTCTTGAGTCATGATTAAGAAAGCACCTGGGAGTCACATTTGTCAGGGGAGAAGAATGCTCGGTGTTTGTATTAGGCAGCATTCAGCTTGAGTCCAAGTGCTTGTCCATAGAGTGTCTACATTTTATATGGTGTCTGCATTTCTTTGGGTTTGTTCCTGCCCAGACTTACAGAAGATTTGGCAGCCTTGTAAGAAGTATTTTTTCTAATGTTGACTTGAAAGTTCTGGCTAATTCTACCTTTTAGAGTTTATGCTCATTTTTAGAAACTCTTTGGTTAACACATTTGAACAGATCCCACTTTAGAATGTTGATTTATTATTGTGCTGTGCCAACTTGCTGGAAGGATGGGCTATAACTTAGTCGTATTAAACAGTTGTATGTGGTTTACCAGATATAGGCACTGCCCTGGGTTGGAGATGGTGCAGAGATACACAGCCCCAGCAGGAGCTCTGGGAGACATTATGGCTCAGATTTTCAAAGGTATTTAGTAAACTAACTTGCATAGAAATCAACTGGAGTTAGGCACCTAAACATATTTTTGAGGAGCTGGCCCTGTGCTACAATGAAAGCAGGGAGAAAGCCACCCTCCAAAACGTACTCCATTCAAGGCAAATGATAGCCCAGCCACCTCTCTGTCCTTCCTTTGCCCCCTTATGCAGGGCCGGTGCAACCATTCAGGCAAACTAGGCGGCCGCCTAGGGTGCCTACTGGTTGGGGGCGCCTAAAAGCCCCCTCAGGCAAGACGGTGGAGGTGAGCTGGGTGGGAGGGTGCACGGAGAGAGTTGCCCGCAATAAGGAGGGGGGGCGTACAGGGGAACCGCTCCCTGCCCCAGCTCACCTCCGCTCTGCCTCCTCCGCTGAGCACACAGCCCAGCTCTACATCTCCTCCAATCGGCACCGCAAGCCTGGGCGGGGAGGAGAATTAGAGCAGCGCCAACATGCTCAGTGGAGGAGGCGGCGCCGAGGTGAGCTAGGGCAGGGTTAGCTTCTGCAGGAGGTCTCCCCAGGCAGGGTTAGCTATGAGGGGGGGTACAGAGGGAGAGGGGTTAGCTGTCCGGGTGCGGGGGGGGTAGCCTGCTGGGGCGGCTCCCAGCGTGGGGGCTGAGTTAGCTGCTGTGGGGGGGCGGGTTAGCTGGGCTGGGTTGCAAGGTGGCCCTGCCTTACGGTGCTTCTTGTCCACACTTACACTTGCTGAATGCAAACTGAGATTGTGTTCAGCGTCCCGATATGGGGAAGTTCCTGCATTCCGCTCTCTCCCGCCCACTTGCACACCGATGCAGGACAACAAATCAGTCTTTTAAACCTCTTACTTCATTCAGCCATATGGTGAGCACAGATCATACCTGCACCTCTGTGTATGCCCTTTACATGAACATACCCCTCAGTCCTCTGAATCCTACCCCTCTCCGTTATGCTTACAAATACTAGTACATTTCCTAAAAGAGCTTTGCTTCCATCTATGATCTTGTTGCTATGGAAAGAAACAAACACAAGAATTCTCAAACTCTCTCTCTCCTTATATTTTTAATTCGGTGCTGTATAGTCATGTCCTGTGCTAGAGAATATACACTCTGTATTCCCAGTTTCTTCAAGAGGGTGGGGGGCTGAGTTAGCTGCTGTGGGGGGGGCGGGGTTAGCTGGGGGTGGGTGCAAGGTGGCCCTGCCCTTACGGTGCTAGTCTGTGTCCACACTTACACTTGCCTGAATGCCAAACTGAGATTGTGTTCAGCTCCCGTATGGGGAAGGTTCCTGGCATTCGCTCTCTCCCCCATTTGCACACCGATGCTAGGACACAAATCAGTCTTTAAACCTCTTACTTCATTCAGCCCATATGTGAGCACAGATCATACCTGCACCTCTGTGTAATGCCCCCTCTTTACATGAACATACCCCCTCAGTCCTCTGAATCCTACCCCCTCTCTTTATGCTTACTACTAGTAGCATCTCTCCCTAAAAGAGACTTTCTTCCTCATCTATGATCTTGTTGCTATGGAAAGAAAACAAACCAAGAATTCTCAAACTCTCTCTCTCCTTAGTATTTTTAATTCGTGCTGTATAGTCATGTCTGTGCTAGAGAATAACACTCTGTATTCCAGTTTCATTCAAGACCTGCCTTACAGTTATCTTTACAACAGCCTTTTTGTACCTATTGCAAACATAAAGGGCCAGACTTCAGGCTGTGCTAGTGCCAACCTGCCAATGCAAAGTTTATTTGTCCCCTGGAAAATGCCCCCCTCTCTGTGACGAGGGCATTCCTCAAATAACATATGGAGAGCTACCATAGCAATGCCAGTACAATGGGCCTGGTTGGCGTGTGTCTGTCCACCAAAGATCCTCAGCTGCTGTTATGAGTCCTTGGGGCCATAGGCAGCTGGTACAAGCTACAGCAGCACTCAGGGGAATGGCACTGCACAGAGCAGTCTCTGAACTGAGGGAATACAAAGGAAGCTCAAAGTTTCTTTTACAGCAGAGAATCTGATTCAAAATTCTTCTAACAAGAAAAAAACTAAACCTACTATAGAGAACAATTCTGTGCTGGCAGGCATGGGGGCTAGATGAATTTTTTCATTTCTAATTTCAATTATTCTTTAACATTTTTCCAGATGTGGCTCTATTCGATAGAGGAATGACTATGCTAATACTGCTGTTGCTGTTATTAACAGCTTGTAGCTCTCTGATTAGATCAGTGGGACATTTCTCTGTGCACTACTGTGTTCTTTAACTGATGCAATTTGTCATTTGTCCTCCCTCCTCACTTTCTTTTATTACTTAGCCAAATCCACCACCCCTGCTTGAAGTTCTTGGGGAGCTAAACATACAACTAAAATACAAGGCCATTATAACACACCACAAAAAGAAGAGCATAAAATAGCAACAAGCCAACTAAGCAGAACATGATGTGGATTGACTACATCTGGATCAAAGACTGACTCTCAGCCTTCGGATGTAGGCAAATCTGCGATTTTGTTTTTCTGTTTTGTTTTTAAAGCAAAGTAATAATTGAAGCCATTTTGCATGCAGGGTAAGACCTGGTTGTAAATGATTCAAAAGCAGCTTCAAAGCACATTGCAATAGAATTAAGAACTGGAGATGAAAGTGGTTCTGAGAAATTGAAACAAATGTATGTGACCCCATCGCATGTTGATGTATAATAGCGGCTGCCCTTCAGGGGTTCCGTAAGCTTTACAGTTAAGGCCTTTTCTAGTTACAATTAAGGCTTCTGAACTCTTTTGCAGGCTTTTCTGCACGCGATGGGGCCCTTGAATTCAGCTGTTAAAATTGAAACAGTGGTCTGGTCTACACTACACGTTTAAACCGAATTTATCAGCGTTAAACCAATTTAACGCTGCACCCGTCCACACAATGAGGCCCTTTATATCGATATAAAGGGCTCTTTAAACCGGTTTCTGTACTCCTCCCCAAAGAGAGGAGTAGCGCTGAAATCGGTATTACCATATCGGATTAGGGTTAGTGTGGCCGCAAAACAACGGTATTGGCCTCCGGGCGGTATCCCACAGGTGCACTTGTGACCGCTACCTGACAGCAATCTGAACTCGGATGCAACTCGTAGTAGACCGGGAACAAGTATGACAGAAACAGACCCGCAAACTTTGACATTTCAATTTCCTGTTTTCAGAGCGTGAGAGCTCTGATCACTGGGTCGTGGGCGAGGGTCCCCAAATCCAAGAGCTCCACATGCCTATGGGAATAGGGGTCTGATCGCTGTATGGGGAGACAAATTCTGTTCTACTCACAACAGCATCCATACAGAGCTGAAATGAAAGACAGCATGGTGAAAAATCTTCCAGGCTATGATACAAGTCGAGCTCACAGCACTGGTGTGACAGCGTACGAAAGCAAGAATAAATGGACACTCAATGGCGGAGGAGGTACTGAGCTCCAGCTATCCACACATCACCGCCGTCTCCGCAAAGCTCTTTGCATTTGGGCTGAGCTCCCAATGCGTGTCACACGTTTCCGGGTGTCGGTATATGTCGCCCATTTACCCGCCCCCCAATGACGAAAAGGGGAAAAATGTCTTGTTTTATTCCCCTAGGTCTACTGCATGCTGCTGGTAGACGCCGGTGCTAGCGCATGAATAGAACGCATCCTCTCCCCCTCCCCTCCTCCTGCACGGTCCCAGTACAAGGACTGATAGCCATTCCTCGTCCTGCATCGTGAATGGCTCCTGCTGCCTCGGTAAGGCGGTGGGGGCTTGGATAAATTAGGTCCATTCGCGGATCGATGTTACAAAGCTGTAACATCCTCATCATACAACTGTGGGCTGGTTCATCAGCGCCCCCCCACCTTATGCTCTAAAGAAAGATTCTGTCTCCTGGACTATCTAGGCTGGAGCTGCTCCCCCTCATTACCTCACTAAAACCTCAGTGTTCTAATAAATTCACGCACAATCTTTATACTTCATAACACAAAGGGAACTGCCGGGTGAGCCCGGGGTGGGAGAGAACAACGAGTGGGGTTTGGTGCAGGGGCCCCCTGAATGGGCATGCAGCTCATCATTTCTGCAGGCATCTGACATGGAGCGGCTGTTCTCTCTGTTTCTGATACATGTTTCTTAATACACTTGCCCCTATTTAGGCAGGACGCCCTTATTTTTCAGCTTAACCTAAAGGGATAGACTGGGATTCATTTCCTGTTTTGTCTTGCCCCCGGCTGAACCTCAGCAAAGGCCAGTCAGAGCACCCATGACAGCAGCAGACGGTACAGAACGACTGATACTGTTACTCTCCAATTACAATGGCACAGCACATTATCAGAACGACTGATTAACCATCTTGCTCCTTGCAAGGCAATGAATGCTGCTGGCTGCACTGCAGTACCCTTTTCAGTGGCCTCCATACACATAGAGTTCCTGACAAAGCAAAACACTCCATGGTTGCCATCATCTGGCATCTGCCGGGCAATCCAGGAAGCGCAAATGATTGTCTGCTTTGCTTTCACGAGGAAGATGAGTGATGAACATTACTCGAATCACCTGCAATGCTGTATTTTGCCCCATCATGCATTGGGATCTCAACCCAGAATTCCAATGGGCAGGGGAGACTGCGGGAACTATGGGATAGCTACAGGATAGCTACCCACAGTGCAATGCTCCAGAAATCGACGCTAGCCTCGGTACATGGACGCACACCGCCGAATTATTGTGCTTTGTGTGGCCGCGTGCACTCGACTTTATACAATCTATTTTACAAAACAGGTTTATGTAAAATCGGAATAATCCCGTAGTGTAGACATACCCAGTGAGGCTTAGGGCTGAAGACCTTAGGGAAGTTACAACCAGGCTCTGAACTCTGCAGCTCAGACCCATCTCTAGGGTGGACAGTTGTGCAGCAAAGTAGAATGTTACCTTGTCCCTTAGGGCTATGAAAAGTGATACGTACTCTTCCTGAGTTAACAGTTAAATGCCATGACACCAGCCACCTCTGAGGGCACTACGCCTAAATAAGGTCTGGGGGAGTTGATCTTGCTGGATTTTGATCACCCTCATCAGCCTTTGTCATATTTTCCAGTGATCTTCTTCTAAGTCTTACTTAAAGGAAAGGAACACTGTGAACACATTAGTGTAATCCCTAGAGCTTTCTCTTTCAAAAGACTTAGTGCTTGGACTTCAGCTAATTTTGTTTTTCAGTGGAAATACTATACTGCCAAGAATCCAAAATTTGGAAGGATTTCCCCAAACCAAGCCTTGTATTTAATGGATTATCTTAATGAAACCAAGCCTATTTAAGAGACTATCTCAAAGAAGAAAATCAGCCAGACAAAGTAATAACAAAATTCATTAACTACTTAGTTTCCATCAGTCATTCTGCATATCTTAAGTTTAATATGTCAATTTCTGGCACCAGGTGCTTGAACTTTCAGGTCAAATAAGCAAGGCTATGTGGAGTAAATTCACTTCCAAATTCAAAATCTGATTATGTACCTTCTTAGGCATGCCCTCATACAGAAGCCAGTGCTCTTCTCTGGTACAGGTGGGGAAAAAAGGCTGGACCTGGCTGAGGTGTTGAATGTTGGATATCCCAGCCCAGAAAAGATGGTTTGGCCGCTGCTACACATATAATACACATCTGCCTCATGCCTCTCCTGTAGGGATGGGATGAGCCAGCTAACAATAGCAGCTTCCCTGATGTGCACATGGTAGCGCTATGGAATGGTGATATTTTCTAGCATGTAAGTGTCAGAGCACAGGACTGACTTAAGACTAATGCCCATAAGAGGATGAAAACAGGTGTTCCCTTCCCATTCACTCCCATTTTCTGTCAGGATTGTCGTTTGTGGGTGTACACACTCATGCAGCATAGACAGTGAGTTGGCAGGCCCACACTGCCAGGTTGACATGGACGTGGACCTCTGTGGAGACATTTTGGCAAGCTGCAGTTGGAGGTTGGCTGCCAGGCAACAGACTGCCACTGGACCACTTGCCAGGGAGATGGCCACCAGCAACAGGCATCATCCCTCTGACTTCCCAAGTTGCTGTCTGCATGGGATACATAGCAGAGTACTTTATCGGGATTTTTATAGTTAATGCAAAAGGCAATGACTTAATCTTACTGCATAGCTGAGGTTTTGCTGAACACTCTGGGCAAAAGTAATGAATTAGGCCCATTGGGCATTGAGATAAAATGGGACCCAGAGGTGAACCACCTCTAATGCTAGCTTTGCAAAACCACCCTGAGCTTTACCCATCTCAAGCAATATCCTGTTTTACTGAGTGAATTAAAATATAGCACCTAGTCCAAGAAGATATTAGAGAAGAAGGTTATGGTTAAAGAAAACTGGGCTTCCATTATCTCTTTTCTAGTCTATTCAGGTTCTTATATTGCTCCCATCACCATTGTGGAAGAAACAAACTTTACTTTTAGGGTGGAAGCAACAAAATTAGAGCCAGCTTTATTTAAGCAATTGCAAGGGAAGAACACAGCTGGCAGAGAGCATTTTTGCCTCCGTTTCTTCAAAATACAAGCAAAATTACACAAGCATTTATACCTCTTTGTGACATTCATTAATTTAAAAAATTTGCATTTTATTTAGGCTATTTGCTATTTATTTTAGTATTTTTTTCCTTTTTTTTTTTTAAATATTGTTATTTTAAAGCTAGGTTACACTGACTATTTTTCTGGTTTTTACTCACTTCTGATGTGAGCCCTGCTTCTACAGGACTCACCATCTCAGGCTAAAACTTAGCTCAACAGTTGCTCTGTCTCTAACACTTAAATGGCTGCACTTAAACCCTCTATTTCTTTCCCTGCTTCCACACCATGGTTACTGAATATCTTCTGGACAATCCATTAAGCAAAGTGACTATTATCTATACCATGTGGTTTTTCTCCATTCCTCGTCCCAAGTGGAAAATTGTGGGTGGCTTTGTGTTTTTATTTTTTTGTCCCTTTGGTTTGTTTTTGTTTCTTTCCCTGTGGGTAAGTGCTCTTATTTATGAAGGTCAGGTTGACGACGTGCATCATGAACTGGTTTGGAAGATGGCGAGCTCTGAGCCAGTTCCCGCTTCCTGCAGGAGTCCCCAAGAATACTCTGTCTCCTGCACAGATGAGCTTCAGCCTTGCAGTAGTACATGCAATGTGCAGAGATGTGAAATAGACACTAGTCCTGACTTGCACTGCTGGGAGAACAGAATTAGGCTCCCAATGTTTGCTTTCTTCTCCCTCATTCAGATTCTCAGTCTTTCTCTAGGCAAGACACACAGTAATGCCTGCAAATACTTACTGAACATTATTTGATTGGGATATGAAAAAATAAATGACAGCTAAAATCCATGTCAAAGCACTTAGTTTGTTAGTTTGTTTGTTTTAAAGCAAATGCCAAAGCTTTGCTTATACAAACTTACTTTGCTGCATATTTACATCACATCTCAGCATACCAGTTCCCAAAATGCATCATATTTCATGACTGCATTGGATCTGCATGGTAAATAGTATCATGCAACAGCTAAGAATGGCAGAGCAGTGTTTTTAAGGCACTGCAGTAGTGTTATGTGACAAGATTCATTGCTGTCTATGAAAGTGGTTGTTGCAGTAGGGCTGCAGGCTCTCACTTTCTCTGCTATTGCAATATTCGCCTTGGGGCCTTGATGCAAAAATAAACTAGAATGTACGGTATATTTCTTGCTACCTCTATTCCCTTACATTATTTCCTCTGTCTCGTTCACCATGCTCCCAATCCAAACCTGCGGAAGAGCCACAGACCCAGCTTGCAGAGCTTCCTTATACATTCCACTCCCAATCAACACATCTAAAAAAGCCTATTTTCAATTTCAATAATGAATCAATTAGTAGTTTGCCATATCCACTGAGTTATTGTCAAGCAAAGCAGTTTGTAGTGGCTTAACCATGTTTTCTGGTAGTTATTCCCATCCCCCACCCCTGCCTTGGCTTCTCAATTTACCAGACAATCTGTATTCATCTGAGAACGCCAATGTTCAGTTAATGTTTATATCAGATGATCAACAGCCTTTCTGAACGTCCTCTGAGAAGCCCATTGACACCAATAGGCCTCGTATCATTTGTTGTTGTCCACTAGATGGGGCAATTTAAAGCTTTTTTGCCCCATATCATGGAGAAATGTTTCAGAGGAGTAGCCCTGTTAGCCTGTATCAGTAAAAACAATGAGTCCTTGTGGCACCTTAGAGACTAACACATTTATTTGGTCATAAGCTTTCGTGGGCTAGAACCCACTTCATCAGATGTATGGAGTGAAAAAGACAGTAGGGAGGTGTAAATATACAACACATGAAAAGATGGTGAGGTAGCAACAGTAACTCAGTTTAGTTTGAGAAGGCTATCACTGTTTTGAGCCTCTATTGTAGTTTCCTTTAACACACATTCCTTCGTCACATGAGCTGAAAAGCAGCCACACACACCCCCAGACACCCTTTAGGATGGTGAAGTGTACAGTTATGCATAATGATCAGGAAAGGCGCCAGGGTTTTTGGTGCCCTAGGTGGGGGTCCTTCCGCGCTCTCAGTTGTTGGCAGCAATTCTGCGGCAGGGGGTCCTTCTGCGCTCCTGGTCTTCGGGGCACTTTGGCGGTGGGTCCCGGAGCGAGTGTAGGACCCGCCAGAATTGCTGCCAAAGACCCGGAGCGGGGAAGGACCCCCCGCCGCCGAATTGCCACCGAGGGTGGCAAAATGGCGCCCCCCCAAATTGTAGTGCCCTAGGCAACAGCCTAGCTCACTTAAATGGAAGCGCCGGCCCTGATAATGATTACTGTGAAAGTGATGCTGCTAAATAAAGAGAAACTTAGGTTTGGAGCCTGATTCTCCACTTTCTTTATCTCTCTTTTCCATCAATATAATAGAGGTGTGATGGAGTTGAGGATAAGCTTCCTTCTTTTAAAGTGTTTTCGCAAAATTGAACATGAATAGAAATGTTTATGATTTTTAAATCTTTCAAAGAAAGGATTTTTAAAATATTCCTCTGTAGTTTTGCAAGCTCAGCTCAGCAGCATTGCGCATGAACGCAAGAAGGTGAACTTGACTGGCTGATTTTTATTATCCAAGCTGAGAGCAATGCAAAAAGTAAGCAAACAGAAGAAATAAGTACAAGTAAACTTGACTTTCTTTTTTAATTCTGATGCTTCAGACAATCTACATTGGTAACTAAGACAAGGAATATGCTTGTTAAATAAAAGTCTTACTTCAACTGTGTCCCTATTATCAGATCTTCTTAATTTATTGAACTGCTATTTTATTATTAGTAACAAGTTCAAACTGATCCAAATAGAAGCTGAGAGAAAACATCCTCGTCCTCAGTAATGCACCATAATACCAATGAGGTCCTCTGCATCAATCATATTTTATCAGGGCTTGTATTTCAGTTCAGCTATTTTAGTTCTTGTCATTTTTATAACAGTTAAGGAAAGAATTTCCACATGACTATAGCCAATCGATCAGATGTGTTGTCTCAGGGCAAGCTCTTCATCCGGTATCTGCCACATACCCTTGCAGAGATCCATTTCATAGAGCTTCTATTACAGCAATCTCAGTAACATCTGTTGCGAAGTTGATGACAATTTGCTTTGCCTGGAAGCTTCCTCATGATGATTTCCAAGGATCTGTGGTTTGTTCCTGCTTTGACTCCAACATAGTTTGTTGGGGTTTTTTTGTTTTGTTTTGGTACTACAAACTGACTAAAAAGCTTAAAAGAAAATGCAGTTGATTGTCAATCCAGCCTTATTTGTATATAAGTGACCTGTGATGTCTTTGTGGTGTTGGCATTGATTTGTTTATGAAGGGATGCAAAGGAGGTGTTTATTCACAAGCATTTTTTCTTAGAAAGATCCTTCTGTGTCTCTCTTCACAGGGAATTGTTGTGATGAGGTGATCATAAGCAAATACCTTATGAACTACCCAGTATAGACATAGTTAATAATACTCACCTAATAGCCATGTCTTAATAAGTCTTGTTAGTCCCATGACTTTGGTAGAAGGATAATTGATTGAACTTTCTCTGGTTTTAAAGACACCCACACAGGTCACACTGCATTCTAAGTGTGCAAAAATGAAAAGCTTTCAGGCAACAATCAGATTGGAAAATGAAGCACTCAGATGTCAAGCAATGTAAAATGAAAATTAAAAACTCAGTCAAATCTGTGTTTCTTGTGGATATGTTATAAAATATAAATAGACTTTTATAAGGCGAGACAATTACAGTTTAAAGTATACATATACTCTACGTACTGTGCTGCAGGGTTGGGTAAAACAGATTCTATATCTTTATGAATGACAACTTAGATGAGTAATAGTTAAATTTTATGTTTTTTAAAATTCATTCTTCATCTTAATTGTTGTTTGGTTGCTGTTTCATCATAGTCACCTGTCCTGAGGCAGTCAAGGATATTAGCATAATTACAGGTAAAGTTGTGCTTGAATTAATTAGCCTGTTCATTCTCCCTTCAAATGGCAAAACTGCCACTGGCTTCAAGAGAACATGACTGAAGATGATGTGTGGTAAATGTCAACCAAACTCCTTTTGGTTGAAAGAGTTAAGTTACTCACTCTCTTTCAGTTGCTTTTAATAGTATTTAACATATTCCTGCTGGGGTTTGTCTGTCTCTCTACACCACAAACATGGAGGACCCTGTTTTCAAAAAGACTTAGCAGCTCTATCCACTTGCTTAGCTGCCTTCTTGAGCTGAACCTTCAAAGATCTCAATCCTTGCAAGAAGCCGAGATACCTTATACAGAATCCTGGAAGAGAATGCAAACCCCGTACTGACTTCAGTAGGACCAGAATTTCCTCCTGTGGGTGTATACTAAATACGTAATTGGATCCAAAATAGTCGATGCCCTAAAAGCTACAGTGAAATGCTCATAATCATAACAAGTTATTGAAATAAGCAATTTGATAGCGTTCCACCAGGGGGGATTTTGGGTGGGGGGATTCAAATCTTTTTAGCCCCATAAATTCAGCTGAGCTCAAGCCATAAAATTCAGATCTGAATTTCAAGCATATCAAAGCTTAGGGTTGGTGTGGTAGATTCAAATCCGCAGCTTTAAGAGAGATCTGGACTTTAATATTCAGATCCAATTCCACCCTCAGAGCTCAGAATTGCACAGCTGTAGTGGAGTTGGGTCCAAACCAAAATCCTGGAGCAGAACACTGCTGAAATTTGAGGAAGTGCAGATCTGAATTAGGATCCAGTGTTTACTGCTTGCCTCTCTCTCTTTTTGTGATCTCTACCAGACGCCTCAATCCAAATGGCTTAGCCCCATTTTTAATTTACTTATTGCTAGATCATTTAAATTGTTCAAGACCAAAATTGAAACCAGCTTCTGAGTATTGGCTTTTCTGCCTTACACCTTTCCATGTGCCATTCTCTCTCCATTGAAAACAAACAAACAAAACCAAAAATGACTATTCTTGCTGGCTCGGGGTTCTCAAACTTCATTGCGCCGTGACCTCCTTCTGACAACAAAAATTACTGCATGACTCCAGGAGAGGGAACTGAAGCCTGAGCCCGCCCAAGCCCTGCTGAGGCGCTGTCCCAGGTGGGCAGCTAAAGCCGAAACCTGAGCCCTGCCGCCCCAGGTGGGGGCTAAAGCCGAAGCCCCGCTGCCCAGGGCTGATGCCCTTGGGCTTTGGCCCTGGGCCCCAGCAGGTCTAATGCTAGCCCTGATGACCCCATTAAAATGGGGTCACGACCCACTTTGGGGTAGGATGACCAGACGTCCCAGTTTTGGGGTCTTTTTCTTATATAGGCTCCTATTACCCCCCACCCCCTGTCCCGATTTTTCACATTTGCTGTCTGGTCACCCTACTTTGGAGTCTAGACCCACAGTTTGAGAACCACTGTGGCTTGTTCCATATGTGTAGAAATTCACAGTCTTCAAAGCAAGAATAGC
Source organism: Chelonoidis abingdonii (assembly GCF_003597395.2). Lineage (NCBI taxonomy): Eukaryota > Metazoa > Chordata > Testudines > Testudinidae > Chelonoidis > Chelonoidis abingdonii. Next base: position 36,385,541 of record NC_133773.1, read on the forward strand.
TCTCTTGCAAGCCTAAATGACACCCTGCTATTAGCAAATGTAAATCCAAAAGGAGGCTGCTATCCCCATAGTGTGGAAATATGAGTGTGGTCAGAGAAACAGCCTCAGAAGGATAAACAGGCTCCACAAGTGTGATTGTGATGTATAAGCTATTCCTGTTGGAATACTGGTGTTGAGCTCAACCATCACAAAGGTTTGTTGCTTGCCTTTCATGATACACTTCAATGGCCCAGAGGAAAAAGGTGCTACCCCTACTTATATTTGCTTTCCAAACCATGACGTTACACCAGTGATGAAAATGGCCTGGAAGACACCCCTTACTTAAGTGTAACCTAAAGTCTCTGAATTTGGCCCTTATGCTTTTTTCATAAAACATGTGAATGTTTTACAATTTATTCCTGTTGCTCCCAGAATAGCAAAGCAGCATAGCGCTATTGCACAGCTGCCTTAAAAATTCTAATGGCCTGTGGTCACATGGCTTTAGTTGATGAGAACCTGGGGATCAGTTCTCTTCTGGGCATCAACGCTCAGCTCAAGCTGGCCTTCAGAACAACTGCTGTAGGCCCCTGTCAGAGACAAAATGCCGGAGTAGCCAGAGCAGTTTGGCAATGCCTATGTTCTCATATTAAGGGCTACTCTGTTTAGGGGCATTAATAATTTGTGACGCTTTCTAGGATCAGCATGTGGAGCACTTACTTCTCCTTTCAGGCTGCAAATACTGACAACTTTCAGGCCTCACCAACTATTAAATGTCAAGCCGGCACATGCAGGAGGGAGAAAATGTAGCTCATTCAAAGGAGGATTTACAATAAGCCCTTTTCCACAATTGCAAAACTTAACAGATTTAAAGCTCAATCCAAAAGGCACCAGTAGGCACTAACTTGTTTTATGAAAGACAAGATAAAACAGGACATAAGTTTCCATGCAAAGGGAGGGAAAGGAAACTTTTTAAAAAAAGCAAAACTTGAAAAAGAAAAGAATGGACAGGCCAGAAAAAGCTACTGTAACTGAAGGCTTCAGTGAGCAGGGGCTTGCAGGATATGGTCCTTGAGGTCCTTTTTTTCCAGTACAGGTTGTTGATTTCATTCTCTCCTCTAGAATATTTCATAGCAGTGCATCATTTGCAAACAAACCTACCTAACTTTCCCACTTTGGCAGTGATGTTCTAAATAGGACGTGCTTAAAAAGCCCACACATTTATTTGGATATGCAGAACATCTTGTGAAATTAGGACTTAAAGTAGTAGGCCATTGGACAAAGCTGCACTGGGGAGCAGTGTGTAGATCTAAGAAAATGCTATAAACTCTCCTGGTGCATCCAGGCCATGTAGAACTTTACAAGCAGAACAACAATCGAATCAAAACGCTCACTTCCTGGAGTTCCTAAGTTATTTGAATTACACTTCATAGGCCCTCAGAAAATAAAGGAAACCAAATACTAAGGGTCAGATTACGCTTAGCCCTTTGGAGTGGGCGTGCTGAGACAGGGGTGGAGGATAGGGCACAAGGAACTCCCTCATGATTCCTCCTCCAGTGCACAGACAGTTTGCCTTCTGCATTCTAGTGCCCTCAAAGCAGCCAGGCCTGGGTAGAGAAAAGGTTGGGGCCTCTGGCCTGGCCCTGAGCCAGAGCCATAAGTAGGCATTTTAGCACCTGGGGCAAGCAAGCATATTTGAACCCTCTATGGTTTTTCTCCATCATTTTTCTACCCAGAGGTGACACGTGTGGGAGGGATCAGGCAGGGTCAGGTCTCTCCTCCACCCCCAGATATTTTGGTTACACTCCTACAATCCAGACAGGCTGGGTGGGTGGGCTGCTGAGGTGAGTTGAAGTGGAAGAGGCGTGTCCTGCCGTCTGGGGCTGGCCTGACCAACCCGTTAAATGGGGTTTTACATGACACCTCTGTTTCCACCCCATTTTTCTGCTGTCCCCCATGGTTTTGCATCCTGGATGGCTGCCCTCCTCACCTTGCCCTGGTTATGGCCCTGCCCAGGGCACAAGAATACCTGTGTGGCACTGGCAGCGCAGAGCTATACCTTTTAAATTTTGCCTCCTGTGCAGCCTCTCACTGCACTCCTCCAGCAGCTCAGGTGGCATTAAATCTTACATAGGCACTCTGGGTCTGGTTCTCTCTTGTACTGTGCCATGTGTGGTCATTTACACCTCTGCAAAGTGAGTGTAAAACGCTACCAGATAAGAGTGGAGCATGCTACACTCCCTTTGCACAGATACAGAGATGACGTGAGCGGCAGAGGAGGGAAGAATCAGGCCTGATGACTCATTCAGATGTTACACTTCCTCTACATCCCAGTAGAGGCATAAATTAACCCTAAAATCATATGGGGTAAAATCCTGGCACCACTGGATGAAGTCCATGGGAATGTTGATATCAGTGGGGCCTAGATCGTACCCATGATTCACTATATCTCAGTTCAAAAATGGGAACACTTTGAAACTGACAGATGCAAAGAGCTGTTAGTAACAACAGGCATCCAGATGGAGCCAAACTATTCCATTTAGCCCTTGTTATGGGGTGACTACCCCCTCTCCCACCCTAGGGCTGAAAGAAGTTAATGTAGCCAGGCAGGCCAATTAACTCCACAGGGTGCACCTGGAGGAGGAGCAGAACATGCCACTAATCAGAAGTGGGCTCAGCTGGACAGGAACAGGTGGGGGTGAGTATAAACCCTAGTAGTGTTGCCCAGCAAGGGGTTGCTGGGGTAGGCTGTAGAAAAGCAGGTAGTAGCTGCTCCCTGGAATGAGGGTTTTGGAGCTGATATCTCTGGAGCTCAAGAAGTGGGAGCCAGGTGTGGTAGGAAACAGTCCAGGGAAAGAGCTGTGAGGGCTAAGAGAAGAAAGCCCAGAAGTGCTGAGTTGAGGGTCTCTGGACTGGAGCCCAGAGAAGAGGGTGGGCTAGGGCTCCTGTAGCAGTCACTGACCGAGTGGAAGGGAGGATTACCTAGAAGTGCTAGGGAGGAGGGACTTGCTGTGTGACTTGGCTGGAAGGCTGAGTCACAAAGAAGCTGCTGTGGTTCCTGGGTTGCTGCAGACCTGTGAGAGATGAAATAAGTGTGCAAGCTGCATAAGGGGATGTTGACTGAGCTCAATAGTTCCTGCTCAGAGTGATCAGGAGGAAATGTCAGACCAGTGGTGAGTGCTGTACCCCATGACAGCTCTTGATATTTATTAAAGTCCTATTAGTCAATCTGGGAATTATAGAACTTGGGCAGGGTGAGGGGTAAGAGCAAGGACAGCAATGTGATGACCAGGAGAGAGAAAAAAGCAGAAAGATGGGCCGTTGCTGTACCCAAATTAGAGTTATCTCAAGATATCTGGGACAGCACAGATTCATTGTGGATTCAATAGAGGGATGACCTCTGGAGATGTAAATTCTTCCTTAATAATGTTCAGGACCTCTTACGTTATGCTGAGCTAGTGCTCCTGATTAAGCCTGTTTACTGCAACAATTTCAGGAGCAGAATTAGTTTTATATTGTTTAACTGAGTAGAAGCCATTATGCAAATATGTTCCTCCTTTACTTAGGCTGGTCTGATATGTAAAACTTGCTATCTTACCAGCATGTTTCTGAACCAATATGAATTATTATAGAATATATACAAAGACCACATATCTGATGGATGAAATGATGAAAAGTTAATGGATGGTGTTAGGAAACTGAACATTCTGGATCCTGAAATCTATCTTCTCATAAGATGAATGTGGGAGGAAGAACTGGGAGCTTTAATTATACTAGAGAAAAGAATTTTCCTACATTCAGGAATCCACCTCAAACAGAGAATAACACTTAGCATTTGAATAGTAATTTTCATCCATAGAGATCAAAGTGCTTTCTAAAGAAGAGAGACTCCTATACCTCCTGACTTCCAGTTTTCTCTGTCAGGAAATTGAAGTGCAGTGACTTGCCCCAACCACACAATGTGTCAGTGACAGATTCTACACTAGGAAATTAGGGAACTATAACTACATTGCTCAGGAGCATGAAAAATCCATACCTCTGAGCAACACAGTTAAATGGACCTAACTCCTGATGTAGACCACTCTGGGTCAACAGGGGAACTTTCCTGCCAGCCTGCCTCTCAGGGAGGTGGAGTACTTAGGCTGACAGGAGGACCCCACCCAGGGGTGTAGGTAGTATGGTCACTGAAGCATTACAGTGACACAATTGCACTGCTGTAGTGTTTTAAGTGTAGACAAGCCCTAAATCTCCTTACAATTCTGTGCCCTATCCACTTAGACCATGCTGCCCCTTAGCTGTACCTACATGAACAATTAGGTCTTGACCCTGCACTCATAGCATATGCTAAATGCCCATTAGTGTTTTTCAGGGGGTCTGTGCACCATCATCTGTAACTGAAACCAATGGGAGTTCTGAGTACTATTCACCTTTCTTTAAAAAGAATCAGGCCACTTATGACTCTCTCTCTCTCTCTCAGCATTAGGTTTTAGAGTTTAAAATCACACTAATTATTTAACTGTCAGTGATTTTTTAGCAGAAATATCCAGTAATGATTATCACCCTACAATTCCACCTGCATTCTTTAGTATCAAAACACCCAGATATCTCAGACCAAACTGCCCAGCCTTCCAACTTCACCCACTTCTCAGTACAGCCCTCGCATAAGGAATGAACTGAATTGGTATGAAATTAATTTCAGTATTTTTTCTATTATTCATTTTGTATTTGATTTAAATCTAGCTTTTGGAAAACAAATTAAATGAAGCAGCCACAGAATTTCTAGTCTGCTAAATAAGAGTGCCACAAAACCAGACACCTTTCTGTAGGCTTTAGGTCCAGATGCTTAAAGAAATGAACATTTGATGTCCTGTGTTCAATCCTCATCAGCTCTAAGGTAAAAATGACTCTATCCAGCTTCTCCCTGTGACAGTGGTGAGCCAGCCTTAAGCTACTCACATACTGTCACCACTCTAGAAACTGGGTAAGCATCCCCACAGGTGCCAGAATAGGGAGAGAATTGATTAAAAAGTGAATGGTTAACCAATTAACAGGGTGGCTCAGCTCATCAGCTGAGGACAGCTAACAGAGGTAGGGAATAGGCAAGGCTAGAAGGAAGGGCTGGAGAAGCCCAAGATCTCAGGGAGGTGAGATCTCTGGTCACCTACCCTGTGCCGAGGGAGAAGGTAAGAACCTTGAGCTGTGGGGAACCGATGTTCACACTGTAAATAGAGAAGTAGGTGTTGAACTTCCCACAAGTGCTGTCTGAGCACTGTTCGCAGTAAAGGGATGCAGGGTGTGGGAGCCCAGTCTAATGATGTTGCCTAACTTGTTAGGAAAATAGTAGGGTTAGCTGAAGCTAGGTTTTGATAAAATTGAATGTTACCTTTATTTTTGTATTATGGTGCCCTATAAATACTAAAAGTAACTGGATAAACCATAATGAAAGATGACTAGTGGGCTTATTCATCTTTACAACAACTGCAAGCCTTTTGGTTCACAACACTATTGATCTTTATGCAAGTAGTTTTCAATTAAGTTTGAAACTCTAGGCTTGGATGCTGATCCAAAAGGAAATTTCTGGAGTTTGATGGTGCAGATATTTTTTTCAGGCAGTTTTATGCTTTTTGACTTATGGCCAAGGTATATCCAAAAGCTGAGTGCTGTTCTGTGATAGAAGCACCCTCCAGACAACGCTTTCCCAACCAGGCTTCAAAACTGTCCTCGGCAACTAGCTCTTTCAGGAATCCATAGGGAGTTAGGAATGTGTGTTGACAGGAATACTTTAACACTACCTTTATTAATTTTTTTCAACAGCATCTACCCTGGGGTCCTGCTTGACAGAAAAGAATAAATTAACAAAAATTAAGTCAATATATAATGTGCTAAAGCTCCATTAAAGTGTTAATTCTTAATATGAAAAGCAAACAACTTGTTTCATGGTGGTATTTCTTAGTCCTCTCCCTGTTAGCAGAGTTAGAGAGGTCGTGACAGAGTATTGTGCGTGTGTGTGTGTGACAAAAAGGGGCTGCCCCACTAGCAGCTCAATACAATGGCACAGTATCCTAGCAGATATGATCACTGGAATTTTCTTTAATGTGGGTAGCCCAGCTTTAATTGCAGCAGTTCTGGATGAATGTGTGCATGTATCAAATGACATCATCTATGTATAGGGCCCTACCAAATTCACAGTCATAGGATTTAAAAAATCATAATTTTCATAATTTCATCTATTTAAACCTGAAATTTCATGGTGTTGTGATTGTAGGGGGTCCTGACCCAAAATGGAGTCTTGCCTGCGTGTGTGTGTGTAGTGGTGGATTGCGGTAGTTACCCTTACTTCTGCGCTGCTGCTGGCAGCGGCTCTGCCTTGCTTGCTGGGATCCCAGCTCTGAAGGCAGAGCCGCTGCCAGCAGCAGCACAGATGTAAGGATGCCATGGTATGGTATTACCACCCTGACTGCTGCCTGCAGAGCTGGGCCCTCAGTCAGCAGCCGCCACTGTCTAGCCACCTAGCTCTGAAGGCAGCAGCGCAGAAATAAGGGTGGCATGGGATAGTATTGCCACTCTTACTGCTGCTGGTAGGGCATCGCCTTCACAGCTGGGCACCTGGCAACAGGTGCTGCTCTCCAGCTGTCCAACTGAGAGCAGCACAGAAGTAAGGGTGGCAATACTGCAACCTCCTCTAAAATAACCTTTTGACCCCCCTGCAACTCCTTTTGGGGTCAGGACCCCCAGTTTGAGAAACGCTGGTCTCTCCCATGAGATCTGTATAGCATAGGGTAAAAGCATGCACAAGAGCAGATTTCATGGTCTGATGTTTTTCATGGCTGTGAATTTGGTAGGGCCCTATCTATGTATATTGCTGTATCAAGAGCATCCTCGTGTGTATGTGGGGGACTTCAGTGGAAGAACATCAGAGGAGATCCTGTTGGTTCTCCCAAGAGATGTAGCGCTGTGATTTATTTCTGTTATCAGTCATTCAGTTTTAATTTTGATAGCAAGTAATTATGCATTAAACAAGTAATATAAAAAAACTTCATGGACTAGATGCTGGACTAGGTTTTTCTTTAAAGGTACTTTGCAGGAGTACAGCAAAAACCTGATTTGCTGATCTGTTAGAATGACTTCTAAGTTCCATGGCACTGGATTGTTCTCCATATAAAGAGTATTATAGGCCTAATTTTGCAAAAACTATCCATGCAGAACTGTCACTGAAATCGATGGAAGTCTTGTGAGCTCAGAACTCTAACAGGGTTAGGGCTTATATTTGTCATATCCTTTTGGTTTACGTTCTGTTTTTTGCTTGGCTTTGAGTTCTTTGTTATGGTGCAGTGGTTGTGTTGGTAATGAGTCTTGCATAAAAGTCAATGATAACTTTCCACAAACAAGTTCTAACATACAAAATAAGAGGACCTGTAGAAGTGACATGGGATTGGAATTCCAGAGCTGCTGATAAAGCCATATTATATGTCTGCAGGTGGAGGTGAGCTATTGGTATTTCTGATACTGTAGCTACATTTCTGATTCATGAAGCTTCATTGCTTTTGTTTTTAGGTTTCTTATTTTAGTTTTTTAGGAACTGAGTCCTTTAGGCATGATCATCACAGAATTAGATGCATGATTTGTTTGTTATGAATGACTGTCTAATAGGAGGAAACTTATAAGAACAGACCATAAAATGAACTACAGAGAAAATGTTGGGTTTTTGTTCATGTAGGGAACAGAGGGTGCATTGGTAGACAATGTTAAATTTTAAAAGTGATCAGAGAAGCAACACCAGCTGTCCAGAGTTCCATGTGTGGCAAGATCAGTTTGTGAGTCAAACAAGTCCTATCCATGATTTCAAAATGTGCAGACCAGAGATAAGAACTTGAGATGGTGTAAACCCTAGTGGCCTAATTCTGATCTTGCTTTCATCCATGAAATGAAAGCTGATACTGAAGTCAGTAGGGTAATACTTTTTTAAAAGTTCAGAACTGTGCACTAAATGTCCAGGGAACAGTACAGCAGATTTATCTAAAGCCGTGAACATCTAGCTGAGCAGCTACCTAATAAAATATAGTGCAATGTAATAGCAAGAAGTCATTTTAGGGGGTCAGGTTAGAATGTGAACCTAGCAACGCTCAAAAGCAATCAGAACTTGGCAAATGTTTTATTCCTATGTTTAATATATAGGTAGAGATTGGCTATGAAGAACACGACATCTGAATGTTACTGTCTCCTCTGTTTTGAACTTCCCTGGACTGGGTTTATAAAGAGTCTACATACCAATAATTTTCTTGCCTGTCTTTCACTATACTTCAGGGATTAAAGGACATTCTGGCTTTAAATAGCATCATCCTTCTTGAATTTGCCATAAGTTCTGTGGATTTCTGAGAGGCATTAATGATAGCTGAGCTACTTTTAAAAAATCTGATGCATTTTCCATCCAAGGTCTTAAAACTAATTTGATTCATTTTAGTACAAAGCACAAATAACCCCTTGTCCCCAGTGCAGAGATTTGTCCTTCAAGCCAGAGCCCAGTGCAGGCTAACAATAATCACCTGTCAATTTTCAGTAAGGTTATGGAGTACTATTAAAAATAGCACAGTTAAATTTGGCAATAAGACCCATGTGTTGCAGCAGGTGGGTTCAGGTTCCCCACCCCACCCCCAGGCTTCCCACAGCTTTAGTAGGCCTCTAATAATTGGACTGATTGTGAACTACCAGAAGACACATCTCTCCTCTCTGTGGTAAACAAGTGACAAACCAAGGCACAAATTGCAGAAGCAGTAGAAGTTTTTATTTCACTATGATTGTAAGCTCCTCTCTGACTCAGGGATCAGGCCTAGTTTTAATAAGCAGTGTAAATTTTACAATAGAAGAAATAAGGGTAGTGTGATTCTTTAATACATGCCACTTCCAGTGTTGGGTAACTGACACCTGAAGATGCTAGTAGCTGCTGTCATTGCTATACCTGTTGGCTAGACAGGTAAGAAGTCCTCTGGTGCTCCACCGTACAAAATAACATTCCTCCAGTATTTCCCCATGCATGGTGACTTATAATTGAGTCTAAACGTCAAACTTCAGCAGTACAGTCAGCACAGCAATTGTTAGGAATTTTTTCCTTTTGGCCATTAATAAAATGTTACTTGCTTAATTTTGGCTACCTGATGCATCCTCTTTCCAGAGACTGCACCTACCACTAGCATGGGAACAGACTTGATGATCTATAAATCTTTTCCATACGTTCATAGGGTTCAAGGCCAGAAGAGACCACTAGATCATCCAGCTAAGCCACCTGTACATCATAGGCCATGAATTTTCACCCAGATACCCCTATAGTTGGATGGTCTTATTAGTCTCCCTCTCTTTGAAGGGAGGGAGGGAGCCATGTTGCTTTTCTCAAGGCACTGTTTTTAACCACAGCCTTGGACAGTAGTAGGTTCACTTTCACATGTTCAGCGTCTAGCTTGAAATGATGAGGAGCCTCCATTATCCTGCTGTGCTAAGCAGCCTCCCTGATAGCTGTCATGGTACTCTTCTGGTGTGCAATATCTCGTCTGGATTGATGTGCAGTTGCATGCCAAGGACGGAGACTGGAAGAGCATAGTGGGTGAGAAGATCTGTGGATAAGTGCCCTAACGGATTCTCTAAAGTTAATCTTTTACAGGAAGCCAGGAATTAACTAGACTTAATAGAGAAATCTATATGATTAGAACCAAATATAAAGCTATGGGACCATGTTCTCCTCTGTTACAATTGCAACCTCATTCATATCACAGACTTCATGCATACAGACTGGGCTGAGTTTGACTAGAAGCACCACCACTATCTGTTTTACCTAAAAGATGGCTGGTTTCCCTGAGGTGACTGGAAGAAGATACTGTTTCATTATGAGAATGTCCTCTGCTCATTCGGGAGTTTTTGTTGACAGTACATTTATCTTGTGCCTCCTTACTGCAAGACAAGATCTTAAAGTTTCAGCCAAGAATTATACATAAAAGGTACAGCCAGCTCTGGTCTTAGCAGGTGTAACTCAACTGGTTAGGAGAGCTGCTTGCAGTAATGCTAAGGCTGAGCTTGGCCAGGGTCTTTACTACCAAGTACCCTCTCGAAGTGCATATCTAGTTTTGCTTTTAAGAAACAAGTGAGGCCAACAGCCTCCTGTGGGAAGTGTTCTTCATCCTCTGTCCTTAACTCCTGTGCACTAGCAGGCTGTGAGCAATTCACAGAACAGTAGAGAAGTATATTGCTATGTGTACAGCTGCATCGGCTGACATTGCTTCCCTGAATTCCTTTATGCCTGTGGTCACAACCTCATTCTACCTTCAGAGAAGTAGATACTCAGGTGGTGACCCTTGCTGACCACTTTTACGAGAGATTTTTTTGCTTCTACCACTGCCTAGCCCCAAAATGAATTTTAATCTGAGCACCTTGAAGCTGGATACTTAGGATTGAACTGCATATTGTATTGCGTGATGTGAGGTAGGATGTCTTCGTTGTGGCCACATGGAGAAGCATTGATTAATAGGAGACCTAGGGCTTGCAGAGAATTTTGCCTGGGCAATACTAGCTTCAGACAAACTGGTTTGTTGCTAACGACAGATATAACTGAAAAGAATTTCTGATCCTCCTTATATCTGAAATGCACATTAATATTGACCGTTCTAATTGCAAGTATAGACCCAACCAAGAGCAGGGCTCCGTTGTGTTAGGCACTCTACAGAGTAGTAGATGGTCCCTGTAATGAAGAATGTACAATCTAACTAGACAAGATAGACACAGGGTTGGGAAAACACACCATTAACAACCTTTTTTAAAACTCTTCATTAAAGATAAAAGAAGGAAAAACGGTTAAAACATTAGAAATGTTAAGTATTAAATAGCTTTCATTTTAATATTTTTTTTGTTCTTTCCCTTTCCCTGGAAAGAATTTTAGAAGGAACCCCCTCCCCCCTTGTTTGACAGCATCCTACAGTATCAAAGAATGTAATAGCTCCCTTCCTAGGTGGTGGTTGGGAATCACTGGCATTGGTTGGGCTGGTGATGTCATCTGGTCCAGAATAATGAAGGCTTGGGGTGTGAGGACATGGTGGCAGTGGCAGCCATGAAGGAAAGTGACCTGTATGTTCTTGGTCTTTTGTCTTCCATTTCTTTTTAAGGATCCCAAAATGGAGTGATAAGTAGGAATAGCCCAGCCCCTCATTTTGTCCACCAATTCGGCCTAATAGCTGACATACCCATTTTGGCTCACTAACTTCCAGCTACACATTTTCTGTTTTTAACAAGCATCATTTCAGCACAGTCTTTGAATCATATTAATGTGGCCTTTGTTTAGACTAATTCAGTGAGTCTGTCTCCTTTTGTACCTTTTGCCACCCATGTTTGTTACAGGTTATTGTAACACTTTAAGAACCTTTTACAATTAAGCTCACAATTCAGGTTAATCTGTGGGCCCAATGGTCACACAGGATGGGACCTTTAAGACTGTGGATCAGTCTCCAGAATTATTTTGTCTGTTCCAGAGATGGTCCTGCAAAGTCAGACCCCATAGACACGGGAAACAACCAATGAGGGAAGAAGTGGCCCTGGGGTGGCAGTTGGCAGGCAGAGAAAATCCAGAATGCAACTGTCTAGGGTGTGGAATCAGAGCCCTAAGAATTGGATGGGTCCAGGCCCTTCCTCTTCTGTCAGCCAGAAGGAATCCTGGAAAGCTGTTCTGGGGGCTCAGGGAATTCGTGGACCTCCACATCAGAGTGTGTTAGAAAGGGGGTAGACAATAAGCTGCCTCCTCCCTTAGAACAGAGAGACAGTGGAGCAAGCTGTAGTAGTTGGCCATCTCTCTCAGCAAGATTTACGTGTCTGGTTTGGGCTTCAACTGCCAGATGGGAGACAGTAAAAACTACAAGATGGTAATTCATGTTTTATAGACTATAGATCAGTGAGGGTTTGTCTACTCTGCCACTAGGAGTGAGCCTTTCTGCACCAGTTGACAGACTTGTGCTAGTGCATTAAAATAGCAATGAAGCCTGTCTGTCAGAGCGGCAACATCAATATTTTAGTTGGCTTACTCCCAGTTGCAGTATAGACGTAGCCTAAGATTAGTAGAGCTCCACCTATACACTTCATTGGAGAGCAGTTGAAGAGGCTATTGAATAGTGGTGTACAGAAGTACCTATGCAGAAAGATATCAGAGCACTTTAGTCATCTGACAGAGCTAAAACAATAACTGGAAGCTGAAGGCAGCCAAGTAATTGGAATGAGATGCAAATTTTTAATGGTGACGGTAATTGGAACAGATTGCCAAGGAATATAGTAAATTATTGATCTTGGGGGGGGCGGGGGTGTCTTTAATCAAGGCCAATGTCTTTCTAAAGATAAACTCGAGTTTAGCCACATGTTGTTGTGCTTAATGCAAGAACTAGTGGGAGAAATTCTACACACTGTGCTGTGCAGAAGGTTAGACTAGGTGGCCATAAAGACCTTTACTTCCCTTGATTTCCCCCCCTTGTTCCAGAGGGCAAGGAAGTCATCTGCTCCAGCCCTATATCTAGCGCATATTATTTCTTCCATGATGACTCAGCTGCACTGACTGCTCCATTCAATAGCAGAGCCAAAGATCTGTCCCATCCTCATCCCTCCTTGCTGTTTTCCCTCTTGTGTACCACAACCTGCAATATGTGTAGGCTGGGCAGGGGCATGGGAGGTGATTTATGCCTTTAAATATTTAAAGGATTTTTAGCTAAAGGTTATCTGTGTATTCTGAGATACTTATCAGTATAGCAATTGGTCTCAAAGTGTAGGTTAAGACTTGCTGGGATCTGGGGCTGAAGCCTGAGGGCTTCTGCTTTGCGCCCCCACTCCCCCCAGAGTGGTGGGGCTTGGGCTTTGGCCCCTTCGCCTAGGCCAGCAAGGCTCAGGTTTTGGTTCCTCCTCCTGGGGTCATGTAGTAACTTTCTTTATCAGAAGGGGATCCAGGGCCAGCACTTCCATTAGGCAACCCTAGGCAGTGATCTAGGGTTCCAGGATTTGGGGGGGGGGTAGCATTTTGTGTGCTCCCCACAGGGCGTACAGGAGCTTCCGGTTCTGCTCCCATCACGCCACCAAAGAAGGACCTTCTGCCAATGTGCCCTGGAAAACAGTGGTAGGCAATTGAGCAGCTCAATGACTGCTGCTGTCACCTGTGGCATTTCAGCAGAGGGTCCTTCTTCGGCGGCATGACAGGAGTGGAACCAGAAGCTCTTGCGCGCGCGCCCTGTGGGGAGTGCACAAAATGCCACCCCCCGAATTCTGCCTAGGGCACCAGAAACTCTGGTGCCGCTCCTGAGGGGATCACAGTGCAGTGAAGTTTGAGAACCCCCACTTTGAATAGAGTACATAGACTCTGCGCTTGGATAACAAGCACAGGCCTACAAGAGCAACAAAGGATGCAAATGCAGCATGTGGGCAGGGAGGAAGTTCAGTTCATATTCAAGAATAAGGAACACATTGTGCAAAAGCTCACACGTAAATCAGTTTTTAATGGTCTTTAATACTGAACTTGTAAAAGTAGAGTACAGTGAAAAGCCTACACAATGATTGGATTTAACTACAATGCTAAAATGATTTACAGTAATTATTTTTGCAACACAAACATGAAATGAACTAGTGAAGGATTAGTCATGTTTATAGGGTGACCTGTTGGTGATATCTTTTGTCATTTGTTATCCCTGCATTAACCTGTTCATTGCTCACAGGACCGTTGGAGTAGGGAGGAGGGGATCTTCCCGGTGGGACGGTCTGTGGCTTCTCACCACATTGCCTAATGTAGTTATCACATATTAAATGGAGTAACGACATCAAGAGGATCCTCTGCGCAGTGTCCCAGACAGGATGATGAGTGCCTTTGCTAGACAAATGACTTGCTGTATGTCTGGCTAAAATGGAAGTTGCCTCCCTCTTGCATTGCTAGCTTTTTTGTGGTTTTTGGAGAAGCTTAACGGAGTTGAAGGTTGGATTTGAAGTGCAGAAGCCTTTAAAGTGGAAAGCAATGGTTTTGTTTCTCTTCATGCAACTATTTTTGCTAGTGTGGATTGTTGCCCGGCCTTTCTCATGATCAGCTTCAAATGCTGCCAAAGTGACAGATATAGAAGGGATCTAAAGTGCATCTAGCAACTTGCTGTCTCTCAGATAGTGTTACAGTTGTAGAAATAGCTGTGGAATTTAGCAGGTACTTTTTTGGTGTCCTTTCCCAGCCATAAGGAACATGAATTGTTAGATCTTAATTTTGCATAATATAGCAACAAAGTCAAATCTTGGCCCAGTTAAAGCCAGTAGGTGTCAAGGACACTAATAAAACCAGGATTTAGGCTGCAGTTCATAATCAAGTTAATTGGTTTGGAACATTGCACAGACCATCAGAGCCACAGGTCACTGACCAAGGAAAACAGCATCCAGGAGGGAGAACATAATAAGGTCCAGCCAATCGGGGTATGCAGAGCTTGGCAAGCTTGATGCCAACGACTGATTTTGGCTTTGTTAGTGCAACTCCACTGAAGTTCATGGGGATCCCCTGATTTAAAACAGCAAAAGTGGATTAGAATCAATTATCAGAGGGGTAGCTGTGTTAGTCTGGATCTGTAAAAGCAGCAGAGAATCCTGTGGCACCTTATAGACTAACAGATGTTTTGGAGCATGAGCTTTCGTGGGTGAATACCCACGTCATCAGATGCATGTAGTGGAGATTTCCAGGGGCAGGTGTATATATGCTAGCAAGCAAGATAGAGATAACAAGGTTAGTTCAATCAGGGAGGATGAGGCCCTGTTCTAGCAGCTGAGGTGTGAAAACCAAGAGAAGATAAACTGTTTCTGTAGTTGGCAAGCCATTCACAGTCTTTGTTCAATCCTGAGCTGATGGTATCAAATTTGCAGATGAATTGAAGCTCTTGGTTTTCATACCTCAGCTGCTAGAACAGGGCCTCATCCTCCCTGATTGAACTAACCTCGTTATCTCTAGCTTGCTTGCTAGCATATATATACCTGCCCCTGGAAATCTCCACTACATGCATCTGACAAAATGGGTATTCACCCACGAAAGCTCATGCTTCAAAATGTCTGTTAGTCTATAAGGTGGCACAGGATTCTCTGCTGCTTTTATAGAATCAATTAGTTTTCTGCTGCTGCATATATGTAAAATGATGCCAGTTAAAATTTTGCAAATACACATGGAAATCCAATATGGTGAGATCCTGTGTGCGCATCCTTCACTGCTTCAGAATTATGTAATAGCTACTTGATAGCATAGAGGCTGAGAACTTTAGTGCCCAGCACTGCAAAACAAGAAAACCTGATGCATAATTACATGCCAAGAGCTTTAATCTAAATCCATTCCTCCATTTTGGTACTCCAAACAGGCTTAAGATGTCCATTGACAGAATTAAAATTCAGAAGTGCTCTGCTCCTGAGAGTACTTTGCACAGGTGCTGTCACACTTTCCCTCATTCATTCATTCATTCAGCACCTACCACCTGCTCTGTGCTCAAACATAAAGTTGGTCCTTGCCCAGGGAGCTTGCATTCCAAAGGCACTGTGGGTATTGTACATGGGAACGACTGTACATGATGAATTATGGAAGGATGGTAACTGCTCCATAGGAATGATTATCACCAGCTTACTGTTGATGCCCTACACTAACTTTGCCAAAAATGTACTAAACCGGCTGAGGTTATTGTGGAGGCAAAGATTTCCATCGTATGAGTGCTTCTCAAGAGTAGAATAGTGCCAATCTCTCTCCCTCCCTTCCCTACTGGTATCAGGCAAGGTCAGGGTTCGTTTTGACTTTGATTTCTGTTGCACAGAGGGGACTGAGTGTCAAGGTATTGTAGGAAAGCTTGGATTAAGAGTTGTTTTGCATATTCCAAACACTGAGGCATCCGTGAAATTTCTTAAGTGCCAGAATATAACTTTTTTTTTTTTTTTTAGGAGGACTCCAGGAGAATCAGACTGGAGATCTATAAGCAGTAGGGCACTCTGGAAAAATAAGGTGCTCTCTGAAAACTGTTCAGGTTTTTATAGTTTTCCTTTCAGGAATGGCTTGGGCTGGAAACTCCAAGTGTGATTTTCTTGTCCTCAGTGAGGACTAGTGACTCCAAAATATTGGATCAATTAGAGTTAATTTTTTAAGTGATGGGATCCATTTTTTGGCAACACAGGCAGCTCTGAGGGCGCATGCATGTGGCTTTATTCTAGTGGAGGCTGGGCCTCTCTATTTTCTGAAGTACAACTAGCAGAAAATTTTAGTTGCCATGAATCCAAGTAGCTGAAGTCCTGGAGCTCTAGCACAAGACAGGAAGGAGGAGATGCAGGGAGGACTTTAAGTATGGGAAGGATATTCCATTCACTGCACCTGATAGAGGCATTCTGATTTACGTGAGGTTTAAGATGTAATTTCCATGAGGTCTGACATGTAGCAGAGGTTGCACATTTGGACACTAATACTTATGAGCTGGGCTAAGAGTAGGCTGGGAAGCCTCAAAATGAAGGCAGGAAACAAACAAGACTTCAAACAGCGAGGGAGAATGGGCCTCTCAATGCACACGTTCTCTGGTTTGGTGCTCATACTGCAGTGATACAGGCATCACAGCAGATGCAGGATAGCGGAAATCTGAGTCTATTACAAGATGCTCACCACATTGTGCATTTTCCATGACACATGTATAGTGATTACTTTTCAATTTGTGGTCACTTCCATCTCTATCCTCTTTGCCATAGGTAGCTAAAACCTGCCTCTTAGAACTGGGCGAATGAACCTATTTGCTCAAGTTGAAAAATGAGTGAACTCTGGCATATGACTGTCTAGGGCAATTGGGGGTGCTTAGGTCTAATGGCTGCATTGTTTGCAATGTGGATGGGGAATTATGTCAACTTGTGTTACTGCTTAGGTCATGGGCTCTTGGTGTCGGTTTCAAAGGATCTTTCACATTCCCAATGCAGTATCCAATGTAAGAGTAATATCACTGGCTTAAAAAAACACGCCGCACTAAACAAACCTAGATTTTGTAAGCAATGCTACAGTAGTGTAAAGGATTAATTTAAGACCACAATAGCACAATTAAGGCTACAGTTTAATGTGCCATTCACTCAATTGTATTTAATTATTTTGTTTGTAAAATTCAGTCCCTCTGTGAATGTCAGACTCCAAATGTAGTAGCATTACCATCAGATTAGATCTCAAATTGTACTGCTGTCAAAGTCCTATAAAATGAAAAGAGAACAAGTTGCGCTGTGTTCCTCTATCAATTACTATGTCTCTCCTACAGTAATAACCTTATAGACCAATGAAGGTAGTATTGAGAGGGAAGAGCTAATTACAGCTATGTAGGATAGCGAACTGCTGAATTATGATTTTGGGCTTTATGTTGGGAACTCATTGAGGACTGGTTGGATTATTTTGTAGTTTAGAACTCTGTGAACTTAATCTGACATTAAACCAGCCCCACAAAGGGTGTTGTGAGCCTTAAGAGTCCTGAAGGGGCCTGGAAGAGGGAACTAAGCTAACCAGGGCAGGGTGCCTTAACTGTAAGGATCCCACCACTTCTGTGAAATGCGGCTACCTCCTGGGGAAAAATAGCATAGAATAGCAAAAAAGGCAACTAAAATTTCAGCCAAGTAGACTAGGGCAAACTCCTACAGAATGTGCTATGCCATCTTTAAAGTCCTCAGATAAGAGACAGGAACTTGGTTTTAAGGCCTCATTGAAACGATTGTTGTATGAGAGAAGCTCCAACATGTGAGGTTTGAATGGGGCCAAGCAGAGGGCTGGCCATGTGCTATGCCCCCAATGGGATCACAGGTAAAGCAATAAAGTGGTCTTTTATGGGTGTAGGGGAGAATTCATGGGGGAATAGTGATGGCTACAGGGTGGATTCCTTGAAGGGCAGTAGGTTGGGGTAGTGACTAGCAAATCTCCAGATTACCAGAAGTGGAGTTCAGACGAGCAACCCAAGGTGAGTTAAGTACTTGAAGGCTCTGTCATGACTTACATTGGAGTGGAGGGAAGAGTATGTTTGTGAGGAGCCTTCTACCCTGAACTGCAACTGCTTTAAAGGAAAGGTGGAAATCCCTTTTTCCCCACGAAAAGGGAAACTTTTTAGCAGGAGGTTCCAACACTCTTTCCCCTGACCCCAGTCAGTATTGTTGGGCCTTCTTATGCTGATCTTTAATGCTTTCCTGTCCATGAGTACCAAAAGTGCTCAGCAGCGCTAGACCCATGCTACTGGAAGCCTCAGACAAGAGTAGCAGCAGGCAGCTGAGATCCTACCTATAAAAGGATAAAAGGAGAGGCTTATTGAACATCAGAACTTGAGACCAAGGCTAGTGGTTCTGGAAAATCCATTCATCCCTAGTTATGAGCCCATCTTTATTAAGTTTCCATGGGATTCTACAGTAATAACTTCAAAATTCTGTAGTCAAACTCCTGGAAATGAAGTCTGGACCATTGCAGGGAAGGAACACTGCAGTATGGTGAGTAAGATATTGACATCTCTCAATGGGGAGCAAGTATTAAAAGGGCATTGAGTGTGAACCACACCTAGTGGAAATTCCTCCTAAGGACTGACAGGCTGGCCTTGATGTTGCACTGACTGATCTTGTACTATAGAAGCAATTTACTTCAGACTCTCTGACCGGTGCTGGGTGTAGGGTTGCCAGACACCCAGGAATTAAAGATCATGTTGTGATAGCTCCAGGAATACATCTAAGCAAAATGGGCAGTGCTGTTTCATGTAATGTAGTAATACTGGGGTTCAGAGGAATTCTGATCTAATGATCAGTGGTATCTGGGCACCTAACTCTCATTGATTTAGGCACCTAAATACCTTAGACTCTAGGATCTGGGACTCTGTCCCCAAGCTCTCAATTTGGTACCTTTTTTAACCAACATTAACCTCACTTTAAACCATGTAATGGGTACAGAAAGAACAGAAATGTTATGATGCTTAGTATAGTTAACTGTGCCATAATTTTATACTCTCTGATAAAGATATAAGGGCTTGTAATTATTTTTTTCACTCAGTTTAGGGAGTTCATTTCAAACTCTGGTGATCAATTGGTAGTGAATGGGTATCAGAACACTGCAGTATTTACTCGGCCTCTAACCTGACTGCCTCAAGATATCCTTTGAAGTCTTTCCAAATGAGAGCTTCAGCCCCCTCACACAAACTGTACACTAATTATGCTCCACTTTCAGTGCTGAGAAAGGCACTTTGTTTGACAGGGTCTCATCTGTGATGCTTTTATACATTAATGAAAAAAATGTTGTCCAAAATCTCCAAAGCACATTCCTGCAAGTAGCCTGGAGGTAGCATCTTTGATGGTAAATTTTTTGGAGGGGGTGTGTAGAATTCTAATGTCTTGTCACCCTTTTTCCAGTTACATACTGGCACAGATTAACTGCAAAACATATTGCTGGAAAAAAATGTTTAAAGAGGCCTTGGAATAAATGGCTGTGGCTGTCACACAGACCTATGCTATGAAGATGGCTATGGATTAAAAGCTGGCAAAGTGAAATAAGTACAATTAACTCAAAGGGAAATTAAATTCAATTTACTTTACATTTCCCTCAAACTTTCTTTGGGCCACAGATTTTTTTTATGGAACTCGTAAATACATATTAGAAGTTTCTTTATAGAGTTGAATTCCTTATTCCCTGCCCTACTAACCCTTAACAAAAATAAATAGCCCTGTCCCTGGTATCTGTCAGTACATCCACCAAGGATGGATAACCACATAAGCTTGATGTTTCTGCTAGAATGACTAGCAGTGAAATAGCTAGCAATATTAGCATTACATTATTGTAATTAGGCTTTAATACTCCATTAAGATGAATGGGGCTGTTGACACTATTGTTTCAGGATCTCTGGAAAAGAGGGTGCTTAGTATATCCTAACCAGGGCCTGATGGGATGTGTGGGATCTCAGCATTTGGGCAAGTCTACACAGGCTTGCCTGATCTAGCTCTGCTAACAGCACCCTCAGGTGTTACAAACATATGCCCACAGAAGTTTTCCTGACAGCACTGTCACCACTTCCCTGAACAGCTTTAGCTGTGCTGACACAAGCACTCTGGATGGCACCCTAGTGTCTATACTGGGGGGATTGCCAATATAGCTATGGCAGCTGGAGGATGTCGTTTTTTCCCACCTTGACTGACATAGCTATGCCAACAAAACTTTGTAGCGCAGATCTGGCCTTAAATTCTGTGTATTTTATATCCCTGTTTCACCATGTCTGTCTTCAGGAGCCATTGGCTCGATCCCTGTAGACCTTATAAGGTGCAAAGGGCTTCAGGAGTACTGCTTTGCTGCTCTGAACACTCTCCTGTGCATCTCCAAAGGCACAGTAAACCAAGAGTTCAAATTTATGTGTATACTATTGCAGGTTGGTGCTCTTTTGGGCAGGTTAGCAGTGCTGCAAGTCTTGGAAAGAATAAAGGTCCTTCTGTGCCAGTGGAGGCCTCTAAACTAAGCCCTTGATGACTCGAATATATCTACATTACCTAAATATTCTTTAACCTGTTCTTTCCTTATTTTGGTTTGTTCCTTCCTCCTTGGTGATATTAATTGTGTTGAGTATCTAGTCACCATTAAACTCTCTAGTGAAGACTGAAGCATAATAGGAATTAAATACCTCGGCCTTCTTGCTGTCACCTGTTACTAGCTCTCCGTAATGATACTGATCTCTTTTGTAAAGCACTTTGAGATCTGAAGATGACAAGCACTAAAGAGCAACTTAATTATTATAGGCAGAATAAGAGATGCTAGATTACTCAACACATGCTGCAAGAGGAGTCAAGGCTGATGGCTACTGTAAGAAGATCTCTACACTGCATCAGGAAGCAAACAATACAATCCTCCCAGAACATTAAGCCACCATCTGCACTGAAATTCAAGCTTGTTTTTAGCTCAAGTGTCATGACCTGAGTAGTCAGCATTTAAAGACATTATTGCTTAGGATCTATAATGATCCTACAGAAGTCAATGGGAGGTTGACCACTGACTTTGAATGGAAGGAGAACTGAGCCCCAGACTATACTATACTTCATTTACAATCCAGTGTTCTCTCTGGTTTGGCATTCATATGTTAAAACCACTATAAAGTTTGTTTTAATGGAATTATTAAATTAAGTTTCCCAGAAATAGGATGTACAGACTCTTTTATTATGTTACTTGTGAGGAAAGCAATAAGTAAACAATGTTAAACTGCAGGAAAAAAAGACTGGGGTGAAACCCTGGCCCTGACTCCTATAAGTCAACGAGAATTTTTCATTGACTTTGGTCAGGATTTCACACCAGATTATGATCTCAGCTAAAACAAAGTAACTGAGATCAGAAACTAGGTCCCAAAACAGGCTCACTTCCAGCTGGGAACTATGAAGGTGCCCAGTTACTATGCCCTAAATTTAGGACCTGCTGTGCTCAGTGTACTGGAGTTTTGTATCTGACCTGTGTGGGTTTAGACACTAATGGATGATATGAAAGATCAAAACATAAGAATATTTAGGGGCATGTCTACATGAACACTTACTGTGTGTCAAGCTGGGTGTTGGAAAGAGTGGTGGGAATGGTCAGGCCTAATGGCTGGAGCCCAGGGACCAGAACCAGAATGGAGAGTCCACACCAAGGTTGGAGTGAGCAAGGCTGGAGCCAGGTGAGGCTTGAGGAGCTTGTTGCCACCATCAGGCAGGAGAGAATTCCAAACCCTGGAGTGATATTGAGCAGACTAAGCTACTGTTCCTCCTGCAGGACTTACACCTGCCCTGGGAGTAGAGACCAGTTCCTGGCTTACTCATGTGCTGAGCTCCAGCCTATCTGCAACTCCACACCTTGTATTACTACCACCACTCCTCAAGCATGCCTTTTCAATGTCTTTGGACCCTGCTTGTCAGGGTAAGAGGGATGGAATTCACAAAGGAGTTGGGTGCATGATGTTACTGCTGGTTCCCACGAACAGTCAGCTGGGCCATACTCTTACCAGGTCACAAGGTACATCAGTTGTTGTTGGAGCGTAGAGTTTAGAATAGATGTGGGCAAACTATGGCCCGTGGGCCACATCCAGCCCTTGGGACTGTTCTGTCCACCCCTGAGCTCCTGGCCTAATCCCTGGCCCCTCCCCGACAGCCACTCCCACTGAGCAGTGTGGGGAGTGCGGCTGCAAGCTCTTGCCCCTTTACCAGCAGCAGGAGTTCCTGGGGGGCATTCAGGAAGGATGGGGTGGTTGGATGGGGTGGAGGTTTGGAGGTGGTGGTCAAGGGATGGGGAATAGGGAAGGTTGGGAGTGGGAGTCCCGGGGGCCTGTTGAGGTGGGAATGTGGATAGGGGACAAGGAGCCGGGGGGTTGGATGGTTTGGGAGTTCTGAGGGAGGCAGTCAGACAGCAGAAAGTGGGAGGGGGCGGATGGGGGCAAGGGCCAGGCTTTGGGGAGGCACAGCCCTCCCTACAGTTACGCAACTGCAGTGTGGCCCTTGGGCCAAAAAGTTTGCCCACCCCTGATTTAGAATCTGTCTTGCCACATTCTTCCTGCCATGTCCTTTTGGAGAATTTGGTTTACCTGTTCTGTTCTGTTCATCTTGAGATGGTAGGCAGTGGAAATAAGCAGGTGACTTCCAGGAGTATGAACAATTTGCTCCAAAAGTGGGTGATACATTGTGGTCCAAGATCAGATGTAATGTAATATAACCCATGGAGCTTGAAGATCAAGGTTAAAAACAAAGTGAGCTGTTGCTTCTGCAGTGGGGATCTTCTGACAAGGCACAAAGTGCTCCATTTTCATGAGGAGGTCAATGATGACCAGTACACCTGTGCAGCCCTAAGACATGAGGAGGTCTGTGATTAAGTCAATCCGCATAAAGGCCCAGGTTTAGAATAGTTAGAAATGGGATCAGGACACCTAGAGGTCTGGAATGGGGGTCTCTGTCTGGCAACACCCCTCATGGGAAGCAATATAAGACTTGATGAGAAAAATAGTTTTGGCCACCAAAAGTTTTAAGAGCAGCTTTGTTGTCTTCCAATACCTGAAATAGCCTGTGGGAGGGGAATCCTGGCATAGCTGGAGTACAGCTAGATGGAGTGGTCCATTGGGAACATAAAATAACTCATTTGTGACAGAAGTTTGGGTCAGAATTGGCAGACATACGTGTCACTGAAAGCAGATCGTTGGCCAGTGAGGACTTTACAAGGGCCAAAAGATCACTATTGGCCAGTGCATTTTACAAAATGGTAGGACATCAGCACAGTGGTAGGTTTGGGAGGGTTATCCCCCTTATCTAATTAGTTCTCCTTGTGGGATGACATGTTAGGTTTGCCATTTCGAGTTCCAGGCCAGTAAGTCAGGATGATTTTAAATCTAGAAAAGAGGGACCAGCATATGATGTTGGTTGAGGGCTGTGGCTGTTAAATGTTCCAGCTTTTTATGGTCAGTGAACATTTAGACTGGAAAGTGCACCTTCTGGAGGATGATGCCACTCCTGAAATGCAGCCTTGATGACCAATAACTTATTGTAGATTTTGTAACTTTGTTCCTCGGGTGTCTATTTCCTAGCATAAAAGATGCATGGGTGAAGGTCATTCAAAGGTCCACGTTGTTGAGCTAATATTGCCCCAATTGCATAATTGAAAGCATCTGTTTTGACACCAAAGTTTAGATGGATCTGTGGACTAGGATGGGGGCAGAAGCAAATGCTTTCTTCAGTCAATTAGAAGCCAGTTGGGCTTCTGGTGCAGGAGCGGCGCCAGGGTTTTTGGTGCCCTAGGCGAGGGTCCTTCCGTGGCTCCCGGTCTTCGGGGCACTTTGGCGGCGGGTCCCGGAGCAAGTGAAGGACCCGCCCAGAATTGCTGCCAAAGACCCGGAGCGCGGAAGGACGTCCTGCCACCGAATTGCTGCCGAGGGTGGCAAAATGCCGCCCCCTAAATCCTAGTGCCCTGGGCAACCGCCTAGGTCGCCTAAATGGCAGTGCCGTTCTTGTTCTGGTGTCCAGTTGAAAGTGAAGTTCTTCCATAGAAACTGGGCAATTGGTAATGCCACTTGTGAGAACCCCTGCATGAATTGCTTGTAGAAGTTGGCAAACCCTCAAACACTGGAAATCGCAGATACTTTTGGGGGTTGCCCAGGTCAAAATCAGATCCCTTTTGGGGATTCATACTTAATCCACTGGGAGAGATGGTATAATGCAAGAAGTCCACAGAAATGAGTGATCAAATTCACACTTCACAGGTTTCCTATAAAGACCATTCGGCTGGAGATGTTCAAGTACCAACCTAATGTGCTGGTGATGCAAGTTTTGGTTCTCTGAAAAAATTAGTGTCATCTAGGAAGACTATATATAATAAACTGGTCCAGAACATCCCTGAAGATATCATTAACCAAGTGCTGGAATGGGGTAGGGGCATTACAGAAACCAAAAAGCATGTTCATTTTTGACTTCATCATTCAGGCCTTGATAGAGATGGTAAATCCGTGTTGGTTCGTTCTAAGTAGTGTCTGCGATGAGCCAATGGAAGTGAGTGGCATAGGCCACAATGGCAAGGGGGCCTTGTCTGAGTGACTGCTCCACCAAAGTCACGCTGCAGTCAGTCATCAAACATGGGTGAAAAGAGACTGACAAATTTAAGAGTCATGGAGAATCAGGTCGCGGCACAGTACGTGTTGAAGTAGATGTGGCCTTAAATGATTGTAACTACACCTGAGTAGGATATTTTTATGCAAACCCCAAATTATTGTTTTTAAATGTTAATTATTGGCAGGATGGCTGTTCATGTGTTTAGTGTTTTTCCCCTTTTATTGTATGTTTGAGGATGGATGAATGTGGCTCTTTTTGTTTTTAATTTCACCCTGTCTGGTAACCTGAGCAGTGCTTCAATTGGTTTGCAATATTTACATCTTTAATTTATTATATTAGGTGCCTGGAGAATGTTGTGCTTAATAAATATTAAAAACTTGGTTTATCTCTATCACACCTACAATCAATTTCAGTATTTTTGGTTTCCAAATCTGCCTCTTTACCCTAATATTTTCTGAAAACAAAACACTTGAAATGCATATAAATGTATTTACTTAGATTTATATACCTAAGATCTATACCCAGACTTTTAGAATTTGAGATGGCCCAGATTTTATCTCTGGTAATTATGTGGTGTCCATCACCATAAGATGTGAGTGCCTCAACCTGAACACAGATGGCAAAGGTTGGTGGGGACTGGGGTTTGGGTCATGGATTTTGGTCCAATCTCTTCTCAGGAATGCAGATTTTTATGAAGAGGACTCCAGTGATTACCACTCCAGCTGACTTGTAGCTTCATTTTTTTTTGCATCTACAGCAAGACAAAGCAGGATGGAGAACACCATTCTCCTTGTGCACTTTGCATAGCTGCATCTCTCTACTGCTATGTTCCTTAATGAACAGACAGCATCTATGCTGTCATTCTGTCTGTCTCCCATCATTTTAAAGGAGTTAATATATAGATATAGTAGCCATACTAGCCTGTTCCTTATATTCTAAGGCCAGACAGAACCACTGTGATCATCTAGTCTGACCTTCAATATGGCACAGGTCATAGAACTTCCCCAAAATAATTCCTAGGATAGATCTCTTAGAAATTTCCCATCTTGATTTAATTGTCAGTGATGGGGAATTGATTGTAAATCGTTCTAATGATTGAGTGCTCTTGCCTTATTTCTAGTCTGAATCTGTCTAGCTTCATCTTCTAGGCATTGGAACGTGGTATACCATTTTTGGTTGGATTGAAGAGCCCATTATTAAGTATTTGTTCTCCCATGTAGGTACTTACACACTGTAATCAAGTCACCCCGAACCTTCTTTCTTAAATTTAATAGATTGAGCTTCTTCAGTCTATCACTATAAGGCACATTTTCTAATCCTTTAGTCATTCTCATAGCTCTTCTCTGAACCCCCTCAATTTTATCAATATCCTTCTTGTGTTGTGCTCCTTTTAGCTCTTGCCAGTTAAGCAGGCTCAAGCTAAGTCAATATTTGGATGGAGTAGCATACACCTAGACAGAATGTGGTACAGTTGGTTCATTAGCTGGCACTGTTCCATTACAGCCTATATAGAACCAGTCTAAAATGGGCCTCCTGGCAACATTTTTAGAGGCCATCCTGACCACCTACAAGAGCAGAGGTGCTAATCCCAGTGTTTTTACCAAAGTTGTAATTTGGCCAATACATTCTGACTACTTAAAATTCCCATTGCTGTTTCAATTGGAGATAGTATTTCTCTTCACTTCTCAACCTGAAATGTTATGTAGTGTTGCTGCGCATTGCTAAACAGCTGCTACATTTCACAGGTGCGTGAAATGAAGCCCTATATATAGCTTGCGTATCAGTTTAAGTTTGTGAATCATTTTGAGATCCCTTGAAGGTGCTACATAATGAGATTATTTCTGAGGAGTGGTTGTGGTGTTTTTATTTAAACGGCAAAATGATCCACTTCAGGAATATTTACATATGAAAAATAATGCATCTTCAAGGATTTTAAGACATAATCTGAGACCTTTTTCTTGAAAAATCCTGTTTTGGACTTCTCAGACCTGGCCTACGCTGCAAACTTATGTTGATGGAAGCTGCTTTGTCTGCCTCATAATGTCTATTCTACCAGGTCCCGTTCACCAACCTAACTTGCCTGTAATGTCAACTTAATTATTCCACCTCTGAGAGGCATAGTGCTTACACAAGGCTGTGTTTATGCTGTCTCTGACAGATCAGTGTTGATGTAAATCAACTGAATTGCCTTCCAAGAGGTGTCCCACAGTGCTCCAATTTAACAGTGGAGATTGTTTTCAACTCCTCTGCATAGCTACCAGGTACACAGGAAACAGCCCCTCTCCTGTTAAAACCCCAGGAGCTTTTGAATTCCTATTTCCTGTTTGATCAGCATGAAGAGCTCACCAGCCCAGCTGATCATGATGACTCAACATCCCATACATGCACCAACCTGGAGCACACAGGAGGTGGAGGATCTTGTTGGCCTGTGGAGAGAAGAATCAGCAGGCACAGCTTTGATCCAGCTGAAGAAATGTAGATATCTATGGAAAAGATCATGCAGGGCATGGGGGAGAAGGGCTATACAGGGACATGCAGAAGTGCCATGTGAAAACCAAAACTTTGTGGGCATACCAGAAGACAGTTCTGGTTCTTCACAACAGACATGGTGCTTCTACAAAGAGCTGCATGAGATTTTCAGCAGTGATACCGGCATTACCGCCAACACAGTGTGAATACCTCCAGGAGTCTGAGGCCCTAGCCACCTCAGGCAAGAATGAAGAGGACATTCTGGCTCTCATTCTTCTCCTCCAGCAGCTGTTTTTAACCCTGGAGCCCAGCTAGTCACAGGACAGCATGATGGCGAGCATGATGCCAGGGAAGACACCTCTGGTGAATATGCAATTCTAATCAGACTTACATGCTCTATATTTATTTGGAAGAAAAAAAGAGGCACAGTGGGTATCTGTTTTCCAGTGGCAGCTCCAGAGCGTTCTTCCCAAAAAGACTATTTGTCAAAGGTGGGGAAACTTTGGCCCTTGGGCCACATCTGGGTGGGGAAATTGCATGCAGGGCCATGAATGTAGGGTTGGGATTCAGGGAGGGAGCCCAGGGCAGGGAGTTGGGGTGCAGCAGGGGGTTGGGGTGCAGGGTGCAGGCTCTAGCCTGGCACCGCTTACCTGGAGCGGCTCCGGGGTGGCAGTGGCATGCAGCTGGGCTAAGGAGGTTCCCAGAAGCAGCTGGCACCATGTCCCTGCAGCTCCTGGGGAAGCAGGAAGCAGAGGGCTCTGTGTGTTGCTCTTGCCTGCAGGCATCGCCCCCTGCAATTCCCATTGGCTGGGGAAGGGGAACCATGGCCAATGGGAGCTTCAAGTGTGGAACCCACAAATGTGGGCAGAGCCCTCTGCCCACCCTCTCTCCCCACCCCCTCTCCAGGCTGCAGAGACATGGTGCAGGCAGTGTGGGACCTGCAGCGCTGTGGGGTGGCAATTCTGCAGGCCAGCTCTAAAGGCCTGAGGGGCCAGATCCAGCCTGTGGGTCATTATTTGCCCGCCCCTGGTTTATGTGCACAGGGATGGCCTGGGAATTCTCTATGGATGTCTTGAGCAAACTTCCATGGAGGGTACTCATTAATCTTTTACATAAGGTTTCTGGGGAGGGCAGACACTTTCCCACTCCAGTGTTAACTCTGCTGGCATTGCAGTACAGCATAACAGCATAAGGACCAGATCTGTACCCAGACATTTGCAGCATCTGCTCCCTTGCCACCTCTGTTACCCTCAGGACACTGAGATCACATTGGGTCTCCTAGGGGAGATGGTGGAAGTTTTTATTACAAGTACTTCTACCACAAACAATAGAGCATGTGATCCATCCCCCATGGTGACTTCTGGGTCCCTCAACCACACTTTCCCTTGCATGCTGGTGGTTTGGTTGGCAGGGATCGGTGTTGACCTCAGATTCTGCAACTATTACCAGCAGTGTTAAAGGAAGGGGGTGGGTGGGCTTCCTGCATTCTCTTGTGGCTGCAAACCTCTTCCCCCATCACCACTCCCATAAAGCCTCTTCAGACAAACAGCCATTTGAGGCTTAATGCTGGTCTTTGGCCTCAAAGCAAGGTCCATGTTACGGCTTGGGCGTTGTCCACCCGTGCTCCCCAATCGGGTTTCCCCACAAGTTGCAGTTCAAGGCCAGTCACCCATGCTGCTGGGTCATATTCATCATGGCTGGAACAGCAAATGGGTTTAAATAGCTAGGGATTCTGATTATGTTGTGGCTTGCACTGAGTGTAATAAGTGTTGTTTTTTTAATAGCAACCTTGCACTAGACCCACGGTATGCACTGACCATGTTTGCCTTGTCTTTGCATGCCTTGCAGTGGAAAGCTTGGCCTTCAGTGCACCCTACACACCAACAGAGAAGCTTTTGTAGATTAGAAGGGAGAAAGAATGTGATATGTTTGGTAAGATAATGAATGCCTTGGACAGCTAACATGGAGCTCAGAGCCTGGAGGATATCTCAAACTGGACATGGAGAGCATCCCGTGAGCATGAGTGTAGGATGAGGTGCTACAGATTAAGGACCAATCAGACATGTTGAGGAGTCTGGTTAAACTTCAAGAAAAGCAATTTGAGACTAGATTCACTCAAACTGCAAGCATCTCCTGTTCCCAATTTCTCTTCCCCAAAAGTTCCAAGAGCGGGAGATACTAAGAACAAAAGGCTGCCATTCGAAGACCTTTGGGCAAGACTACTGTACTTTCACAGACAAGCTGACTTGGTTTCTCTTCTCCCAATTTTATCACACCGTTTTTTCCAGTGCAGATAAGCAGCACACATTACTGTGGCTCATTACTCAAACAGGTTGTCAAAGCCTCACGGAGACAGAGATCCTTACTGGCTCTTATTACCCTGGTATCTGACTGCTCAAAATTAGCTGCCACTATCCACATCCCACCCCCAGTGGCAGCCAGGTTTTAGCAGCAGGGGGAGTGAGCAAATAAAAACAGGCACCACCTGCCATGAAGGAAAAGGAAAGAAAAAGCCCTGACTGACTCAGAGCAGTTGAAGTGGGGCGGGGAGGAAGGACCTGCTGCCAAAGATCCGGAGTGCCGCTGGGTGAGCAAAGATTAAAAAAGTGCCACTTTTCTGCTCAGTGGGAGTGGCTGCTTCCCCTGTTCCCCTCCCCAGCTGCGCTACTTCCCACCCCTGAAGAAACTTCTCTCCCTTTCCTTCACAGATCTTATGGCGCACACGGCATGCGGTAATAACAATGGAGATGTTGCTTTCACTGAGGTCTAACCTATTAAGAAAACTCAGCCAGCAACCTTTTAAAAAGACCAAAGGCACATTTCACCCCCATTCCTTGCTTGCTCAGCCTATTGTTGAACTGCTCTTTACTGCTGTCCAGGTGGCCAGTGTACAGCTTCATGAGCCATAGGAACAAGGGGTAGGCTGGGTCTCCCAGGATCATGATTGGCATTTCAACATCAGTGGTTATTTTGTGATATGGAAGGCAAGTCCTTGATTGCAACTTTCGGAACAGACCTGTGTTCTATCCTGCACTTTTCCTGACCATCCCCAGTTGTCAGTGAATCATCTCCTGTGATCCACCAGTGCTGGCAACACCATTGAAAAGTGTCCCTTATTGTTTATGTACTCTTTGGCTAAGTGGTCTGGTGTCATCTATCACCCCATCATGGCAAAAACCATCTGCTATGTCCTGCACGTTGGCCAGTCCCTACCCTTCACAGAAGTCCATTAATGGCCCTGCACACTTGGATCACAACAGCTCCCACAGTGGATTCATCAAGTCCAAATTGATTCTCTGCTGACTGGTAGCAGTCAGGCATTGCAAGCTTCCACAGAGTGATCACTAGCTTCTCCAGTCAGAGCAGGTCTCATTTTAGAGTTGTTGTGCTGCAGGACTACAGAAAGCTCCGCACAAACTTTCTGGAATTGCATCCAACAGTTCTGTAGCCACTGCTTGTCATACCATAGCCGCATAACAATGCAATCATACCACTCATTGCTCATTTCCCAGGATCTGAAATGCAGCTCCACAGCATTCAGCTGCTGCATGAGTGCCAGCAGTAACTGAAATTGTTTCGTTCTATGGCTTGCAGCAGGCCTGCTTGAATTGACATGTTCTACACGGTGGTTCCTGTCTCAGTTCTGGAAATAGCTTATGTCATCTTCTGCAGTATCTGTAATGCTCACAAGAGTGCCAGCTGATTGGGGCTCATGCTTCTCAGGCTATGGGATACACACAGCTAAGGCAGGCTTTTGAAAAAGGCATGAGAAAGTATGGGTTGGTGGCTGATATCAGGAGGGAGGGAGGAAATTACATCATGGGAGGCTGAAGCCATGTTCCCATTCCCCCCACTTCTCCCGTGACAATGTTTTTTGGTTCTATGGGGTATTGCAAGCCTTTCCCAAAAAACCCTGCAGCTAGTTGCACTGTGGGAAAGCTACCCATGATGCAGTGCTCTGTGCATTGATGCAAGCGCTGTTACAGAGAATGCACTCCACTGCCACAATAAGTGTGGTGTGGACATGCATGACCAACTGAATTATTGTGGCAGCTGGATGTTAACTTACTTTTTTGTTGTAGCATAGACATGCCCTGACGACTGGGGTTTGAGGCTGAGCATTAAACCTCATTCATCCATGGAGGGGCATTAGTTTGCTATTAGGCAATCCTTCTGCATGGTGGTTCTTTTAAAAAAAAAAAAAAAAAAGCAAAAACAAAACAGATCCTGTGGTGTCCTGGAAAACTGTGCAAGGGGTTTCCTGGTTCTGCTTGTAGGCTAAGAGGCTCTGTAGCGAAGTGTAATATCAGGGTTTTCTGCCATCAGTTTGTAAAGAGCCAGTCTAGAGCAGGGCGAGGTGAGTTGTCTCTTTGCCTTATGAAGCAACCTGTTTCTATTTATTTTTGTATTCATTTTGTGTCCCCCATCAGTGTCATTTGTGAGTGAATCCACCAGGTGCTAGATGTCCTAGGGTTTCTGCAGTTGTTATAGCTACCAACACTCATTTGTTTCTGCACACCACTACTCACAGGCTTGTGACAGGATCAATTCTATTTGGCACAAGAGTGGGTTGGTTACAGTGTATCTGCACAGCACGAATATTAATATAGCTTTATAAATCTCATTTACGGGGCCAAATTTTTTTCAAAGCAAATACAAACTAAAAATCCAAAAAGAAAAGATGCCAATTAAATAACTAAAGGGCTGATTGTGACTACGATCCCATTGACTTCAGTGGAAATGCAGGCTGCTTAGCACCTTGCAGGAACAGAGGGCTGGGGGTAGTACCAAAAGGTTAAAGGACACAAACTCTATACAAGTGAGTATAACCCAAATATTTACAGGGATTTATATCCCAGGAGAACAGAGTAAATAAAAAGAACCACCTGATGCAACTGTATTAGATCATATTTACCATGTTGCAGCAGTAGGCATTCATATGAACCTGATAAGTTCAAGGTATGAAGTTGAGCATGTGGTGTGAGGTTGGTCACCCAAGTGATAGTTTCCAGGCATGCCTCACAAGTGTAGTAAATGGTGTTAGTTTCGTTCTTAGTAAGAACATGCAGGAAAAATGTAACTGCAGTGACTTCAGTGCACTTACCGTTGGGCCAAACTCACCCTAACGTGTGCTATTTTCTAGTTATTTCTTAAAAATAAGCTGTCTTGTCTTATCTAAAATCAAGTTTTCCAGATGTCCAAAAGACATTAACACTGCTGTGTAACCCTACAACCAAGGTGTTTGAAAAGAAACAATAAGCTTCTTAATGTTACATACTATTCTAAATGTCAAATATTGATGGGGATCAGAAGGAAATAGCAGCAGTAAAATATTGTGCAAGGATCCAAATGGTTCTGGGGGTAGTGCAATGATACCTTTAGCTGCAGGAAGTGTTTTAATCTGAGCAGCCTTTAACTACTGTTGCCTTTAACACTAGGAATCTTTGTTTAGTTCTGGTGGTATAGTTGAAAAGGAACCCAATTCTGTTCCCTCTTGCATCCCAGCAACCCTGGAATAACTCCACGGGAGTCACTAAGTTAGCCCATTGTTACACCTGTATTACAACAACCCTGAAGGAGGGAGAGTTCAGGCAGCATTAGGGCAGCAATCTGCATATTTCCTCCATCAAACTAAAAGAAGCAGGTGTCCTGAGCTCTATCTCAAATGTGGCTCTTGCGTTTGGAGTGCATTAGCAGTGGCAGCCAGCTGGCAATCTTCACTAACGTTTGAAAAAGTTTTGACAAAGTCCCTTATTTTCTTTTACTCTTTCCTTTCATGTCTAGAGCTTTAACCACTCCCTTCTGCTCACCTCTTAGAAGCCCTGCTTTTCCTTGCTAATATTTATGCAGGCTTTATTTGCATCCTTGTGTTTTGAGACCACAGTTGAGAACTTTACAAAATTAATTACATCCACAGGGAACATGAAAGTGAGCCTATTTATTTTATGATCTACTCCCGTCCCCTCTCCCCCATCACTAACTCATGCATCTGCTTGCAATACAAGGTTTCCCTGGCAACAAGTTCATGCTGACTCACTGGAGAAATGTCTTACTCCAAAAATGCTATTAGGTTTTCAATAACAATAGTGTTGCTCCACCTTATTCTTACAAAATAAGTTTGTTTCTTTTAATTAAGTTTGTTAAGGAAAACATATGAATTTTCTTTCCCTTCTAGAGAGATTGGACCCAAGTTGCAAAGTTTGGATTGGAACTTTCTTGGGATGTGTTTTAGTTGAGTTTTTTGGGCTCACCTTTTAAAAATCAACTGGCTAAAGCAAGCTCTCTGAAGCTGGAGATGCAGTATGGTCTAGTGGTGTAGAAGATGGAGAGAGCCTGCAATGAGGCCTGGTGTGAGGCCTAATGCCCTGTTACAAAGCAGATGCCTGCTTGCAAATTCAGACAATACATGGACTTGACAAGAACAGGGATTGTAAAAACACAAGCACCCCTAGGTACTAAATGTTCCCGTAAGCACATTCCAGAAGGGTAATACCAGAACACCTCAATACCAAGCATGGTATAAGCACACTCGCTGAAGATAATATAGGACACACTGACCCCTCTTAAAGATAAAGTCCGGATGACAGCTTGATGGACAGAGATGTTTTGATTGAACCAACATGCATAAGGTAAAGGGTGGTAACTAACCATATCAGAGGAGCCATCCATACCTTGTTTGTATTGGGGTTTAAAAGAGGGGTCACAATGAGTGTCTTTGTCCAGGCAGGGGGGACAGGAGGGAAAGTCCTACCGTTCACTGAGCTGAGTCCATTGCAATGACTATACATGTTACTGTACCTGTAATCATTGAGCCCAGGGCACTAGGACCATGCTCTGTAGATAGACAACCTGGCCAAGTGCCTTTGGTGCTGAATGGACTCCTTTGGTTGTCTTGTGAAGTTCATGCTATCCAGGCTGTCTGGCCAGAGCCAGTGCAGCACCCAGAGAGCATGCGCGCACGTGCACACACAGCCAACAGCTTGACAAGCCAGCAAAACTGGGTTCTGTTTTTAGTTCGTCTGATCATAAGCAAATTGTACAGCCTCACTTTGTCCTGATTTCTCCATCTGTAAAAACGGGGATAAGAACACTTCCCTGTATTGCCTGACTGGGGCTCAGGAACTGTATTCAGGAGAACAAAATGAATGCGGTTGTGGCTGCTGGCCACTGCATGATTGGGCTCTTTATGGCTGGCCAGTGTGTAACTGTATAAGGGAGGGGACAGTCTGACATAACACCTGGAGAGCATGTTGTGGTTCTTGGCTGCAAGGTGTGTTAGTGTTACTGTATAATTTAGTTCTTCCCTCTGCTGGGTGCACTCAGTCTGTCATATCAGAACCTTCAAGTTCAATACAGAATCATGATTATCCAAATGTGTTACAGCCCTGAAAGAGTATCATGTTTTTGTTGTAATTCTGCCTGATGAGCCAGTCTCCTGCAGTACTGCTGTCAGGTGAGCAGGAGTGTATTTAAACTGGGGGAGTTGTGGGTTTCTTTCCTCCTCCTCCCCCCTCCTTTTTTTCTTCCCTCATGGCAGAATTTTATCATCCAAGATTTCTTATGCCTGAAGAGAAGAATTGACTACTGTGCAACCTGTATACTGTCATCTACTAACTGTAATCACCTGTCCTAACAGACAATAAAATCTCAATCTTCACAAGAATGCTGTATTGACTGAATGACATTATATAGTTACCTTTTACAACAGCCAGAAAAAAATAGCCACCCTTGTGGTCACTGCTATTAAGTTGTCACTATACAAAACCTTAAGCTAGATAAGCTATGAGATGTGAGTTTGATTTCTGGCTCTGTTTGGCTGCTTGTTTGACACTGAAAGCAGCAAGACATTCAGCAGCAGTCACTGACTATGGGTGCCTCAGTCCACTTGGCCCTGATTTCCAAAGGTGCTGAGCATCCAAAGTTAGAGCTGTAAGTGCTCAGAACTTCAAGATCAGGCCTAAGGTGTCTCCACTTGATGTGTACACCCTATCACATGTTCATTTGCAATAAACATCAAATAACTGCTCATAGAAGCCCATTGGTTCAACATATGCAAATAGCAAAGCTGTCAAACAAGAGTCCAGCAATTTTTATAGCATTCATCTGGTTTCTGATAGCAAACTAAACAGAGCCTAATGAACTATCTTAAGACTTTGCCAACATCAGGTAATGTGTTCAAAATACTGTAGCACATACCCCCTGAATGAGTACATAATGACAATGGACCAGATCTTCAGGTCACTAAATTTTAAATCTGGCTAAACTTCCACCAGTGCCACTGAAAGTTTTTTGATAGTGTAAGAGCTATGTATGAAACTTAGGGTTTGGCTCCATAAATAGTTCCCTCACCCACCCTTGCCACATCCTAGGATGGGAGAAATTTCTCTCCTTAGCCTTCTCCCTGCACTAATGAACAGCAAGTTTTAAGGTGCTTCCATTTCATTCCCACTGTCATATTCTGACCATCACTTAGCTTTTGTGCTATAGTTCGTGGTGGGGGCTATGGAAGCGAATAAAATTGTAGCATGCACTTCTTGAAAGCTATTCACTAGTAATAGCTAAGGGCTTGTAAATTTGATATCTCAGGCAGTTTCTGGAGTGATGTATACCAGATGTAAATAAAGCCAAAGCATTTTGGTTAGCCTAACTCAGGACAAGAGAGGGTTGACCATCTCTATGATGCATCCAAATCTATTGAGACTATGACTGAGAAGTAGAGAAATACACGCCTGCAGAATAATAATCATAAAACTGACCACCAGTAATTCAATGCTAGAGTGAATGTGAAAACCCCAAAAGATAGTAACAGTGAAGCAGGAGCACCAGAGCCCAATTTCCTCAGGAAAAATAAGATACAGAAGTTATTAAAGTTTCATCTTTCACGCTTTTGACTTGCTAGTATGGATTGCTGCTCTAAATGTAGAAGCACTTTCTAAGCTACATCTGTTTGCTGTTTCCTTATAATCTTTGTTGGCACTGCAGCAGAGAAAGAAACAGACATGCTTTCAGGCCCATTTATCCACCCACTCAAGGATATGAGCAATAGCCAAAAAATAAAAAAAAATACAATGGGTCTGTCTTTTAGTGCTGTAACTACATTGCTGCAAGGGAAATGGTTGGTACTTTCCCTGTGCAGTGGTCTAAATGGTTTAGGTTAAACTTTTTACTTGAAGATGAATCACTCTTTCCATGTTTGAGTCCTGGTGTTTGTGCGTGATTCACCATAAGTTCAAGTGGTGCCAGTCACCACAGCCCTTCGTCTTCCTAAGGTATATGAATTCAACATCCTGCGTTTTGCTTTGTCCCCCTCAGATGGACTTTATGAAATCAGAGTTCACAGTTCTGTTCTAATTAACACTACTGTAAATCAACAGTAACTTTATGGAAGTCACTGAAGTTACACTGGTATAAACCTGTGTAAGCAAAATCAGAATCAGGCCCAAGGATTCACATGGTCTACATGGACAAGTGACAGATTTATCCTTGTGAGGCTTGTCTCTTTCCTATTCAGTTGCTGCTAAGGTGACCAGACATCTCAATTTTTATTGAGACTGTCCTGATATTTACTTGTTTGTCCCATGTCCCGACTGAACATTGGTCAGGATGTGAATTGTCCTGATATTTTGCCCTCCAGCGCACAGGGAGAAGGGGCTCGCACCCCTGCCCCAACTCCGTGCTGGCCCTGCTCCCTCACTACCCTATTGGATCTCTCCCCAAATCCCCACCCTGGCCCCACCTCTTCCCCAATCATGCCGCATTCCTCCTCACCTCTCCCTCCCAGGCTTGCGCTAATCAGCTGTTTGGCGGCACAAGCGCTGGAGGGAGGGGGGAGAAGCAGGATGCAGCAGCCAGCTCAAGGGAGGTGGAGGCAGAACAAAGGTAAGCTGGTGCGGGGGGGGCGGGGCGGGGCATGGAGCTGCCAGTGGATGCTCAGCCCCCACCAATTTTTCCTATGCTCCGGCGGCTCTTGGCTTTTGCGTGTGTTTTTTCTCTTTTGCCTTTTTCACATTTTCTCCTCTTTTGCTCCACCAGCACTCCCTTCCCCCCCTATCCCCCCATGTCCCGATATTTCATGTCTCTCATCTGGTCACCCTAGTTGCAGCTGGGAAAGATGTACCCTTGATGTGGTGCTGGCTGACCTTTCCTCAGTGCCCCAGGACAGTTCCGGGGAGGTGGAGGGGCTGAGAGGGCCATGGCCCCCTAATCCATCCCCTTTGGGGTGATTTGCACCCCAGGGGTGCATAGAGGGATGGCCATTATGCTTCTGCAAGTGCAGGGACTTGGATTGCCCTAGCCTGTGTGTATCATTCGTGGATGGGGAGAGACACTCTGCAGCCTCCTTCTGCCCCTGCACTCTAGCACACTGACGAAAGATTACAGCCACTTTTCTTGGGGCAGATTATGTACCCTGTTTCCTGACACTCTGAAAGAGAAGGGAATCTTTCTGCCCCACTTTGACATGTGCCAGGCATTGCTTAGAGCTCAGATATGTATTATGAATGTGATAAATATCACAGTAGCAAAAGGGGGGTGGTGCAGAGGGACCTGTCTAAAAATAGAGGCAGATGCACAGCATCAGTCAAATACTGGCCAAAAAAAAAACCTTCTCTCCCCCCCCTCCCCCCCGTGTGAAACTAAACTACTAATTTACTGTGAATTATCATTCCTTTGGGTATATTCACTGTTTGGCATTAATAGGAATATAATTTACTTTGTAGTACATTTAATGGGTTGTGGGAGAGTATCTAAAAACTTCATTTGTTCCTCTGTACTTTTGTCCTGACTATATGCTTGAATCTGTTAAACTCTTCAAAGACTTGTGGAAAATATCCCAGTGGAAATAAACTGTCTCCATGGAAAGATTTCCTAGGAATTTGCTAAATTAAATAGCGATTTTATGTAAAATGGAAACAGTAAATCTTTTGTTAAGATTTAATTTCTATACCATGAAATTAATTGTAATTTCTTAAACTGCCAATATGCTAGGATGCCAAGCACTACATTTATGTGATTGCATCTTCCATTGTGGAGGGGAAGGAAGACCTTGTATATCTTATATGATACATACTGGGAGAATTGTCTCCACTATGAGGATGCGGATTCATTAACCATAGCAGTAGACAAGAGAATGTATTTAAAACCTGTCCCTCTCAGAATTTGAACTAAAGTGAGTGCCATTTTTGGTTCTAAATTGCTGTGAACAGTGTATGGGTGGTCACATACCATCTTTCACTCAATGGTGCTGTATCTTTACACCCCAGCACTATTCTCAGTGTTAGCTGGCTGGTATACCTCACTGCCCATTTGATTTACTTTCTGAAGGAGCCTTGCCTTCTTTTCCTTTTTTGTGTCTCGGAGTTGGACTTCATTTCACCCTTGATCTTAAGCTGGATCCAGAGCTTAGTCAGCTCCTTCTGTAGCAACAAACGCTGTTGTCCTTTTAAACCTTGAGACAAGTCAGCTCCTGTTCACCGAAGCCACACATTGGGGAAAACCCAGCCTCTTAAGCAGGGGCTAGGAGAGAGATGCTCCTCAACATCAACACTGAAGTGCTCAAGTTGTGAAAGTTCATTTCTTGCTCAAATTTTGCCTATATTTAAATTTTGAAGTTGTATATTTGACACAGACTTAATTTGGCCCCATCATCACTGGGGCTGACAGATGCAAACTGAAGGGTTTTTTGCAATTCATGCTACCCAATTAGCCAGCTGTAAGCAACATAGTGCAGCCTGCAAATAAAGTCAAATACGCCTTTCAAAATGAGAACTTGTGTAACTCATTTATGTAATTGGTCATGAATTTAACATAAGCTTTATTATGAATTGTCATTTAGAGTTATTTGCTTAAAAAAAAATTCCATGAACAATTTTTATAAGATTTTCATAACCTGTGGACAGTGTGGAAAGGGGGAAATTAATCAGACTAATAATTGCAAATTATTCACTGAACTCTGTTCAAAGCCACCTACAATAGTGAGCTAATAGTGGTTCACAAAGTTGTATGTATCCTGTGGTATGCAGATTTTTATTTATATAAAAAAAAAAAAAAAAAAATTCCCCTCTCACCCCTATGGGTGGTATGTGTCTTCCTCAACCTCGGGTCCTCTACCAGAGGCCTGGGAGTTTGAGGGTTCTGCGCAGTATCTAGCTGTTCCTAGCACTGCACTCTTCTGGACAGAGAGCTCTGGTGTTGTTCCTGGATTCGTTGGAGCCACTCACCCAGCTTAGGAGTCACAGCCCCGAGGGCTCCTACCACCAGGGGACCACTTTGGCCTTCACTTTCCACATTCTCTTAGTTCCTCTTTCAGGCCCTGGTACTTCTCCAGCTTCTCATATTCCTTCTCCTGATGTTGCTGCACTTGGCACTGCTATAATATCACCACGCTGTCTTCTCTCTTGTCTATTACCACGAGTGTCTGGTTGATTGGCCAGTACCTGCCTGTCCGTCTGGATCTGGAAGTCCACAGAATCTTAGCCCTGCTATTCTCCACAACCTTCTGCGGAATCTCCCATCTGGTCTTGGGAGGTCTACGCCATTACGCTGTTGCAGATGTTCCTGTATACAATGCCAGCCACTGGTTGTGCCGTTCAGTGTATGCTGTTCCTGCCTGCATCTTACATCCTGCCACTATGTGTTGGACTGTCTCTGAGGCCCCTCTGCACAGTCTGCACCTTGGGTCCTCTCTAGTGTGGTAGACCCCTGCCTCAATGGATCTGGTGGTCAGTGCCTTCCTGTGCTTTGCTATATCAGTGCCTCAGTGCTGTCTTTTAGTCCAGCCCTTTCCCAGCCACTGGTAGGATTTCCAATGTCAGCCACTCAGCTATCTGTCGATGGACATCCCATGAAGTTCTGTTTGCCATGGCACTTCTCTTGCTTGGTCTTCCTCCCATGTCTCTGCTGCCTCAGGCATTCTCTCAGCAGCTCATCTTTGGGACCATCTTACTGATTACTCCTGGATGTCCGGTTTCAATCCAGGACAGTGGCCTTGACGCTCACCAAGCCCTGCCCGCCTTCTTCCGGCTGGTATACAGTTCTGGGTGTTAGACTTGGGGTGGAAACTCCATGCATTGTGAGGAGCTTCCGGGTTTTCACAATGGGCAGCCTCCATGTCCTCCTTGCGCAGCTCACTATACGGCAGGGTATCTGATGACCGCAGGCGCTATCTGTTTGATGCGTGGATCTTGTTCTTCCCACTGAGCTGGCTCTTCAGGACCTGTCTTATCCTTTGGTGATACTTGGATGTTTGCTGTCTTCCTGCCTCCTCATCGTGGTTTCCATGTGACTGCGGGATGCCAAGGTACTTGTAGCTGGTCTGTATGTCTGCTATGTGCCCGCTGGTAGTTCACCCCATCAGTCTTGACTACCTTCCTCTCTCACTACCATCCGGCCACACTTCTCCAGTCCAAATGACATCCCGATATCTCACTGGTAGATCCACGTCAGGGTGAATTAGCGAGTCGATGTCTCATTCATTCTTAGACAGCTTGGATGTCATCCATTAGAGGAGGTGGCTGATGGTAGTTCCACTCCTGAACCTGTACCCGTATCCAGTCCTTGTGATTATCTGGCTGAGAGGTTAAGCCTATGCCAGAACAGCAGCGGGGACGTGCATCACCTTGGTATATGCCACACTTTGATGGCCACTTGTGCAACTGCCTTGAGTTGATCTCAGTGTGTTTCCAGTCCCATTGAGTTCTGAGGAAGGTCCTTAGTGTCCTGTGACTTTGTATAGCGCTAGACATTCACAGATCCACGTGTGCGGCATTGAGTCATAGGCTTTCCTGTAGTCAATCCAGGCTGTGCTCAGATGTGGTCTGTCTGACCTTGAGTCTTGGGCGACTGCTCTATCTATGAGCAACTGCGTGTTTTGAGCCTCTGGTTGTTCCAATGCCCTTCTGAGCTGTGCTCATGGTACTGCCTGTGGTCCTGTAGCTGGCAGCTATGATGCCTTATAAGACTTTCCATGTTGTGGGGAGGCAGGTTATGTGCCGGTAGTTGGCCGGTTCTGTCCCTTGCAGGGGTCTTTCATGATCAGCACTGCCTTCCTTGTGTTAGCCAGTTTGGGTGGAGCCTGCTGCTAGCAGCTGGTTTCTGTGCTGCTAGGCGTTCATGCCATGCTGTTAGTTTCTTTAGCCAGTAGGTGGATCATGTCTGGTCCAGGTGCTGTCCAGCTCTTTATGTTCTTTGACCCGCTGCTGGTGTCTTCTACTGTGATGGTGACTGGTTTCTGTTCGGGGAGATTGCTGTGCTCTGTTTCTCAGGTCCTGCAGCCACTTTGCACTTGGTGTTATGAGTCTTCTCTTCTCCCATATATTCTTCCAGTACTGTTCAGTTTTGCTGCTGGCGGCTCTGCTGTTATTTGTGTTGTTGCACTGCAGTTGGGAGTACACTTGGATGGTTCCTTGAGAACAGGCATTTACTTTTTGGCCTCTGCTTCTCTATGTATCTCCTTAGCCTGGTAGCTAGTGCTGTGAGCCTTGTTTACAGTCTCTAGGGCTTCAGATGGAGTCAGCCCTTGTATTTTTTCAGTAGCCGAGTCTATCTTAATCTCTACACCCTCTGTAGTTCCACCAGCTGACTAACTTCTCTCCGAGTCGCCTTGATCTTATCTCCAACTCATTTTCCAGGATGGGTACATACTGTTGTTCTTCTGATCGGGTAGCCAAGCATCTCCAGGATTACAGAGGCTGTAGCGTATACCAGCTCATTGGTGTTGAGTTATGGTGGTAGTAGGATTGCTGATGAGGCTCTATTGGCATCTTCTAACATACTATCTGATGGTACTTCTCCACTGAGCCTTGGTAACGGGTCTCGAGGATTGACTGTAGCTAGTTTTCCATGATCTTATGCCTCATATCAGCTGCTGTGCTCTGCAATGGAGGGGGTGACAGTGAAGTTTCAGCTTCAGGTGTGGGCGCACATCCACTTGTTCTTCCAAGTCTTCTTGAGTCTGGGATGTAATGTGGAGTTGGTCTATCTCAGCTGTGAGAGCAGCTTCCTCTTTACTATGTTGAAGCGTTGGGTAACTACTGTTTCTCAATAAGTGTGGATTGTATCTTTTGTCCATCCACCAGTCCCCTCATACGTTTCATATATCCCTCTCATTAGGTCTACTGTTGTAGTAGCATTCCATCAATTCCAGGTTCTCCTTGTCTCGTCCATGATGTTGTTCCAGTAGCCCACTTATCGTCAGATTGTCCTGTTCCTCAACACTGGCGCGGACCCTTGTTAATCCGGGCGCGTCGAGACCGCATGACTCTCCTAGTTCGTGTCACTCTCATATTTAGTAGGCAGCGAAGCGTTAGGGGGTCTTTTGCCGAAGGACCCCTACTGGAAGTGGGTACAACCGGGATTTGAACCCCGGTCTCCCGTATCAAAGGGCGGCGCTCTTAATTATATATATATATATATATATATATATATATATATAAAAAAAAAAATCACTGATTTGTTTACAATTCAAAGTATGATCCCACTTCTCTCTCTCTCTAAATTTGTACTAATTAATACTTATGTAAAGAAATCAGTTTTAGACAATATTAGAAAATGCTTATAAGTATTAATTAGTACACAACTTCTGGAACATGAAAGATGGATTAACATTATTTAGCCTCTATATAAACAGTTAAGCATACTGAACTGATATATGGAGTGTCTTCTTTAAGAAGATCATCAGAATCAGGAACAAAGATTAGCATGCGGTAATTCCAAGCAGACATTCTAGACAAATTAATAATTATAGCATAGACAATAATAATTTCAAGAGTCTAATAATATTTATGGGTATGTTTGCAAAGCAGGACTTTCCTGCCAAACAGTAGGGCATAGAATAACTGGATCAAAGGTCATCCTTAGATTTCTGTCTTTTTCCCCAAATGTGCTTTTTTTCCCCAAATGGCTACTCTCACATTCATAAAATATCTTGTGTATGCGACATCAGATCCCCCCGATCCTAGAAGAAAATGTACAGCTTAACAAGTCAGTGTATATATTACAGTAGTTGTAGGAAATTTCAGAGTTGTCTTTTCGTTGTTTAAAAAATAGTTAATTCTAGTTCTGCTGAGGAATATTTAAAACCATCCTGGGATCCCTATATTTGCTCTTTTGGGACTTAACATGAAATATCTGATTTATATTTGGTAAACATTAAGGCCTTATGTCCTGACCAGAGCTTTGGTTTGTACAGGAGAGGGAATGTATAAGGGAGCAAGCTGACTGGTCCCTGGTGCTCACCATCAGCCCAGACCTTGATATAACTTAGAACTACTTCAAGGCAGCTCTAAGTCATGCCAAAGTAGCACTAGTGACATAGGCCTCTTCTTCAGTAGGAAAACAAAATATGTTCTTACCTCTGTATTCGATAACATCTGGTAACTAATATGTGGTAAAATCCTAGTGAAGGCAGGGCAGTTTATAGTTCTAACATATGATCGTGTCAGGGAGCCAGGCAACCTGTGGAACTAGGGAACTTGGGAGCCTAGTGGACTGGCCACCATGCTTGCTGACCAGGTTTCCACCAAAACTTTCAATGGAATCAACAAGTTCCTGCAAATTTTCTGGTGGAAAACTTTTTTCTAATGGAACAGTTTTCATTCAGCTGTAAACCTCCTCTTCCTAGATTGCAAACAGCTATGCTACAGGGCAACAACCTCATCTACATTTCTTAATCATGACCTCATTGAAGTTGATGGGTGGGTAGGGGGGGAGAAATAATCCCACTGGTACTGAAATAAAAAAGCATGATTGCTGCTGGCTGCTGATTCACTAGATTTTTTTCACACAGTGCTGTTGTGCTAATATTCAGTAGCTAGCAAAACCATTTTCACTGATACTATTTCTAGCAAGCTACCATTTCAAAACTTTAATGTAAATAGAAAATTAAAACGCAGCAACTGCTCCCGCTTGGTATTTTTTTTTCTTCTTTTTGGTGAGGAGTAGTTTGTTTTCAATCCTGTGTTGAAATAGTCTAAATAATTAAACAAGAGCTTGTCTGCACTACAGTTTATGAATAAGCCACTCCCTGTGAGTGAAATAAGTTACATCTGTCTAAACACTGGTGTGGACAACGCTATGTCAGGAGGAAAGCTTCTCCTGCCGACACAGCTGCATGAAATCT
The DNA here is from genome assembly GCF_003597395.2 of Chelonoidis abingdonii. NCBI lineage: Eukaryota > Metazoa > Chordata > Testudines > Testudinidae > Chelonoidis > Chelonoidis abingdonii. The sequence continues at coordinate 36,429,675 of NC_133773.1, forward strand.
TGAGGGGAATGAATCTCCTATCCTCCAATTCTATAGATAGCTAGATCTGTAACATGAAAAGCAGAACATACATAAAAAATTTGTCATGACAAAGTGAATATAAATCCTATTTCAGTAGGTTGATTGCACTTATGGTATGTGTAACAGAACGATCTGATCATAACCTCTATGAAAATGATAAATTTCTCCTATAAAATGCCTGCAGTTCACCCAAACCATAGATTAGAGAGAGAATCAGACTGGAGTAGTGATGACAATAAAAAGATTTTGTCCGACTGCAGGGGAGAAGTACTTTTTAAAAAAATACACTGTTCATAAATCAAAATATCGAGTCTGGCCTCAAAAAACAGCTCAGTAATTCAGTCCCAGGTCTGTATGAATACTAAATAACCATCTAGTGAATCTGTGGCATTGAGTTGGACTCAGACCATTATATGATGATTCGTGGTAACTTGCTGCCAGTGCACTAAATCTGCAATCATTCAAAGACACAAATTATAATCTTCAGCATTTTCTAATTACCTGATCCAAAAAACCCTTAATTTTTCTTTTTTTTTTTTTTTTTTAAAGTAAAGACAAATAGTCACAAAAATGTCTCTAATCATCTCAAACCCTAATTTGGTTGCACTTTCTAGAAGCCAGTTAAAATAATTTTTCAGGATGATGCAGACTTGCCAAAGTTTCCACAGCATGAAAGCCTGGAAGAGTTTTTACTGAATCTCTTGGCCCATTTTCCTTCCCTTGATTCAGAATTCTCCAGTTTAGAGTCTTATTTGGGAAAACAGGGCTGGTGATGTTTCCTCTGCAGGCTGAAACATGCATCTTTCTGTAAAGATCAGTCTTCAAAAAGTGCAGAGGACTGATGTCCTAAATCTATTTATTTTAAAATTACTGTGTGCTGTTATATACTTTATTCTTCATCTGCATATTATACTCTAGCAATTATTCAAGAAATGCACTTCAGGAAAAAGTTGTATTTATTTCACAGTTTGCAACAACACCTTATTCCTTCTTGTATAAGGCTAAGCAATCTGACTAGCATAGCGATCAGTTTAAATATAAGTAGGCTTGGAAGGATTATATTTGTATCAATAAATATCAGTAAACATTAATTTCACCATATGCATGCAAACTGACAAATATTTTCATCCACAATAATCAAAATTTACACATAGGCAAAGTAAGAAAAATGCAGCTTGGAAATTTTTTAGTCAAAATCCAGTGCTTTAGATTTCTGAATTAAGCTTGTTACAAATGGACTAGCAAATGAATAACAACAGGTATGACTGGTTGATGTAAGAATACCTACATTGTATGTTTTAACAATTTGTTTCAGTGGTTTATAAAACTTTAATTTTTGAATTCAACGTATATTAAATTGATTTTCCCTCATAATTTCCTGTAACTGAAAAATCTAAACTGATGATAAATCTTAAAAATAAACATAGATATTGTGATGCTGGTAAACCAAGTGCCAGTGCTGGCCAAGGCTGTAGGTGCTACCAAAGGACTGACAAACTCATAGCTGGAAACCAATCAGCTCATCTGTATGTTAGTTTTGCTCAGAAAAGAGATTAGTTTTATCAGAATGTATTTAGTGTTTAGACTCTAATACATGCAGCAACTTACAAGCATTTAATAATCTCACTTGTGATGTCTGTACTTCGTGCTATAAGGAAATATGTAAGTTTTGCTTTATAACTTTGAAAATGTTTGCTGTGAATTTGTGAACCCAGGCATGGGAATTGTCCCTCTGGCCATTAAGGAGGCCTATCGAGCTTAAAGGAGCCATTAAGGAACATCACAAGACACAGGGCTGGCGAATGGCCCCATAACACCTTGGAAATGCTACGTGCAAGGAAGCTCATCTCATAGACTGGAAGACTAAATGTAAAAGAGAAAATTGGGTCACAAGAGGATTTTTCATCTCTTGAATGTTTCAACTTGCACAGGGCCAGAGACACTAAACTAAAGCAGAGATTTCCAGGTTCAACCTGGGTCTACCCTGAAAGACATTTTGAATGGACAGATTACTACATTTCTTATCTTTAGGAACCATAGATGGCAACTCATGTCTGCTTGCTTTAACCTGTAAATAACTCTCATTTATTTTCACTAGATAATAAACCTTTAGATAGTTTATTATAGGATTGGCTACAGATGTTGTCTTTGGTGTAAGACCTAAGGTACCAGTTGATGTGGATAAGTGACTGATCTCTTGGCACTGGAAGCAACCTGAATATTTTGTGATTTTTGGTGTAAGTGACTTTTTGTCACTAAGCCCCAAGTTCTCCATTCTGGCCCTAGGCCCTATTTCTTGCACACTTTTCACACTTAAAGGGCATATATGGACTGATATCACCAATGAAATCACTAGGAGTCTTTCCACTGACTTCAGCATTTTTTGTATCAGCTCACACCTGAGGGTCCCTACATGAGTCACTGGGGAAAAGTTTATGGACCAGGGCTTCCAATAAATTAGAGGAGCCACTGCACACTTACTTTGTGCACAGAATTATCCTGATTTCATGTATATCCCTGAACAAATCAGCCTGACTCCAACAACCTGTCTCCTGAGTATTTATAAAAACATTATAGATGTCACATGTCAGTTAGTGACCTAAGCTAAAGCTAATATAGATTTCCAGAGAAGGGGGAAATGAATATAGAAAATTCACATGGACTGTTTTACCAGCAAGCAGTCCTTTAACATTTGTATATTGATTCCAGCTGCTTTTCAATACACTACTTCACTTCTTGATAGGCAAAGACTTACTTTTCCAACACTGTCAATCCCTTAAGTTTAGTAGGACGAAAACATTCATTTCAAATGTGATTCCCCAGCCTCTACCTTTCTTGCATCTGTCTTCTTTAAACAGCCAAGGTTATCTTTTTCTTGGCCAATTTTGTTTTCACCCACAGCACAAAAACATCTCTTTGCTAATCCAGGTGGCAGTAGATTAAAGATAACCTGCAAAGGCACTTTTAAAACTTGGACTTGTCTTTTTCTGAGACAGTATGATAGCCTGGAAAGTTTGGTTGGTTTTTATGCTTGTTTTCAGTGTATAAATGCCAGGACCATCAAGACTCACCAAAAGGAGGCCGCCAGACAACTCTCCAATACCAAATTCTACAGGCCACTTCCCTCAGATCCCACTGAGGAATACACTAAGAAACTGGATCATCTACTCAGGACACTCCCTACACTAACACCGGAACAAATCAGCATACCCTTAGAGCCCCGACCAGGGTTATTCTCTCTACTACCCAAGATCCACAAACCCGGAAATCCTGGACGCCCCATCATCTCTCAAAAATCCTCACAAACCCGGATTAATAATCTGGACGCCCACGTCAATCTATCTCAACATTGGGTTGCATTGGCACTCTCACTAAGGACTGTCTGGATATGTGGACTCTCTACTCAGACCCTATGCACACAGCACTCCCAGCTATCTCCGTACACCACTGATTTCCTGAGGAAAACTACACTGCATTGGTCACCTCCCAGAAAAACACCATCCTAGCCACCATGGATGTAGAGGCTCTCTACACAACATCCCACACACAGATGGAATACAAGCTGTTAGGAAACAGTATCCCTATGATGCCACAGCAACACTGGCTGCTGAGCTCTGTGCCTTTTACTCACACACAACTATTTCAAGTTTGATGACAATATATACCTCCAGATCAGTGGCACTGCTATGGGCACCCGCATGGCCCCAAATATGCCAATATTTTTATGGCTGACCTGGAACACGCTCCTTCAGCTCTCGTCCACTCACGCCCCTTCTTACTACCTACGCTACATTGATGACATCTTCATCATCTGGACCCATGGGAAGGAGACTCTAGAAAATTCCACACCGATTTCAAACAACTTCCACCCACCATCAACCTCAGCCCTGGACCAATCTACACGGGAGGTCCACTTTCTAGACACCACGGTGCAAATAAGATGATGGTCACATTAACACCACCCTATATCGAAAACCTACCGACCGCTAAACGCCCTACCTTCATGCCTCCAGCTTTCCATCCCGGGCACATCACACGATCCATGTCTACAGCCAAGCACTGAGGTACAACGCATCTGCTCTAACCCCTCAACTCAGACAGAGACCAACACCTACAAAATCTCCACCAAGCATTTTCAAAACTACAATACCCCACGAGGAAATTAGGAAACAGATCAACAGAGCCAGACGTGTACCCAGAAGCCTCCTACTCAGCAAGACAAACCCAAGAAAGAAACCAACAGGACTCCACTGGCCATCACATACAGCCCCCAGCTAAAACCCCTCCAACGCATCATCAGGGATCTACAACCCATCCTGGACAATGATCCCACACTTTCACGGTCTTGGGCAGCCAATCCTTGCCCACAGACAGCCTGCCAACCTGAAACGTATTCTCACCAGCAACTGCACACACGTACCATAGTAACTCTAGCTCAGGAACCAATCCATGCAACAAACCTCGATGTCACCTCTGCCCACATATCTACACAGCGGACACCTATCACAGGACCTAACCAGATCAGCCATACATCACTGGTTCATTCACCTGCACGTCCACCAATGTAATATACGCCATCATATGCCAGCAATGCCCTCTGCTATGTACATCGGCCAAACTGGACAGTCACTACGGAAAAGGATAAATGGACACAAATCAGATATAGGAATGGCAATATACAAAAACCTGTAGGAGAGCACTTCAACCTCCCTGGCCACACTATAGCAGACCTTAAGGTGGCCATCCTGCCAGCAAAAAAAAAACTTCAGGACCAGACTTCAAAGAGAAACTGCTGAGCTTCAGCATAGTTCATCTGCAAATTTGACACCAATCAGCTCTGGACTAAACAAAGGACTGTGAATGGCTTGCCAATTACAGAACCAGTTTCTCTCTCCTTGGTTTCTCACACTCTTACTGCTAGAACAGGGCTCACCCTCCCCTGATTGAACTAACCTCGTTATCTCTAGCTTGCTTGCTAGCATATATATACCTGCCCCTGGAAATTTCCACTACCGTGCGTCTGACGAAGTGGGTATCACCCACGAGGGTATTCACCCACGAAAGCTCACGCTCCAAAACGTCTGTTAGTCTATAAGGTGCCACAGGATTCTCTGCTGCTTTTACAGATCCAGACTAACACGGCTACCCCTCTGATACAAGACTCACCTTGCCAGTCATTTCCGGGGGACCTCTGGGAGATCTCAGGGAACTTATTATGAGTGCTAAGATGTTAGTTAAAGGGATATGGGTGCTGAAAATTTAACAATGGTTATCTTTATTCAAAATGTTAGTCATTCACTGAAGTAAAATGGGTATTAACGAAAAAGAGGAAGAAAAAACCTTTTACACCCTCTTTCTCTTTTGGAATCTTTAAAAAAGCAGAAAAGGCACATGTTCAATTTTTCTCCTTGAACGTTACTTTTAAAGGAAGTTTTGGTCACTGAATCTAGCTGTAATCAAGCATCTTCCTATTACAATTTATAAAGCAAAGTGTTTAAATAAATTAAACCTCTAAAATATTGATTACAGATAAAGGACTGAATTCAGCCCAGTATATACTGGGTATGTATTTAAATCAATTGGAGTTGCAGGTGCATGTCTCAGGATCAGGTCCTGAAGTATTTTCAGATAATCTGGCTGAAATTCTGTTGTGCAGCTCATGGTGGTGCAACTTTGAGCCCTGGGAAAGGGAGTGCAAAGATAGCTTTTAGCCACTATCTGAGCCCTTGCAGTTTTGGGCTTCTCCAGCATCCAGTGCAGCCCCCTCATCTTAATTTAGGCAGCCCTTGGTAGGGATATCCTCAGTTAAAGCCAGCTGCCAATGGCTGCTGACAAGAAGAATGCCCATCACACTATGGATTCCCCCTTCCTGTCCCCATCTGGGCATGTGTGATGGGTTGGAAAGGACCTTATAGAGCAGCCAAGGGCTGCTTTACACAATGCCTGCACTGGAGGAATTCTCCCTTGCCTTTTCCTACTCTCCTGTACACCACAGTATTGTGCGGGAGCTGTAGTGGGAAGAAGAACCCCTCTTTCTGTATTTAAAATGTGTATATTAGTATTTAACCTTAGACATGTCAGACCAGAGTCACCAGGATGCTTCAGCTGTTTTGCACCACTTTCATGATGATTGGTGAATCTGACCCTTGTTCTTTTACTATTTTCTTTCTTGTTTAAACCCTGCATAACCTGTTACTGACCCCTAGCAATGGAACTCCTCAACTAGTACTCATTTTTATTTTAAAATGAAATTCCAGAACCGAAGCATGGAATGGCTCTAGGTCACTTTTGGAAGTAGATCTTTGAGTCTTAAGTCACTTAAGTGGGTTTGGAAATTTACCATATGAGGAATCTCTCTCATTTCCCTTTTTAATTCCTCCATCTCTCTCCTATTTCTCTGTGGGTATGTGTCTTTTATTTCCATTTCCTTTATATTTTGGGGAGTAGCAGCAGACCTGGATCATCTCCTCTTCTAAATCCCAGCTTTTTATCTCATTGTTTCCTCCTGTCACCTTCCTTCCTCAGCTCCCTAATATACTTCACTCCTCAGCTATTCCACTGTTCTCTCATTAATGCTTACCTTCAGAATGCAGGATACATCTTACAGACCCATCCTTCCCACTGCCCTCCTTCATATCCACCATGTACTGCAGGTGGCAAGTTTATATCAGGTTGCATTGTTATCTGAGTGAGCTAGGGGGCTACCTGTTGGCATTTCACCTTCAATTTCTGCTATAGTATGTGTTACATTTAATATATGGCCTTGCCAGGAAAAATACCATAGAAGTGATGTACAAGAAAAATACTGACAAGTTGTTAAATCTCTTTTCCCTGCCATCTTTAAAATGCAAAAATAAGAAAAACATAGCCTACAGTTTTGTTGGGACCCTTTGGGATGAGATGTTCCATATAAATGTAAGATATTATTTCTATTTCCTTTCTTTCACCAACTCTTGTAAGTTTTCCTGGTGCACAAATCTGTGCCCCATCTTGTACTCACTGGGTATGTCTACACTGTGAAAAACCCAAACCAGCAGCTGCAGCGAGCCTCAAAGCGCTCACACTGTGGAGTTACAAATAGCCATGTAGACATTCTTGTGTGGGCTGGAGCACAGGCTTTGAAGCACAGGAAGGGGGTTGGATTTTGGAGCCCAGGTGAGAACATCTAAGGAGAAATGTGTGATCATGGGAGACTTCAACTTCCCAGCTATAGACTGGAGGACCAGTGCTAGTAACAATAATAGGGCTCAGATTTTTCTGGATGTAATAGCAGATGGATTTCTTCACCAAGTAGTTGAAGAACCAACAAGAGGGGATGCCATTTTAGATTTGGTTTTGGTGAGCAGTGAGGACCTCGTAGAAGAAATAGTTGTAGGGGACAACCTTGGTTCGAGTGATCATGAGAGCTAAATTCCGTTCAAACTAGATGAAGGATAAACAAAAATAGATCTCGCATTAGGGTTTTTTGACTTTCAGCGGCTAACTTTTTTAAACATTAAGGAAATTAGTATAGGGAAGTTGGATTGAGACTGAATAACTTTGGGATCTAAATGTGGAGGAGGCCTGAATTACTTAAAAGTCACAGCTAGGCAGAAACTATCAGAGGCTGATCCAAAAAGGGGAAAATAAAACCATAGGCAATCCTCCAGGGCAAATTGGCAGAGGCCCTGGAGGTTTTTCGCCTTCCTCTGCAGCGTGGGGCATGGGTCACTTGCTGGTGGACTCTCTGCAGCTTGAGGTCTTCAAACCACAATCTGGAGACTTCAATAACTCGGACATAGGTTAGGGGTTGTTACAGAAGTAGATGGGTAGGGTTCTGTGGCCTGGTTTGTGCAGGAGGTCAGACTAGATGATCATATTGGTCCCTTCTGACTTATGAGTCTATCTACATGGCTGTTTTTACATGTGTAGTGTGAGCCTGCATCTGTAGACCCAAGCTTGGAGATTCACAGCCACAGGTGTTTTTTGCAGTACAGACATACCCTCTGAAATCAATGGGAGTGCTGTCAATAGGATTTCAATACCAACAGAAGCAGATGTGTTGTGCTTTTTCATGCATCGCAGTATAAATATACTTTATAAACTGTATTTCTCTCCCTCTCTCATGTCTAAACTGCTAGTAGCCAAATATATCTTGCCTCCTGCCAGATCATGAAAAATCACCTGTATGATTGAATTACACTAGACCTTTCTGCCACTTAATCTATGTTGTTTTGCATAACATTCAAACACTGGATTATTTTATAACATTTCCTCTGACCCTTCCTCATATGGTGGCAGCCTCGTTGCAGAAATGCTAAGAAAGAGACAAATACTAATATGTTAGTTTAATTTCTAATTCTCTAACTTCTGCTACCTTCACTATTTTGATTGCAAAAGGCTCATTATTTTTAATAACTAATAATTCAGTGTTCTGTGTAAGCAAGTTATTTAACTGGACCAGACTGCGGAGATTAATTATTTAATCTCTTTAAATCAACTGTCTTGGTTAAAATTTCCATAGAAAGTCTGAATAAAGAACTAAAATGTAGACTTCCTAAAATCAGCAGCAGAGACCAAGACACAAGAAAATCCTAAAGAGATAGAAGAGGGTCATCTAATCGTGCTTAAGTAGAAGTAATCGTTGTAGTGTACAGGCCTCTGTCTCTCCCACTCTCTGATCCAAATTGGTGCGCTCTATAAATAGCTCTGGAGATTAAAAGTGAAATATTATTAGCTGACACATTAAATCTTATGCCAGTACCTTTTCAGGATTTGAATTTTTATGTTTAATGCTCAGTAATTTCTTCAAACCATCCAACCATTAAGAGGAGGCTTAATTATTATCTGGTATATAAGAATTAGGCACATATGTCAGTAGATAAAGACCAGGGGATCCCAGGCAGATTTTACGAACAGCTTTGTGTGTGTGTGTAGTTTTCACAAACTAGTGTACATGTGACAAGAATGGATTTTTCCTCCTCCTTTTAACATATCTACGCTCTTAATCACATAGCTTAGAAGTTCTGGGGTGAAATCCTGGCTCCATTGAAGTCAGTGGGAGTTTTGCCAATGACTTTAATAAGGCCAAGATACCTCTCTTGATCTTTAATGGGAGAAGGAAATGTAACACATTCTCCTTATAAATAATACATATTGGTTGGCCCAAATGCCACATCTGATAATGCAGTGTTTGGGGTATGAATAGTGTAAAAAGGGGGAGAAGCTCAAAATGCACTTGGACATGTGTTCTGTAAATAGGATTGCCACTCAAGGTTATATTATAAACAGAGGATAAAATCAGGGAGAGGCCTTTTGCCCTGAGGAGATACCAAAAGTGGACATTGATGGCAGCCTATCATCAATTAAAAATAATTATGTCAAAGCCATTGTTATGGACAGACTGAGTATTTGTGAGTAACACCTGGGATGATGATTGTTTTGTTTTTTAAACTGTAATCAATTCTCGACATCACTAATAAATTCAGTTGTTTAAGAAGAAGTTCACTGGATAAAATCCCAGCCCCAGAGAAGACAATGGCAAAACTCCCACAACTTCCGTAGGGACAGGAGTTCACCTATTGCATTCCAACTTCTTCTTCTTTGAACTGCAGCACAGTCTGTTGGCATTAGAACACTTTTCTCTAAATCTCAGGGCAGTGATGGATCATTAGAGAAATTTAACACAAAATTGGACAATGTAACTGTAGTGAACAGTCCTTCATTGATGGTGGCAGAGGTGGGGGGAGATTATACTAGATTACCTAAAAAAAATGTCTCCCTAGTCTTTCTCTCTATAATTTTGTCCCACAATACATTAGATGCAGCATATGCTTATAAGGTGTCCAAATGTCTTTTAAGAGTGCGGCAAAATCAAGATGAGGAAAAACTTCTCTCAGAACAAAGCAAAGCGTGCATTTAAAAAAAAGGTGCATGCAAATTACTTTGTTCAGTAGCCAAAAGTGTATAAATGCTGATACCTGACATAAAGCTCTTTCTATATACAAGGCTTTACATAAGAAAATTCACATGCCCTAAATTACTTTCTGTGAAGACAGATATTGTATGGTGTTTTGCACTGTGTTTGGCGAAAACTATTTTGAAGTATGGAGTCACTATGGTAACCACTTTTGAGCTCAGAATCATAAGGCAGTTGTGATCACTATCAAAAATTTGTTTTCTAGCAAGACTGGTTTTGTATTGTAACTCATTTTAGGATGTATGTATAAGCCACATTTCATTGGCCAGAAGTTTCACTTGACAATAATTAAGTGATAAAACACCCTGAGGCCATGTATCCAGGAAGGATTATTGCACATCTTGAACATGTTGTCAGAAATGATGCCTGTTAACTTCAGCCCACCCAAGAAGGCCCATAATCTCTAAGAAACAGCCTGGAATGCCCTTTTCCTATTATGAAAGGGAAATAAGATAATTAAGGCCTACAGATAATTCTAATTTTGACTCAGTTGGCTGAACATCCCTAACACTATATTGCATAGAGGAAGATCCAAATTCACTATTTTAAGCCGGTGTAATTCCAGTAAAGGCAATGGAGCAGCATTTACTTACACCAGCAATTAATTTGCCATGTGGCAGTTGGTACTGTTTGTTTTAATTAAATTAATTTTAAAAATCCATTTACCTCACACAAAACAAATGGATTCCTGAAACAGCACTTGAATACGTAAAGATCTATCATATGTCAATATTTTTAACTAAAAATCAGTTAACACTGATTATTAACACCTACTCTGATGAACAGGATTGGAGATGTTTCATCAGCTCAGAACAGGTCTTTGAAAAACCTTGCTCCCCTCTTCTGTCTTGGGCACCATAACATAAATAATCAGTTCTATTGCTAGAAATATTAGGTTCCTGCATGGAAACTAGTACAGACAGTTGTGATATAATGGAGATTTACAAATGGAGTAAAAAAGCAGAGTTTGGCTTTGTAAATTATTGCATGGCTAAAAATGTATATTACTCAAAATGATCCTGATCTTACTGTCTTTGAAATCAATTGCAAAATTTTCATGGACTTTGGTGAGAGCAAAATTAGACCTGTGGTTGTGTGAAAAGATACTCCACTTAGCATTAATGGGTGTTTCCCACATGTATCCCTTATTCAGGGAAAATATCCTCTGTTAATACTCACCATTTCTAAGTCAATAATATGGTAGTTGCCTTATCACTTTCTCTGTGGTTTGATTCTATTCAAAGGCAAAACAGCCAGTTCCTTCATGGAAGTTCTGGAAATCTTTCCTGGTGTTTTTCTATCTTTAAATTAGAACCTTCTCATCTTTCAGCTAGAGCAGGACTGGAGCAAATTTTCTTCTGTGTTTATGTAAATAGCAATAGGACTGTTTGCCAAAGTGTTTAACTTTCACTCTTAGAATGAGGGTGGCAGAAAAACTTCTTTATATTAATAAAATCTGTTTAGTTTTTAGTATTTTTCTTCAGTCCATTTCTTTGTAATACAGTTGGGAATCCCCAGAGACAATTGAGTTTTTTCTCTTAGAAATAGGTTTACTGCTCAGTTGCCGTAGTTATTCTGACAAAACATTTTTATAGAGAATTCTAGTGCTGAGAATGAGGGGTCTATTCTCGAGGGAGCCATTTGGGGATTGGTCCTGCTTTGAGCAGGGGGTTGGACATGATGATCTTCTGAGGTCCCTTCCAACCCTAATAATCTATGATTCTCCCTTGTGAACGGAGAATAGACTCTTTCCTGTGCGTAGGTGGCTGCCAGATTAACAGTAATCCATCAGGTTAATGAGCCACAAACTAATAATCTTTTGGATCTGTTCCAGTCAGCAATTGACCCAAATGACTCTTGATGAATGAGAACTTTTAATTAATGAATCACTGACCTACAAGCAAATGAAACATTTTTAAAGTAGGATGTGATATAGAACATTGTACTTTGATTTATCAGCAATCTGTATTTTAATCCTTCCCCAGTTCCAGAACACATTCACCAGATCACATGAATAAAATGCTCTAAAATCCCCTATTGCATTTTTGTGTTCCCTGATGAACTCCCACCAATGAATTTGCCCTGTTAGCATTTAGAACAATTGGTAGCATTGTAAATGTGGAAAGATTCTGAAAGAGCAGCTCTGCTACCTGAACTATAGGAGACTCTCCATTAACTGTTAGAAGGCAAGACCATTAGAGCAGGGCCTCTCAAACATTTTCATCAGAAAGTGAACCATAGCTTAACAGAGAGTCTCTTGTGAACACTTCCCTGCCCTTTCTTGATTGGACAGACCACCCCTCATCCACTGCTAGTTAAATAAGACATCTGTGGTAAGCAATGGCTGGAGTGATTGTTAGGAAATTATCTAATGCATTGTTGCTTCTTTTAGTACAATGTAGCAACTTAAAAGGAAATTCAACTTCCTTAAGTAAATTTAAGGAAACATTTGAGTGTCCTTATGTTTTATAAGGGTAGAAAGCAGAGCTGGGGCTAACACTTGAGCCACCATGATGATGTAGTCTTAGTTCCTGGCATGAGTTAAAGTAGGAAGGCCTGATTCTCCACTGCCTTGTGTAGGCATTCACACCTGTCCAAAACACTACCCAAATGAGAGAGTGGCCCAGAGCCTTGTCCCAGCTTTTATAGCTGGACTCTGAATGTCTTAGCTCTCACAGCTTTAAGTTGGAGGTTTGTGAGAGTTTTTTTTTTTTTTTATGTTAACCATACTTTAAAGAGCAGAAAGAAAAAAAACAAAACCTGTGGAGAGGGAGTAAAACCTAAGGTAATTTGCAATAGTTAACAGCATGCAGGAAAACACTTACTGTTTCCATTTGGGTAGAAGGGGAATAAAGGAAAAATTGAGAAGTCACTGTCCCTTTCATCCAGCTTAAAACTCTTTCCTGTCTCTAACCTGCAGTAAAAATATTTTGGAGCAGTTGGCTGAGATGACACACAACTTTCTTGTGGTTTACAATAAGTGCTTAAAGTGGCCAATTTATATAGAACAGCACGCCCCCTCCCCCCGTTCCAACCAACCATCTCCAGGCTCAGCTTCTAATTTGCTCCCTGTTGTTGGAGGGTACACTGAGTAATGTTAAGTCCCTTACCAAGAATCAACAGCTATTTACAGTGCTGCAGTACACATGCTAGAGGTGCAGCTCTTCCAAAAGAAATGAACTAGAGTCACCCCCTCCACTCACACAGAGATGTAATTAGCTGTACAAACCATTGGTATACAAGTTTTTATCAGTCAGTACATCAAGTATCTGTATATAGACAAGTTTGGCTCCAGTAATAACTAACTTGCAGGCATGATTTGAGAATTAATACCCCAGTTCTGCCCAAGTGAAGCTCATTGGAGGTTTGATGTCACATTCATTCATAATTGTACACCACTTTGAAATCCCCACCCCCCATTTGAAAGCACTACAGAAGTGCATATTATTATTATTAACTGTAACACTATGGCCTGAGCCTGATCTTGCAGTGGTATGAATTAGGAATAATCAGATTAAGTTAATAGAGTTATGCTGGTTTTACTCCAATGTGAGATCAACAGTAGGCTCTGTGTATGCTTTTTGCATTATTGTACATCTGTAATATGGCAGCTGCCCCTTTATTCATAAACAGCTGCTGCATTAATAAAACATGCTGCATTAATAATACAATATTAGCCAGTAAACTGCAGCTTGAAAACATCTCTGCACTGCGGGAGAAACATGCTTCGTGAGTCCCACTGTAATGAGAGAGAACTGAGGGCGATGGGAGGGGAAATGAAGGGGACGCACGGACTCGGGGGAAATGTGTGCGAGTGCCTAGAAGAGTAATTTAAGACTATATCAGTGTGTGCAAAGCATCCTGGAAGACGAATGAAATAAAAATTCTACTTAACCCCACCCCGAGCACTTGGCAGCAGAATACACAATCGGGGTGGTGGAGGACCCGGGAGTGCGTGCCGCTAAAGCCTCTGCTTGCAGCACACCTGTAACCTCAGCTGAATGACCCGGGCTGAGTGTGACGTGTCAGGTGATCACCATTCCAGCTCTCCCACCCCCTGGATCTTTTTGACACTGCCGCTGACCAATCATTAGCCAGATCCCCTCCTCTCCTTCGCCATCCTCGTTCAAGCTGCTCCTCTTCACATGAGGGACTGGATGAGTCCTGTCCCAGCTCTGCTCCCCACAGAGCCTCTTGGAACAACAGCCAATGAGAGGGGAAAGATCTAGCGGAGTAGAGCACCGCCTTGGGAGTGTGAATGGGGTGGGGAGAAGGAGGAGCACGGACAGGTGGGGAAATGAGAAGTGCATATAAATTGCTGGCGCCCTGGCAGCGGCGTGATCCGTAGGAGGGAGGGGGTTAGGTGGGGTTGTTAATGAATAGTAACTGTATATATTAATTGTAGGTATATAGTTGTTTAGGATTTGTGTGCTTCTTGTCACTGAAACTGAAAGTAGCTCTTTGAAATATAAATACTGTAATTGAACTTCTGTGAAGTTTTAGCAGGTAAGACGAAATCGTGTGGGCCGATTCTACTGATAGGTGATTTAATTTTGTTCTTAATTAATGTTGCCTCCTCTCAGTAGGAAAAGGGAAGGCTTTCATTTGACACAAGCAAAAACTATTTTAGGGGATGAGTTATAAACAGTATGGCAGTGCATCTTGGATTGTGTAACTAAACTCCAAGACTACTCTTTTCATTTCTTAGCAGGCAAGTGTTCCTTCCTGAGAGTTGCTATGAGTTGAGGCTGCTGTTGCTATAGTGTCTCTTGATAACTTGTTTTGTTTGTAAGCTTGCTACATGTGCTTTCCTTTCAGTAAACCAGAAGGGCATAAAGATCTGTTGGAGGTTACTTAGAGTGTACTTTAAAATGGTTGCAACTAGCAATGTAAGCAGTAAAAGCACTGCATGCATTTCAGAATTGCTACACCAAGGCTTTCACCACGCAAACATAAGCGGTGAGTATCTTTGACCTTCTCAATCCCCTCCCCCCCCTTTAAAAAGTAAGGCTGCAAAAGAGAAGGAGGGGTCCAGCCCCAAGTGGTGGTATAGCTTATCACTGTGTCAGTGCAAGGATGTTTGTAAATGGGGGGGGTAACTGAGTAGAGGTTGTGCTCATGAATTATTATGTGACTACAAGCATGGAGGGGGGGGAGAGATGTTTTAGAGCTACCTCTGACTAATATTTTAGGGTTACTAAAATGATTTTCATGGCTAAATAGTAGCTGCAAAGATGATCCTAATAAACTTTTCAGAATGAGTGGAAGATTAGATTTTTTGCAAGAATTGTAGTGGCTTATCCTGACTCACTATAGGTGGCTATAAATAGACTTGTGAAACAGTTTAACTGCCTCTCCATATAAATGGGTTGTATTACTAATGCACTTGCAGTATACTTCACAGCTTTCAGTAGTTTACTGGGATGAGCAAGTTACTTACTTCCATGTATGTACTAAACAATCTCAGCCCTTGGCAGCCTGCCACGCTAAGGGCTGATCACATTAGAAAGCAGATGACCAAGTGCAAAGCTATCACTTCTCCTTTAAGCAAACTAATTTCATGTTTTCAAGGGGCCAGCTTCTTTATCATCCTGTGGCGATAAGCATGAGTGATGATTGTGAAGTCCTCTCCCCAGTGGAGAATGACTTTATTAAGTTTTCAGTAATACATTTCTCTTGATTATGCTGGTTAACTTTATCATCTGTATTTTGAATTAGTTAAAGTGACCACAGACTGCTGTTGGCAGCACACACAAAATATACATTGTGTAGTGTGGTTTCTTACATGAATGAGAATTAAAACTGACACTGTAGTATGCTCATGCTGGCTTGCTGACTATCACTATTTAATACTTCAGGAAAATTAACAGGTAGGTTTGTTGTCTGCCTCTTTCCAGTTACTGGTATGTTACTATGTGTCTTTCCTCCTCATGTCTTCTCATAATTAATTCTCCTGCAGACTTTGACTACTGGGATTACGTTGTGCCTGAACCCAACCTTAATGAGGTGGTGTTTGAGGAAAGAACCTGTCAGAGTTTAGTTAAAATGTTGGAGAACTGCCTATCCAAATCAAAGCAGACCAAACTTCACTGCTCAAAGGTTCTGATACCAGAAAAACTAACCAAGAAAATAGCTCAAGATGTATTGCGGCTTTCTTCAACTGAGCCTTGTGGTTTGAGAGGTTGCATTATCCATGTCAATTTAGAAATTGGAAATGTATGTAAAAAGTTGGATAAGATTATCTATGACCCCAGTATTGTTCCTACTTTTGAACTGATGCTTGTATTCAAGCAGGACTGTTGCTCATGGCCCGGTTTCAGGGACTTTTTCTTTACCCGAGCTTGTTTCGCATCTGGCAGCAAACGTACTCTGATTCTGAGTCCTGGGTTTCGGCTTATTAAAAAAAAACTTTACTCCTTGATTGGGACAGTTATTGAAGAATGCTAGAAATCTTGTTGCATGTTTAAAACTGCACCTGAATTTTTAAGAGGTACCTTGCTTTACAGTTTGATTTCATGCACAGCAACCATTGTGCTCTGTATGGGCTGCGCAGACACCCCAATGTGTAAGCCTTCAGGCTGGCATAAGATATTCCCAGTGCGGCTGTCTGCCTGCCTTTACTGGGGGTGCAAAAAAGGTGAGAACAAAGCTAACTTTTTACTTGAAACTTATGGTTAGCATCTAGTTGACCTGTCCTGCAGTCAGCCTAGTAATTGTTACTGACCATTTTTCTATAGAAAGTTCTTATGCCATGGAAATAACTCTACTAGCATAGGTTTATAGTCCCAAAAGGTCTCATGGAAGACTCTAGAGTTCTTGTTAAAATAGTGTTCAGCTAATTAAATATAGTGGATGTCAAACTCCCCTGCCCAAACCAAGAAATGGATCTTGCCTCTTAAAAGGTAGCAGGCTGATCAACCTGGGGCAAAAGTAAATATTTCACAATTTTTTCCTAGGGGTTATGTACCAAACATAATTTGCTCAATCTAAGGACTATGCCAATTTGCACTGCAATCTCAGCAATGTGCACTTTTTTAAACTTCTTGAAGTGTTAAGGGGCAAATGACTAGTCAAAACAATAGTCAGTTGTGTTTGAATATTTTTTTGCTTTTTAAAAACTGGAAAACAATGCAATTTGGGCAGCAAAGATGGATTTAAATGCAAGATAACTTCCCAAGCAGAAATGCTAAATCGTTGTCTTGGAAACACTTGCCTACCTCATACTTGGGTTTGAAAATGGAATATGTCTGCACTCAGAGTTGCCCTCTTTACTGGGCCAGAAAACTGAATCCTGGTATTCCCTTGCCATATCCCTTCCTCCAAATGGAACCAAGAAACACTTTCATTTGTTCTCCTGCTAGCTCCTCTCCAAAGTCTGGAGGATTTTTTTCTGTTCTGGCATGGTAGCTCATGCACTTCAGAGGACACCTCATGGGGGTTTCAGTTCTCCCCACCATCATAGTAGCCCCACTTTGGTTCTGGAATGTCCTGGCAGTTTCTCCCTTTCATTAACCTGCCCTCTTCATTCTCCAAGGTAGCTAAAGTTTAGCTAGTGTTCAACCTGATACTTACTTTGCTGCTCAAATGTCTTTCCTCGTTTTCCCCCTCATCTTCCCTAGAGACTTCGATTTCAATTTTACACCACTTCTGTTGAAGATTAACTAGTCTCCCTGTGTTCAAATAGACTGACTAGTTGGCCTAGATAAAACACAAGAATTTTCAAAAGACCATGAACTGAAATAGTGACTGTCACTGTCTGTAACTGAAGCAACATCTTTCAGATCCGGCCAGGGGCAGATATCAACACTATGCAGTATGGGGGTAAGAGGATAGAGGTTTGCCTAATCTTTTAGTCTATTTTTCCCTGCCATGTTTCTCAGTAACAGTTCTCTGGCTATATGCCACTCTTCTGAGAGGGGGGGAAAAGTTGAAAGATGCATCGTGTCTTTGTTGCTGGCACTTGGGTTTCTTGGAAGATGACTATCAACAGATAATAGAGGCTACATGTCTACCAAGGCAGTTTCCCATGTGTCTTGGCTCCTAGCAGTCATTCTCTTGAAGACTTATCTTGCAAGTACTTAAGCTACATCAACATGTATGAAACACTTATGGCACAATTTGACACTTACCAAGTGTGTGATGGAGGAGGGGGAAATGTGTGTGTTCTCCATCAAGTTGCATATTAGGTATACAGTGTAACTGGCTTAGCTGGATTACAGAACTGCACTCTTCTAACATTTGGAAGTTACTGCACCTCACAGCTATTGAGCCTTTGCCTTATCAGAATTGGACCATTGTAAACTGACTTGTTTAGCACTTGTACTGCTTTTAATGTTTTAATGTCGATGCCTTAAATGATGGTGTCACTTTGTATGGTTGGATCTCTCTGCACTGATGTATAGATGTTGAGTCCCCTCCCCCTGAACTGTTTGGCTTCCCTTTCGAGCTTCAAGATAGCAATTACTTGCTGGCACTGTTCTTGAAACCGATTCCTGTGCAAGAAAATGGGTTTGTCTATACTGACAATAAAAGTCTATTTTTACCTTTCAGATGTAGGTTGTCTTTGAGATCATTCTTCTCTCACGTTCATCATATGATGGTAGTGCCCTAGAACCCCCTCATGCTAGGTGCTGCACAGTTCCTGTCCCAAAGAGCTTGTGTTGTGTTCTAAAGCGTAGAACAAGGAACAGATGGCTAGAGGTAGACAAGGGAGTATAAGGAAACAAAGAGAGAATGTTGAAGCTCTATCCTGACTTCCGTTAAGCGTCTGGCTGGGCCGTGCTCCTTCTTTCCTCTAACTGCCACTGTAATCCCCCTTCCTCACTGCGGAGGCCAAAATGACTACCACTGACCCCTGCTGGAAGAACAGCAGGAACATCGTTTGGCAAGAGGAGATCTGCAGTAAGGGTGTTAATCCTTCATACAAAGATGATGAGCTTCATTAGAAGGGAGGGATGAGTGTCTGAGGGGTTCAGTATTCATTCCTATACAACGTAAAAAGCTTCCTGTGAGCTCTGGCGCGTGACACATACCATGGAATATTCTTTCCAGCTTGGAATGTGGTGGTGTCCACTACTATAAACATCAAATGCTTCCTTAATAAACTACACAAATAACTATTTATAATGGCTCAAACACAAGTGAGGTGGACACATTAAACTTTTATTTGATTCTGTGATGCAAGCCCTACCTTGAATCTTACTAGAGCCAGTGAGAACTGAAGAAGCCTGCCAACTTGTCTAGTAAATACTTTGTCTATCCTCCACAAATACAGCTCCCATGTATATTCTAGCCATTTTGTAGATGATAGGTGCCTTCAGCAAACTACTGGCAACAGCCACCCTGGGGGTAAGTCTCGGTGACCAGGAATTGAATAAGCATGGGAATCAGCTGGCTCCTGTAGAGTGTGGAGGAGCTAATTCTGGAAGCATTGTCCCTGTTAAGGGAAGAAGCTCCAGAATAGTCAGTGCTCCATCTTTCACAAACGTGGGTCTTTTTAAAATAATGGATCCCTCTGTACTAGTCTAGTACAGAGGGATCCATTAGTGTATGACTAGCGCTACTCAGTGCAAACTTTTTTAAAACTCCTTAATCTAGGACCTGTTAATAGAGCAGGGTATCTAAACCTGCTCTTTTGACTAAATTCCACTGATATTCTGGTTACCTTTAAAAACTTCCACTGTTAGTGGGAACTACAGTACCGCTTCAGATTGGGGCAGTGAGGGGGAGTCTGTTCACTGTAATGTTCTGAAGCAAGTAGTCTTTGCTTGCAGTGGTATAGGCTGGAGGCTGTATAAGAAATAATTCAATTAAGCAGACCGAGAACCAGATTTGTCAATAAGAAATAGATTTTTCCATTACAGCTGTTGTCACAGGGAGCTGTTAGGTGCAGAAGCTGGACACTTATAATATATAGTGCAACTTTTATAATTTTGTTAAGTTTATACAACTATTTCAGATTTAGCTGCTTAACCAGAGTTTGCCTGACTGCATTATTGCAGAGAATCTTGAATGCCCTACTTATTAGGAAGTTAATTTCTCTTACTGATGTTCAGTGGCATTCCTGTTTCCTTTTCTTCTGTCCTGCCACCCACCACCACCAGTGACAAGGTAGGTGAGTTAATGTTTTCTCTTTCACCAATGGCAGTTGGTCTGACAAGCTTTTTGAACTTACACAGAGCTCTTCTTTAGCTTGAAAGACAAGTTTTCACCAATAGAAGTTGGTCCAATAAAAGAGAGTACCTCACGCACCCTGTCTCCTGGGACCAGATAGCTATACCAACTCCCCATGTCTCTTACTGGACCTGGCTTACCTTTGGTGGTAGACATATGATCCACACCCCCACCCTCCCATTTGATATGATAAATTCTTAAGTAATCATTTTAAGATGTAAGGAAGTAAATCACTGAAGGTGTTTTATAAATGCCACCTATCTACCAAACTAGTGTTATGTATTAACTACAGTCTAGACCTTAATGAGGTTTCTTAGAGGAAAAGAGTACGGTGTAGCTGCTAGTGCAGACTATAAATACTGAAAGCTACCTGGGCCTTAGGGAATAATAATTAGTGGGAAGAAATGCTTAGATACTTGAACTGCTTCAAGTGCTTGACGCTTCCTTCTTTTAAAATTGAAAAGGTACACTGACCAGACCTGCATTAATACACCTTATCTACAAGAATATAAACTGTGAAGCACTCCATCTTGATTGCAGAAGTGGACAAACTTGTTCTGGGGGTTGGGGTAGCTATTTTATTTAAATAAAAAGCCTAAATCTATATAATTAATGGTTCTGGCTTGACTTTATTTCCCAGCCTCAGGCAGAGATAATGGAACCATCGCCCTTTACATGCTATCTTGACCACTACACTATATACACTTTTTTGAAAAAATTGGTAAGAGCTTGTTAGCTGCAGTGATGATCAAAACTAGCATATACGTATTGCAGTTCCAAAAGTGCCTTCAACCTGGTAGTCTCTAGCTCTGTGGCCGGTGCTGTGTTGGGGGTACAAATTATTCTCTTTGCTTAAGGATCTGAAAGAAGAGCGAGAACCAGGGCTTGGGCACACAGACATTTTCCTACCTGCTTGAGAACTTAGTCTGAGTGAAAAATAGCTGCATCCAAAACCTTACCTCACCCCTGCCCCCAGCCACACAATTTCCTTTTAATGTATCTTCACACACCCCTCTCCATCTTCTCTAGCCCTGGCAGGAGCGAAGGAATATAACAACCATAATCAGTGGTGTGATGTTATACAGGAGCTTATCCTCAGTTGAATCAAATAGGCTGGTATGTACACATGCCCCTGTGGGAGAGCAGACATGGTGTTTCTGTGCATAACCAGTGATGGGCTGGATATCATAGAGAAATGCTTCAAAGGGGGCTTAGGGATGGAGGTGCAGCACCTATTGTTAACCTGTAAAAACAAGTGAGAGCTAGCATTGCCCACAGGAGATTTTGTTTTGGGTGGCTAACAGACTAGAAGTGGCATGGAGCTGTTAAGCACCAGCAAGTCAGTGTGTGTGTGTGTCTCTCTCTCTCTCTCTCTCTCTCTCTCTCTGGAGGCATGGGATAACAAGCTGACTCTCAGTCCTGGGCACCCCAGGAATTGTCCATTATCTGTGTTGCTTAATGCATTAGAAGGCAACTAGGTAGCACAGTGAGGGCCTCAGTATGAGAACCTGAGTAGATACTGCCTCTGTCCTGACAGTTCTGTCCCCACCTCCCCACAAATAAACTCTGCACTGTCAATAAACCATTCCATCCTTCTGAATAAATCTCTTCTGACCCTCAGACCAAATCACTCAGTTCTGCCTCTGCACAATTATATTTACATTCACACACTTCAGAGCATCTCACCTACTCTCCTCGCCTCCCTCCCGGGCACCCAGGGGGCCCTTGGTTCCCAGTTCCTCCCCTCCACCATTGAAATCAATGGGACATGTGCCTGCTTTATACCGGGTCTCAACTCAGCCCTAATGTGTTCGTTACACCCAGTTCTGTACTAAGCAGCCTACTGGCAAGGAGCTGCTGCACATATATCTAATCCAATTCCCATTGTTGTCTGCAATTATTTGTTTATAATACCAGGAAAATGTCAATGTAATATAAATATCTTGTTTCCATGAGTGTCATGAGGAAGTAAAAACAATACAGCAGAGGTTACAGACATTGTCATGCATCCAAAACAACAGTTTGAGTTAAAAGACCCATGGCTCGAAGAATGGAACCATTTTCTTTAATATTTGCCTTAACTCAAGCTATGGCCAGATCACAGCTGCTGCACATGATAGTGCAGCAAAATTGCCAGCAAGTTTCCTTTTGTGACAGCCAAAGTTTGCAATTAAGCCAAACACTATGAACCTTGTCCAGTAATGAGAATATTACCCATGTCTGTATGCACAATTATCAATGTGCATTCTTATGCCATTTCCTTTGTTATATCAGTGGGCAAGCATTGTGTGTAGAGACTTGCTGCATCTAGAAGTATTACCCTTTCCAGTTCATTCCATTTAATGTTTGTCATCGAGCAGTAACTGGGTTATTAATACTGTGAGATTAGTTGTTTTTTTTTTCCTACTTCACTCAGCAAATACAACTGTGTAAACAGGAACTTGATGGACGAAACATGTCTGTTTTCAAAACTTTTTTTTCCAATAAGGTGCTCTGTTTTATAGTTTATACACACAGTACAGGTTTTAATAACCCCAGGTGCAGCTTCAGTATCTGTTTTCAGCTAACAGAAATGTGTGTGTTTGAAAGTTATTAAAACCCCCAAATGCCCCAGGGTTACAGTGGTGTAAACAAAACTTGGGCTGCAGAGCTTTTTGCCCTGGGATTAAGCCAAGCCCTTCACATGTGCTGGCAGAAAACCCACTCAGTATCCTTCAGACCAAAGGGAAAAGTAGTAAACAATCCCATCAATCACTAAGAACTGCTAAGCACTGAGGTACATAAGTTTCAACCACCAGTATAGAAAGACATTGGTAAATTGCAATCCATCATCCTCTCCCCCCGTACACACAAAGGCTCTCATTTAGCTGTGTAGCATGGCAGAAATATGTAGCAGGGGCTAGTGCTAAGTATGAATAAAGGGTAGGCTGATTATATACTCTGTATTTTTAAAAGAAATCAAAGCATTTTTTGGCAACCACCTCCACGACTCTTATTTATTTATTTTTATTTACTAAGCTGTACGGACTGCAGGCTTTGCTCCAGTAAGCCAGCGTAGAGAAAGAAAGAAAAGATGCAATCTATTTACTCGCTGTCTCCTGGTGGCCATGTTATAATTTTGTTTCTGGCTGCAGCATAAGATTGTTTACTTCATAATCCTGGATTGGATTTCTCCCACCATCCCGCTAAAGGGCTGTTGTAAAGAGCAGGCTGTTTTTAATAGGACATCGCCTTTCAGGCAAGGAGTCCAGTTCGACTGTCATTGGTGGACCTTTTTAAAGAAAGGTTGATCTGAGAGGAGAGCACCTCTTTTTCCTGTTGGCATCAGCAACCTTCTAACTAAGGCTAATAATGTTGTGTTGGACAAGTTACAAAAGAAAAGAGAACTCCAGCAGCAGCACGTACAGTTTGGATATTGTTCCACTCGAAGGCGACTGTCATTGCTGGTAGTTTGTTCTCCATCCAAAGAGAAATCTCCGAAGACCCAGATCATATTCCTTCCCTGCCCCTGACACACTCACACTTTTCCTTCATGCCCCAAAACACCTTCGCTCAGGCTGGCAAACAGCTCTACTCTTTTTCTCCTCAATGGGAAATGGAGATATGGCTCTGTTAGCTAAAAGAGAGGATGCTTCATGATCCTCGGTACACCCATTTCTGTGTGTTCACAGATGAGCCTTCTCTTAATGTCATCTCCCTCACACCGTCACAAAAGGGTAAGCTGAGCAGTTCTTAATAATATCTTTCAGGCCAGGTCAGATGCTGGCATCCCTTCCAGATCTCTTTGGGGAGCTTGGCATTTTCTTATTATTATTCATTCAGAACTTCTCAGGAAAACTGATTCTCTTTATTTCCCCCACCCCAACCTCTCCCTCTGCAAGTGGCTGTCTGCTTACTGGGCACCTTAACCTGAAAGGATAAACTAAAGCAGGGGAGGGAAAACTGTGGTCTGAAGGGCTGGATGTGGCCCCCAGACATTTTAATCTGGCCCTTGAGCTCCTGCTGGGGAGTGGGGTCCGGGTCTTATCCCGCTCTGTGCGTGCCATGGATCTGTACTGCTCCCAGAAGCATCAATATGTCCCTCCTTCAGCTCTAATGTGTAAGGGCAGCCAGGGGGCTTTGCACACTGCTTCCGCCCCAAGCGCCACCTCCACAGCTCCCAT
Organism: Chelonoidis abingdonii; assembly: GCF_003597395.2. Taxonomy (NCBI): domain Eukaryota; kingdom Metazoa; phylum Chordata; order Testudines; family Testudinidae; genus Chelonoidis; species Chelonoidis abingdonii. The sequence continues at coordinate 36,453,990 of NC_133773.1, forward strand.
TGGCTGGGAACCACAGCCAGCAGGAGATGCAGGGGCAGCACCTGCAGATGGGGTAGTGTGCAGAGCCACCTGACCACACCTCCACGTAGGAGTGGGGGGGACGGGCATGCTGCTGTTTCCGGGAGCTGCTTGAGGTAAGCGCTGCCCAGAGTCTGCACCTCTGATCCCCTCCCATGTCCCAACCCCCTTTCCCAGTCCTGAGCCCCCTCTTGCCCTCCGAATCCCTCGGTCCCAGCCCAGAGCACCCTCCTGCACCTCTAACCCCTCATCCCCAGCCCCATCCCAGAGCCCTAACCGCGCCCCCCGAGCCCTGCCTCTGCCCAGAGCTCCCTCCCACATCCTGAACTCCTCATATCTGGCCCCACCCCAGAGCCTGCTTCCCCCAGCCATTTTGTGAGCATTCATAGCGTGCCATACAATTGCCATACCCAGATGTGGCCCTCAGGCCAAAACGTTTGCCCACCCCTGAACTAAAGGGTAGACCATATTTCTCTAACCTTGCCTTCTTAGTTCACCTCAAAATGTTGGTTAAAGTCCTGAGCCCACAGGGCACTGAGCACCTCCTAGGAAGAACTGAGTACTCTCAACTCTAAAATCACTGGAAGTTGAGGATGCTCTGTGCCTCCCAGGAAGTGCTCAGTGTCTCATAGGATAGGGTCTGCAAAAATGTTTGAAACTATTTACAATAAATTATCATACAATTGACTAGATGCACTATAAAAGATATCACTTATGGTAAGCGTGTTGTCTCATTCACAGTGTAGTGCCATACCTATTTAGTTTTGTTTTATGGTTCTCTCTTCTATACCACTGCAACATGGTATTCTTATGCCTAGCACTCATTACTGATTAGTTATTTTTGATACGCTTCCCCCACTTTCTGATGTAAAAGAACTATTCCAGACCTCTACTCCACACACTTTAGAGGAGATAATTAGTGGGCCTGAGGCTCAAGTGTGGAAATCTCTGGAGCTACAGCATCCATCTGCATGGATGTTAAAGCTCCTATGACAGTTTTCTTTTGACTTCCCAAAGTATTTTGTTGCACACTGCACTAGCTGTCCACCTGGTAGCTGTCCATCTCCCAGAGGTAGCTGCATTTCAGTGGTGCTTTATGTGCATAGTTTGTAAAGACCTTTCAGTTTCTTTGAGAAGAAGAGTGCTCTAAATGTGTAAATTTTAGTTTTGTTAGTGTAGTGTATGATAGGGTATGATCCAAACACCATGGGCCATTCCATAGTTTGCTTTCCTACAGTAGCTTTCATCCAAAGATCTCAGAGCATCCCAACATTAAAGCCAACACATCTGTGAGGTAGGTTAAATGCCATTGCACTCATTTTGTGGATGTGGAAACTAAGGCTCAGAGAGGTTGAGGGTTTGGTCCTGCCAGAGCACCATCGAAGGTCATGATGTCAAGACTGCCCAGCAGCACCTCATAGAATTGGGTCCTAAATAATCTGCCTAAAATCACATGTTGGGTCAGTGGCTGAACCAAAAGTAGAAGTCATGATTCCATGTATTCTAACAATTAGGTGCCTACGGCAGCTTATCCTGAAAAGAATGTAGAAAACCATTCCATTTATTGCCTCTGCCAACTGCTTGTGCTGCATTAAAAACCAATAATGAACTAATGCTAACACAAATACCTCTTCTACATTAACTCTATCAGGGACATGCCTCTTCTTTTAAGGGTAAATCCAGTGTTTTGAACTGCAGGTCCAGCCCAATAGATGTCTGAAGATGAGGGTTAATAATGTTAATATCTGTAAAATATATTATGAGAAAGTTTAATTTAATATGAACTATTACACTGTTGTTGAACAAAATATGTATCTTTAGAACTTCAGTGAGATCTGGCTTGCTTACTTGCTTTCTCTCTTTCTTTCCAAACAAATATATGTTCTTCCTAGTCACTAAGTAAATGCAATGGCGAGGGAAGGCTGGTGGCAAATCACTAAAAAGTCCAGTTTTCTGGATGAGGCACATTAAAATTTTGTCCTTGGATTAAAAATTGTGATTAGGGCAAATTGCAAACAAAAGGAATACAGTTGATAATTGCTCCAGGGACACAGGCAAAGTTATCTGTAGCCTGTACATTGAAAGTTTATATGTGCCATTGTGATGCTTAAGAATAATCTGTTGTATTCATGGGGCATTTCACAGTAGATCATTAAAAGAATTCCCAGAATCATAGTGTGCAGGGCATTGACTGCTTTCCGACATTTAGTCAATGATTTGTTCATTACTATTACTGGTACTCCTGCCAGAAGCAACCATTGTTCTGTGTTAACTTTAAAAAAGAGACATAAAATAGTTATTTTATCCTTTTATAGTATTTGGGTCTCTATCCTGTCCCCTTTCAAGTCAATGGCAAAATACTGCAGTGAAGCAGGATTACTTTGTGGGAAAACTGGCCCAAATCTCTCTCCTTACTCAGGCAAATCCCCACAATGGAACAAAAGTTCTTTGCTGCATTGTGAACACTGGCAGAGAACTTTGACTCTCCTGCACATGGCCATGATGTCTGGCATGTCTCCATGCAGCATCCAAGAGCTGCACTCTTTTTTTCAATTCTTTATGAGGACAGAGGATGTTATTCTGTCTGTATTAGGATCATACTAATTAGAGATGGAAGAGATCATTAAGAGGGCTGAGTTCCTTCCCACACCAGGACAAGATTCAGTTCCCCCAGGCCAAGAATTCCACTGAAGCCTGAGTATCTGTAATGTTGGACGGTTTTTCTGCTTCCCTCATTCCCCACAACCTGAGCAGGCCGGTCTGTGCTGTTCTTACTCGTTCATTTTATTTTTCTCACCCCCACATTTCTGAAACTCATGAGTAGACTTAAATGGTGGTTGCTGAGCTAGGAAACATTTTTTGCTTAGTTTAACAGCATATTCCTGAGCATTTGTGTCTGCAACAGAAAGGCAGGCAGGCAAGAAATCCAGGGAAGATTCTAAGTAGAAACTTTACAGAGAAGCGGAGGAAGACAGAGTGGCTTCAGGGATAATACTAACACTCTGTTGTTGGGTGTTAGAAAGTGATTCTTCCTTTAACTATGTCACAGTACTACTTGTCAGTTCCCTTGATTTGGTTGTGCCTGCCCTGGGTATTTAAACCCACCCCAGGTGGGCTCTGAGTCTCAGGCCGGGTCTACGCTAAAAAGTTAGGTCAAAGGAACCCACCTTAAGTCGACCTGTTAATATATGTGTCTACACTGCTGGGTTCTTTGCACTGAACTAAGTTGCCTCTAATGTCGACTTCTGTCATCCACCTCTGCGAGAGGCATAGCGCTTAATTCAATTTTCATGGGTCAACTGCGAGGTAGTGCAGACACAGTATTGTGTAATTCAGCTTACTTGGCCTCCACAATGCTCATCTGTGACCACTCTGGAGATCATTCTAACTCTGGTGCATTGCTGCCAGGTACACAGAAGCATGCCAGCTTGAGCACAGCTGATCATGGAAACTACATGCCCCAAACACACTCCAGTCTGGTCTGCACAGGAGGTGGTGGATCTCATCGCTGTGTGGGGAGAAGAGTCTATGCAGGAAGAGCTCCAATCCAGCAGAAGAAACACTGATATCTATGCAATGATTGCTTGAGGAATGGGGGGAGAAGGGCTACATGAAAGACACACAGCAGTGCCATGTGAAAATAAAAACTTTGCCAAACTTTGGTGAACAGTCATTCTGGTGCTGAACCCCACACATGCCGACTCTACAACGAGCTGCATGCAATTCTTGGGGGTGACCATATTAGCACCCCCACAAGCAACGCAGACACCTCACAGGTGTGAGAGTCTAGGAACAACAAGGAGGATGATATGGTGGATGAGGAAGAGAATGGAAGACAGGCGAGCGGATGGATCCATTCTCCCCGAGAGCCAGGAAATATTTTTAACCCGGAGCCAATTTACCCACTCCAAATTGATTCCATAATGATTGGTAACTGTGTGGCATTGTAAGCTTCCAAATAGCGATTGCCACTCGCTTCTCCAGCGTCAGAGCAGCTCTCATTTTTGTGCTGCTGAACTGCAGGGCAAGGGAAAGCTCTGCACAAAGTTCCTGGAAGGTGGCCTTCTGCATTCAAAAGTTGTACCGCCACTGTTCATCTCATACCTGCAAAACGATGAGGTCCCACCAGTCAGTGCTTGTTTCATGGGACCAGAAATGGCACTCAGAGTGCAGCTGCTCTGTGATTGCCAGCAGTAACTTTGAATTATTATTTTCAATGGCTTACTGCAGGGCTGCTTGTAGGACATCGCTATGTTCCATGTGGCGGACCCTACTTCAGCTCTGGAAATACTGCAGGAGAAGGTGTGAGGTGTTTTGAGATGCTCACAGAGAGAGTGCACAACTGAGCAGGCTCCATGCTTCTGGAGTTACAGCTTACGCTTGGTGGTTTTAAGGCGCAAAAACCACTGTGTTGTTTGCTGTTGAGCACAGTTCATCATGGGATGGTGACACAATGTTCCCTTTCTCCCCGTGACAATGTCAAAAGGTTATTGTAGGGTGGCCAAAAAGGTGTCAAAAGGTTATTGTAGAATGGGTTGCGGTACTGTTACCCTTACTTCTGTGCTGCTGCAGGCAGCAGCGCTGTCTTCAGAGATGGGTTGTTGGAGAGCAGTGGCTGCAGGCTAGGAGCCCAGCTCTGAAGGCAGAGCAGCCACCAGAAGCAGCACAGAAGTAAGGATGCCATAGTATCATATTGCCACCCTTACTTCTGCACTGCTGCCTGCAGAGCTGGGCCCTCAGTCAGCAGCTACCACTCTCTAGCCACCCAGTTCTGAAGGCAGCAATGCAGAAGTAAGGATGACATGGTATGGTATTGCCACCCTTTACTTCTGTGCTGCTGCTGGCAGGGCGCTGCCTTCAGAGCTGTGTGCCCAAGCAACAGCTGCTGCTCTCCAGTCACCCAGCTCTGAAGGCAGTGCAGAAGTAAGGGTGGCAATACCACAACCCCCTAAAATAACCTTGTGGACCCCGCTTCCCTGCAACTCCCTTTGGGTCAGGACCCTCAATTTGAGAAATTCTTGTCTCACCGTGAAATTGGTACAGTGTAGGGTAAAAGACCAGATTTCACAGGGGAGACCAGATTTCACGGTCTGTGATGAGTTTTTCATGGCTGTGAATTTGGTAGGGCCCTGCTAATCATTTTAATGGCATGTCAGATTATAAAGATTTTGATCCTAAAAAACATGAAGAACTAAATTTGTGAGCAATCTTTACTGGTCCTTGTATGTGGCTATTAGTACATTTCTGGAAGGCCTTGATATTGGTGAGTGGTGGAAAAGATGATAGTGCTTAACCAGTATTTGGGTGTCTCAGTTTTGTGCAAGTGAAACATTGTTTCTCATATCTGAAGACATTGTAAGAGCTACTAGACACTCCTAGGAAGTATTAACTTGATTGGAAATCAGTAATTATAATGTACTCTGTGAGGAAGCCAGATTATGCCAATGCTCTTCCCTTTCCACAAATACAAGTCTTGATCTTGTGAGGTGCAGAGCCCCTCCTGGTAAATGCTGAGCTCACTCAGCTTCCAGGATCAGAGTGATGATTGATCTGGGTGCCCTCAATAACACACAGAATCAAGCCCAAAGGCTTAGGTATTACAATTACACCTGCACATTTCCAGTATACTTTTTGTGAATCTTTTCATGATGCAGCAAATATACCTACATTTTTACTTTGCTGGCACAGTTTTGTCATGAGGCAGCATTTACCCAAATGTTCAGTGGTATAAATTGCACATCCATGGAATAGTCTGAAAGCAAGGCCCCTTGCATTCTGTAAAATCTTTGACTCTGGAATTGTAGAAATGTATCATGGATAGTTTGACAAATTTTACATTTTCTGTTGTGACAAAGTTCCTCCTCTACCTTGGTGGGTCCTGCACTTATTGGCAGATTTGCTCACCTCAGTGATCTTCCCCACAGTCTGGGTCAACTCCTCCTGTGTCTGATCAGGAGTTGGGAGGTTTGGGGGGAACCCGGGCCCGCCCTCTACTCTGGGTTCCAGCCCAGGGCACTGTGGATCGCAGCTGTCTATAGTTCCTCCTGTAACAGCTGCATGACAGCTACAACTCCCTGGGCTACTTCCCCATGTCCTCCTCCAAACACCTTCTTTATTCTCACCACAGGATCTTCCTCCTTATGTCTGATAATGCTTGTCTCCTAAATCCTCCAGCAGTACACTCTCTCACTCTCAGCTTCTTGCTCCTCACTCGCACTCCTTCTCCTCTGGCTCTTCCCTGCCTGACTTGGGTGAGCTCCTTTTTAAACCCAGGTGCCCTGATTAGCCTGCCCTGATTGGCTGCAGGTGTTCTAATTAAAGTAGCTATCTCCACTGCCTTCTAGAAAGGTCTTAATTGGCTCCAGGTGCCTTGATTAACCTGGAGCAACTGCCATTTGGTTACCATGGTCCTAGGGATTTGTTTAGCCTGGGGCTAACATACCTGTTTCTCAGTACTTTACTGTAGCCAGCTGGCCTTGCCCCATCACACTACCTAGTTTCAAATCTCTCCTCCATTGCTTTATCTCCCTGTTGTTCATGTTCACAGCAAACAGCTGATCTCTGAGACTGGCAGATGATGTGCACAGACTATCCTGCTTACAGTAGTGTCTTAGAAAAGGTGCTTCTGAAGAGCAAGGGTGATAGCCACAGCCAAGTCTTTAATCTTTTGGAAAGACACACTGCACGGCTTATGTCCTTAGCACTTTAATAAACTTGGCTCCACTTAATGAAAGTATTTAATAGCTGGCATTATCTGTAAATATGGAGCAATTCTTTTTCCTGGAGACTGGCAGAAGCCGAGGGTTCATACTTAGCCTTCATTAAAGGCTTCTCCGTCCTTAAATCATTTGCTTCTCAGAAGAATAGTGAAGCAGAAGGTCTGAGGCTGAGCAGGGCTGCCCAGAGGATTCAGGGGGTCTGGGACAAAGCAATTTCAGGGGTCCCTTCCATAAAAAAAATTGCAATACTATACAATACTATAGTCTCGGGGGGGGGCCTGTGGGACCCAGCACAAATTGCCCCACTTACTCCGCATCCACGGGCGGCCCTGGGAAAAATAAACCTTCTGATTTCGGCACAAACCCAGTTTTGAGAAAACTTCTTTACAAGGTATCACTGGTTCTCAGCATCAGCTAGTGCTAAAAGGCACTAAAGCTCATTAAAAGGGTTGGACAAATATTTTCAGTCAAAACTTTTTCTGGATCAAAAACTAAGGGTTTTTAAAAAGCAGAAAAAAATCATGGACAATGTCTGCTTTCCTTCAAAATTTGTTTTTGTTTTTTTTTTAGTTGAAAAGCTGAAATTAGTCTGCCAAAACCTGAATTTGGTTTAGGGTTTCAGAAGTGCGTGGCCAAATATTTACTGTTTCCTGTGTTTGATTGTTTAAAGAAACAATAAAAAAAAAACTGCTTAAAAAAAATCCAGAACTTTTGAACCACCTCAGCTTGTGACCAAATGCCTGAGCCCATCCAGTCAGAGATTTTTCCAGGTTTCTGATACTCTGCTGGCTTCCTTCTCTCATCTGCCCCTCCATAACTTGGTTCATTTAGGTAGAACATAAGAACAGCCATACTGGGTCCAAACACAAAGGTCCATCCAGCCCAGTATCCTGTCTACCAACAAGGACAATGCCAAGTGCCCAGAGGGAGTAAACCTAATGGTAATGAATGCAAATGATGCCCTCTCTCTCCTGCCATCCATCCCCACCCTCTGGCAAACAGAGGCTAGGGACACCATTCCTTACCCATCCTGGCTAATAGCCATTAATGGACTTAACCTCCATGCATTTATCTGTTTCCTAGAGACTGGCTCCATGGGGTCCCTCACAAACTGGAGACAGTTACTGTGGGTTTGTCTTTAATATAGCTTATGTACATACGCCACTAACTGAGCATTTGAGCTTGTTCCAGAATCTGGGATGAGCCTATGTTGTGAAAACTGAAATGCTCAAAATAGCACATGCATGTGAATGGATACCGGGTACTAAAATTAAATTAACCCAGGGATTCTCAAACTGGGGGTCAAGACCCCTCAGGGGGTCATGAGGTTATTACTGGGGGTCACGAGCTGTCAGCCTCCACCTCAAACCCCACTTTGCCTCCAGCATTTATAATAGTGGTAAATATATAAAAAAAAGTGTTTTTAATTTATAAGGGGGGGGGTCACGCTATGTGAAAGGGGTCACCAGTATGAAAGTTTGAGAACCACTGAATTAACCCCTCTGAAGCCTCAGGGAATGCAGGGGAGGAGGGTCTCCCTTCATAGGGTTGGGAAGGCTCTTGCTCTTCTCATGTCATCCCTCCCCCAGTGGCTAATTTTAAATGAAGCTACCATCCCCTGACATGAATCTCCCTATGGCACTGAAATTAAATATAGACTATAATTTGGCATTTGAGAAGTGAAAGGGATGGTAGCCCTAATGGAAAAGCTAACAGCTTGGCTCTTCTGCAAGCCTCAAACTTCTGAATGAGCTTTAGGGTAGGGAAGGCTGTGCCTCCCAAACAGCCTGGCCCTGTCCCCTATCCAACCTCCACAGACTTCCTGCCCCCCGACTGCCCCACTCAGAATCCCTGACCCATCCTGCTTCTTGTCCCCTCACTGTCCCCCAGAGACCTCCCCCCCAACCACCACCCCAGGACCCCACCCCTGCTCCCTGTCCCCTGACTGCCCCGACCTCTATCCACCCCGCTGAGTCCTGACAGACCTGAGAATGCCCACGATCCAACCCCCCGTTCCCTGTCCCCTGACCGCCCCCTCAACCTCTGCCCCCTCCCTATCCCCTAACTGTCCCCAGAACTTCCTGCCCCTTATCCAACCCCAGCCCCAGACCCTTACCTCTGGCTCCCCCCTCACCTGGAGCCTCAGCCCATCCAGGACCATCCCTGGACAGCTGCAGCGCGGGTCCAGCAGGGCCCCTGAGCCCCTCCCCGCTCAGAGCCGCGTGGTAAGGGGGCAGGGCTGCGAGCTCCGGGCCGAGGGAGGGAACTAAGCTCAGCGTGGAGCTCGCAGCCCCGCCCCCTTACCACATGGCTGTGAGCGGGGCGGAGCTCAGGCGCCCCACCAGAGCCACGCTGCAGGTCTGTCCAGGGTCGCTGCTGGATGCACTGAGGCTCTGGGAGAGGGCCGGGGTTGGGCCGGGGCCGGGGAGGGTGCCTCAGCCGTTATTTTGGGGGCCCTTGCGGAGCCCGGGGCCTGCAGCAAATTGCCCCACTTTCCCCCCGCCCCCCGGGCGGCCCTGATACTGAGTACCCAGATCACTCAAGAAGTGCTTATATGTGACACTTAAGATAACCAGTGGAAGCACAGGGTTGCTGTCTGAATTCCAACTTTTGTGGTGATTGTCTCATAATTATGTTTCAGAATCCCCACTGAAGCTCAAATTGTTCCCTTAATTCAAGCAATTTCATAATTAACCATATGTGATGTAGCAAAATACATGCAATTAAAAATCATAATGAGGGCTCAAGATTTTGTTTAAAGTTGATAAAATTCCTCCAAAGCAAACATTTCAGATTGTGTTTGATAGAATTTAAATGCCAGATCCTCAGTTGGTGTAAACTGGGTAACTCCACTAACTTCAGTGAAGCAGTGCCAAGTTACAGCAGTGGCGGATATGGCTCAAAATTTCTACAGCATTAAAAACTGGACAGAGGGCAGTAGATCCTGAAGATCTCTCAAGCTCAACAAAGGTTCATTCCTTGGCTCATGGAGCCTCAAATGCGACCAATTTTTATATAATTCAAAAAAACAACCTTCTGTGATTTACTCTGCGATTTTTAGATATAGTGATTACAATAGCCTTTTCATTCATTACAGTGTAGTTTTCCATCCATTCAAAAAAAGAAACTTTCTAAATCATACCTAGCAAGCAGAACCTCAGGAAGAAAACAGTTTAGCATCATAGTTCCCCCTCACATTAAGAAAAAAGTCTGCTGCATTTATTCTTCTGAAAAGGGGCATAGTACAGTTGTTCCTTTTATTTTTGCAAGCAGCTTATGAGCAAATGAAAGGAAGATGCTAGTCAGACATCAGGCCCTGTTTCAGCAGTTCATCCTTATTTAGCAAAGCACATAAGCAGGTGCTTAAATGTTTTGCTGAACTGGGGCACTAGGGTGAAATTCTTCAGGAATACAATTTCAAACTGGTATTTGCTGGACTCAGCTCTTGCTTGGCAGCATCTGTGATCCAATCCCTCTTACCATCTTAAAAGTAGATTTGTCAGAGTTTGTGCAGAAACACTGTCACTTGGCTTGAAAATATTTAATAAGGGTCCTATGGAGTGTGAATTAAAAGGCAGTGGACAGGCATTCTGGAAAACAAATGAGAATAAGGTAGCATTGTGCTGGATGACTCATATCTTTGAAATCTAGGTGCTGTTGTTTTTTTAAGTTAACAGCATTACCCTGCAAGCCACAAATGAATAAATAGCATTCTGCAAAATGGGTTGACAGTCTTTTGACAGTAAACTCTCATTTTTCAATGGCTTTCAGTATTAAATCCAGAACACTCTTTCAAAGTACTCACAATGAAGACTTTGATGGCTAACTATTAATTTAAAAACAAAATTGGCAGTAAAGAGATCCAGTCCATTTTAAGCTTTAACAGCACTTATCCTAATTTTGTTAAAGTGACTTTTTGCTATAGCTTAATTAAATGATTGGTAAGTGAAAGACCATAAAGAAATTGGCAGCTACTGAGATATGAGAAGACACAAAACAACGATTCAAGAAGCCTCAGAAATGTGGTGTGTGTGTGATAGAGAAAGGTGGGGTCAGGCATCCCAGTTTATATGTCTGGACACTTTTAAAACAGTATCCAATCCTTGCATTTTTAGTAGTACAAGTGTTTGGTGGAATTTAACTGTGCAGCAGCCCTTTGGACAGAGTTTCTGCATCTGTATATAATAAGAAATGCATGTATTGATGCTTTATTGGCTGACAGGGACTGAAGGTACACTTGCTTGCTATAAAAAGCAATGCGGCAAATAATTGTGCTGTCACTTTATCCTCAAAAATGTGAAATTGACTTTTAGGATGCATTCTCAAGCAGAAGCTTTCAGTAGTGACTTCTTGCTGCATATTAGTAAAGGAACACAAATGTCATAGCAAAGATCCATGACTGCTAGGAACAATTCACACTTACTCATGTAGGCTAAATTTGGCACAACTCACACCAGTGCTCTCTGCCCAATATTCAGATTCTCAGCGGCTCTTTGAATCTTTGGGATTTCTCCATTTCACTATCCTTCAGATGATCCCAGTCTGAATTTTGTTATCAGCAACTTTCTTTGTTTGTAGATATATTGTATGTATCTACTAATACAGATGGTATAAAATGCAGTATGTGTTTGTACATGTATACAAAAGAGACCTTTACAATGTGCATGGATTTTAAGACCCACTGTCATTAACTCAGCAACAAAATACAAACATGGTAAAGATGAAGAAACCCAGTTTTAGTTTGACCATATCCCTTCTCCCCAAGATTTGCTTTCTATTTCCTTCCTTCTCTGCCTTTGATTCAAACCTGTAGGGTTTTGTAAACTTTTTTTTTTGTCATTAGGAATACCTGACTAGAATGGTCACAACACAGTGTAATCTGAACCTGGTTGTGCTATTTTCAAGATGATTAATTTAGATCTCAAATAAAAAATGTGTTAACTTTGGTTGCTCATTTATTCTATGCTTATAAAAACAGTTATGAAAGGACATCATAGCTACAGAATTTAAGCACATCAAAATTTGGAAATTCTCTTTTAAGACTGGCAGTGAATATTAACACTCTTTAGAGCAGGAGCAGTCTCTACAGATAAAATTTTGTAAAGTTTTCATGTTAACCCCATGCTTTCAGGTACTCATAACTTTCTAAAACTATTATCTTTTAGACTCACGTTTTCTAAACTTGGATTGTGCACAAAGCCAAAGCATTGGAGCAGCTAGAACAAAGATGATTCAATTGTTTTCTGGGGTTTTTTTTGAGAATGAGAAGAGTGGGGAAAAAATACTTCCCCACTATATACAGATTTTAAAAAATTCTTCCCTCTCTATTTTTGGGCTACTCTATATCCAACAAGAGTGATGGCAGAAAGTTGAAATTTCTCATGGAATGATCCCTCATTGAGAAAAAATGCCTTTGTGTATTTGAGTGAAAGCTGGACTGAACTGACTGAATATGGCCCTTTGAAAATAGCATACTGCAAGTGCACAGAACATTTTACACAGGGCTTTTTGTTAAATTTGTACAGAGTGCAGCTAAAGAAGGCTGTGGTGCACCTAAAGTTTGCAGGAGACGGGCTTCCTACTGACAAGCACTTAAAATATGTTGATCCAGGGATTCCAGTGGAGCCTAACCAACAAACTAGCAATCGTGTATGAAAAATGCCATAATCTGGAACTATTTGTCTTGATGCTACTCGGAAGTAACAAATACTATACATACACTTACGCAGTTCTGAATACATCCAGCAGACAGCTGTGGTGACACAGAAGTATTAATCAGTGTGTTACAAATAACAACCTACATTTTTTCATAATTGCCCGTATGCACTATTAAGGAAAAAATATTGTAAATCGTTGATTCTACAGATTTTAATATAGTGGCCCCCATAGATCCTTCCACAGACAACTGCCCTTTCTAACCTCCCAATGTCAAGTTCACACTTCCCCTGTGGCAATTAGAATGTTTGATTTCATGAAAAATTAATATTAGGACAGTATTAGTGAAACAAGAGGGAAAATTCTTGAATGAGGCTGCTTTGTTACTTCCCCCATTTTTTTACATTTGCTGTTATTTCTTCTTCCTGGATGTAAGACTGTTTTATCGGCACTGAAACTCCTCTGCTTGCCTGAAGCCTCCACAGCTCTAATCTGTCCAGGTCACTTTGCAGTTCAGTTCTGTCCTTCTGTTTGTTCACTACTCATCCAATTCAACATCATAAAACTCATTGCAGTTGACTTAACAGCAAACACCTGACAAAGAAAAGCATGAAGGAGCCAAAGCAGTTTACAGAAAAGTTCTTATGTTTTCATTTTAGTTTCATGGTCCTAAAAGAGTCCTGGGCTAGGCTCTGATGAGCAGGAAGTTCCACCAGTGAGACAGGAGAAGCTTCATTGACTGTCTGAGACTCACTCATAAGTTGCATGTGGTTAAATTATATATTAGAGGCCAGATGGTAGCCATAAATCTGGCAGATCTGCAATATGAGGATTTTCCCTACCCAGAGGATTCTTGGTGGGGGTATAGAGACAACCATCATAATGGTTCCTACACCTGCCTTCCCAATCCCAGGGGCATGGCTGAGGCCTCAGTAATTCCTGACTATTGGAATAGCCCTTTTAGGGTCATATGCAATGGGGCTTAGTTTCAAGTAGCCATGATTCTGCTCTGACATATCCTGGAGACCAGCCTAGCCAGCCTCTCACTGGCTTCAGAATCAGCTGAGCCAAAAAAGTAGCCTCAGGATCAGCTGAGGTAAAAAGCCATTTGTGGACCCTTCCTTCCAGTCTTGCACAGAGCACATCACACCTGCACCAGTGGATCTGGGCCTATGTATTTTTTAGTCATAGATATAAAAAAAAAAAGATTCCTGAACTTAAAGAGGTTTAAGGTGAGAAATCTTTACTTAACTACAACTCGTAAACGGTTTTCATTGCATGCTTCGAACATAGTCATGAAAAGAAATTTTACTCTTCCATCCAAGCCTCACGCAGACTTTTAGGCCAATATTTCCCCAAAACACTTAAGTGCTAAAAATAAAACTTATAATGCAAACCGGGTTATGGCCTTCCCCGTAACTGTGCTATTGTGAAAACGATTATTTACTGATTGTATTACAATAGCACTAACATGCTCCAGCTGCAATCAGGCCTCACTATGCTTAATACTGTACAAACACATAGGAAGAGATAGTCCTTGTTTGTGTGAGACTATGCAGGGCACTACTTGGTTCCTGGTGAATAATTCCAGCTGAGCTTTTCTCCTCTCTTGCATGGGTGATCTGGTGAACCCCTGTAAGAATGACTGCTTCACAGATGGAGGAGAGAGAATACCTTTGAGAAGCGAAGGATCCCCACCCAGAGGTTATTGTACTGTCGAGCTTCAAGCTGGTACTATTTTGTGTTTACTTTCTAGTTAAATTAATTTATTTTATTTTAGTGATAGCCTTTAAGGAAAAGACCTTGCTGACTGACTCTCCCTTCCCCTTCCCTCTCCCCCCCTCCCGAGTTATTCTGACTGCTTATATCTTATTTGATCCTAATTGCAGTATCTGGATTTGAGTTTGTGTTTGTTTTATATCAAAATCTTTCCTTGGTGCTTGACATTTATGTGCCTCATATTAAACATACCTAAAAGATTCCTTGTTTTTCTCCTTCCGATGATCTGTATTGTGCTGAAGTGGGTTGGTTGCTCAGATTCAGCCTTAACTTGAAGTTGTATGCTAAAAGCTGAGTCTCCAAAAAGCAGCCCATCCTAATTGTTGTACATGTAGACAGACTAGAAGCTTTCCTTTGTTGTGTTGCTCAATGCAACATAATTTTGTGATTCATTCATATACACACCTCCACCCCGATATAACGCAACCCAATATAACATGAATTTGGATATAACGCAATAAAGCAGTGCACGGGATGGGGGTGGGGGACTGCGCATGCCAGTGGATCAAAGCAAGTTTGATATAACGCAGTTTAACCTATAACGCGGTAAGATTTTTTCGATCCTGAGGACAGCATTATATTGAGGTAGAAGTGTGTGTGTATATATATATCTTGTACTTTGAAAAAAATCCCAATCATTTTTAGAAAACTTACCCATCGCCTCTCAGCACTAAACTAACAGTGTGTGTACTGAGAGATAAGTGGTTCTAATGATAGAGTCAAGCTGCCACTTATCTGAAGTATATACTGTCTTCCAAGGCAATTCCCCCATTTCAAATGCTTATAATCTCAAAAAGCTCTAAATACCAGTCATTAGACCTCTGATCTTCTCCACAGTTCCCTGTAGCTGTTTTGTGAATACACACAGTAGCAAATGGAAAATGCTGTCTTTAAGCCTGGGCTGTTCCATTATTTTGAAAGGCACCGCCTTTGTAGTACCCCAGGAAGTCAAAATGAGGTTTGTCAAAGGTTCAGAAAAATCTCTAAACCAGCAGAGTCCCTTATGGCATAGCAGTTTGTTTGTACCACATGACTATTTTTTTTCCACAACAGAGGAAAGAGAGTTGTAGAGAGAGCTCAGATTAGTGCTAAAGGGCCATTTTTGCCTTTAATTTGCAACAGCGAAAATCAAGAGTAACTCTATGGCGTTGCTTTCATTTTACATCGATATTGTTATTGAGAACAGAAGCTGGTCCAATTCCTTTTATTCCCAAATGATCCATTTACTCCATTTCTCTAACTTCCTTACTAGTGATGCTTCTTACATTTAGCCAAAGAGAAAAGATTCCTTGGCGTTGTGTACCTGTAATATAAGGCTCAGCTCTGCTTTGACTGAGGTCAGTGAGAGCAGGATCAGGTCCTCAACTGGCATGGGAGGTGGTCTACTGTCACAATTGGCTCAGCCTTCTCATCACACCCAAATATATAAAGGCATAATATCTCTGTTACAACTAGTCTCATCATCACTTCCAAACTTCGCTCTTTCATTCCTGCAGCATCTCTAGACCCAAAGCCAATTGTTTTAGGCCAGCTAGCAGCTAACATATATTTGCTGTTTCCCTTGCTTGTAATGACAGTTTTTGGACACCCAATTTGAGACCCTGAGGGTCCGCTTTTCAGAAGTGATGTGCTTCCTCAGATCCAGTTAAAGTCAATAGATGTTATAAATGCCTAGGAGCTGTAAAAATCAGGCCTAAGGTGTCTCAAGCTGGGCTTCCAACATCAGAGGCTATTTTTGACAATTTTGACCTACATTGAAGGCTACTTTGGCTTTGGAAGCCAAATTTGATTCCTATGGAGAAACTACACTAGAAGCACAAGCTAAATTTCTGGAAGCTGAGTTTAGTTCCCAATGAGAATATTCTTTTTTTAGAAAAAGTCCTAGCTGGAAAGTTCAAAGACTTTCTGTATCTAATCTATGTATGCTATTGAACTGTCTCCTATCACCTGGGCATCTTTTGCTGGTGTCTTGATGAAGGTCAATCAGGGCCATCCCTAGCCATTTTGGTGCCCTATGCAGCCCCTCTCCAGGAGGGGGGCAGGCCTCTGCAGGGGGGGCTGGCCCCAGGCCTCTGTGGGGGGGCAGGAGCAGGCTTGGGGTGCAGGGGGGAAACCACCCCACAGCACGAGTCAGCAGAGCAGGCTGGGGCTGGGTTGCTCCACTTCCTGCTGCCTGGTAAGTGCAGGGCAGACCTGACCCTACACTCACGGGGCAGCAGGAAGTGGGGTGACCCAGCCATAGCCTGCTCCGCTCTGCTCCCCTGGTCCCAGCCTTGGGACTTGGGGGAGTTGGAGGGAACTGCCCCCCAGCACTCACCAGAAGCACAGCTGGGAGCCAGTGGCATGGAGTGGACTGGGGCTGGGTCACTTCTCTTACCGCCGCCGCCAAGTGAGTGCAGGCCCGACCCCTGCTGCAGTCCTCAGGGGTAGGGGTGCAGTGGGAGCGGGGCTGGGGCAGAGCAGGGGCGGGAAGAGACGGAGTGGGGGTGGAGCAGGGGCAGAGCTTTAGGGAATGGATAGAATGGGGGGCAGGACTGGAGCAGAGCTGGGGTGGAGGCGGAGCAGGGGCTGGAGCAGCACGCAGCTGTGTAGGGCACCAGGAAATTTGGTGCCTCAAATTTCCTGGTGCCCTATGCAGCTGCATACTTTGCATATGGGTAAGGATGGCCCTGAGGGCAATGCTCTCACTGGCAGAAAAATAGACTTTGGAAAATGTACATGAAAGTTGTAACCGGAGGAGTGTCAAGAGAGGATGGAAGAATAAACAGCTACATAGTAACATGCAGACAATACTCAGAGCTATTTTGAATTTGACATTTGACTCTCTTCTTGAAATAATTAAATCTATTGTTATTCCTATTAGGTGGTGAGCCAATGGGGTAGCCTCAAATGTTTTATTCCTAGGAAATGTTGCACTTTAATAATTTTATTCAATAACCCTGGGACAAGGAAAGAGTGATCACCAAAGTCTGGAAGAACAAGAGTTATTATTTCTAGGGTCATTGAGCTCAAGTATTACCTGACCCTAGGCAAAGAAATCCAGGCTCATCATAGGAGATTAATCCTATTAAAATAGGATTTCTCCAACCTTCAACTTGATGTTGCTGTATTATTCCAAGCCAAGATGCATGATGTATTAAGTGGGGTTGGGTGTGAAGGGGAAGTCTCATATATCATTTTGATGAAGCTTGACCATTTTTTATTAGCTCAAGCTCAGAAACGGAAACCAAATGCTGGTGACAAATTGGAAAGTTTTGTGAGAAAACTCTGATGAAGAACTACCATTGAAGTAGTTTGTTCCAGATTAATTTTAATTTTTCTTTTTTTCTATTTTTACCTGCTTCTGTTTCCTGTATTAACTTGAGTTTTTATCGTATAATATTTAACATGAAACCTTCTGAGGTCAGCTTGCAATGACCTTTATCTTGTTTGCTTGGACTTCACAATGAAAGAAGAGTATAAGCCATTTCAATCAGTCTTCATTTCCCTTCCCCACCTTCTGTTTTGCTAGGCCTCTGTGTGCCCCTTCCATGTAAAAATGCATGGGGTGAGTGCCAGAAGAAAAGTGCGTTTTGTTAAGAGCTGTTTTATCATCACATTCTCTTGTTGTGTTGTGGAACATGCAGTGCTGCAAAAGGGGTTATGATGGGGCCAGCAAACTATGCATCAGCTGAAAATCCATGTCTAAAACCAATAAAAAACCCCCAGGTGTTATGCTGCTTGTTGGTAGCTTCTTTTCCTTTAAGCAACTTCAGTCTTCTACAGCCTTCCTGCACCAGCAGCATGTTTGGCTTCTGTTAGCCAGAGATGGAAGAAGTCACTTTTGGGAACTGCTATTGTGTCTGTTCATGGTTGTGAACACTAGAGTCCAGAATGACCCCAAAGCCCTTTCAGCACCAGGATCATTGTCTAAAATTTTCCCAAAATTCTATGGGATTTACACATTTGTTTAGGTGTTTTTGCTGAATAGGGCTTACATATAGTGCTTAAAGTTAAGCATGTACTTCGCTGAACTAGGAACCAGATCCCTTAGAGGGGACGGTCCATACAGTCTCAGGGACCCCTCTCTACACAGCTATGGGCATCTGCCCCTTTGAGCCCAGCAGACCCTAGATGTAGACTCAGCTGGGAGGATGGAGGCAAAACCTATGCAGTAGTATCTGGCACACTCTCTCAAAGGAAAACTGAAGAGTTCTATTTTCATCATCGTCAGTTTCCCTTATAAGGTCTACCTCCCTGCCTAGTGCTACCCAAAGAAGTAGGGCAGAAGGAAATCCTACTGAGTGCAAACTACAGGTAGCCCCACAAATAAACCAAGAGTAGGTTGGAAAATTTGCCTGCCATTTTGGATTTCTCTTTCTTGTAATACTTGCCCAGCACCTATATAATATTAGGCTAGGCACGTTAGAGATGAAGATAGACTTGAACTGCTACAATGAAATAAAATTAAACTGAGGAAACAATCTTTTAAAATACAAATATAAAATAAAAATGTGCACTCCTAGCAAACTTCAGTCATTTCAAAAAACACAAAATAGGCTCAAGCCTGTGAGGAGCTGAGCTTCTCCCAGGAGATACTGGGTCTCAACTGCCGTTGGAGGCAGTCATTTATAGAGCGGATGCTCAGCATCTCCCAAGATGGGATTCATCCTATGCAAACACAAGTCCGGAGGTGGGCTGTTTCTTTGTTTGTTTTTGGGTGGTTGGGTATTTCTGTCTGTTTGTTTTTTGTACCTTGCATTATTTCATTGTTTCCTATTTGTTTGTATGGTTGTCTTTTTCTTTATTTGTATGACACTGTCCTTCCCATGCTGCTGCTTTTGGATTATCTCTCTGACATAAGTATTCTGTTCTTCAAAGGTCAGAGGGGGGTCTTCTGTGGGGCAATTAGCTTCTTGTAACTCAAGTGGCCTCCCTCAAGTTTTTCCTTAAAATTCACTCCCCCGCCCATCCTTCCATTTCCAATGAAGCCTAGTTCTGTCCGCTCTGATCCTCATATCCAATCTCTGATAGTTTGCATTGTCTCTGCCTTAATTAGATTATTATAAGATCCTCTGAGCATAGACCTTTTCCTTACTCTGTGCTTGTAAAGTGCCAAGGAGTCAGCTGTTAGACTATGGAGATAAAGGGAAAAAAGTTTCCACCAGCTATGATTATGATGTTTCAGATGGGTGAAACAGTTCAGTTACAGTCTAGTTGCAGACACTAAGCTGTTCCTTTAGTATTATATATTTTGTGTTGCTTTTATGTATGTGGCACAATTGACTGCAGCTACTGCAGGGACTTTTTGTCACTGGATTACTTTATTGAGATGTTTAATCCATAAGAGACTCTGTGCAATATGATATGCTGGTTTGTCTTAGAGGTAATCATATTGTATTGATGTTTTACTACAATGTTAACCCTGAGCTTGATAAGATATTACAAACAGCATTTATCTTGTATTGTATTGCTGATATGCATCTTCTTGCTTGGAGCTATCTTGACAAAGTGGTGGCTGATACTGGATAGAAAGCATTGTACTTCTTGTGCCTGCAATAATATTTATGTTGTTCTCATTTTCCAGCTTCGTTGCTTCCCTCCCCACAAAATGGAGGATCGAGATACAGGATGTGACATGCCCTTGTATTAGTGAGACATTTCTTGCTTTATGGTTATGATTTTCATCTCTTATCCTTGGACCTGCATCTGTAGAAATGCAGTAATCTTCAATGCTCCAGTTTTTATAACCTTTTCCTTCATGCTAACACAATAAAACAATACTAAAATCAATGTTTCTTCTAAAGAAAAACTTTATATAAATATATTTGAATTTCATATAACTTCCCAAATAATGTATATTTCAAGCCACCACTCCCATGTTGTGTATATTGGCCAATAAAAATGAGCCTAAATTATTTGAATACCAATGGAGGAGAAGAGAGAGGATTGAATATGTTTGGATAATTGTGGTTTTTAGATGATCAGTGGAATTTTCAATGTGCTTAACAGATGTTTGGGTTTGTGACCCTGTTTTGTATAATAGGAAGTTTTGGATAACTGAGCTTCAGACAATTAAGGTGGAACTGTATATTCAGAGATTGTGAAAATTGGGATAGAACTGCTATATCAGATAGGCAATTACAATGCTCAAAACAATGCCTGGCATAGAGCACTGTATTGTAGTAATATAAATATTACTATGGTATGCAGCAAAGTTTCTGATGGACAAATGCAATAATATCTTACGTTTTATATGTCGTGCCTTTCATGGTAAAGTGTTTCACAAATTACATAAACAGTGGTGACCACTGAAATGCAGCCATCTCTGGGAGGGTGGGCAGCATCAATCATTTTCCTGCACCTAATATAACAATAACGAGGGAAATTTTCAGACACACACACACACACACACACATACACACAGAGGCAAGCCTCTGTTGTTATAAACATTATCTTTAGTTGGGAATTGGTCCTGCTTTGAGCAGGGTTTTGGACTAGATGACCTCCTGAGGTCCCTTCCAACCCTGATATTCTATGATCTGGCACCTTTAATGGCCACTTCATACAGATGGAACTATTACTAAAGTCTCATCTAAAGGACACCCCCCAACACACACAGTATGCCATTTAACTATATTGGAGGTGGTAAGCTGATCTATAGGGCTTTCCTGGTGTCTGAACCTTCCTGCAACAGGGTCCTCTTGAGGTGGTTCTCCATTAATTTATAATTACATTAAGATGGTCCTTTGATAACATCATTTTAAACCTGAGTATGGATCATGATTTTTGTTCAAAAACATATAGATTTTTGACCATTGACTGAATTCAAAGTAGCTGCTAAAGGACTTAGAGAGAACCATTCTAGCAATACAACCAGTGTAGAATGCGCTTTCATAGTTCCGTATGAGAGCTTTTCCATTGCAAGCTTCCTTGCACACAGCAAAGAAAACATGGTTGTGTGCTAGTATTTGTGATAATAAAATGTTATGTAAATTAATATGCAAAATAGGAGCAGCCCTTCAGTTCCTGCAAATTTGCCAAAGCAGCTCCCATTGCCTCAAAATGTGGGTATCCCATTCTAGTTTCTGTTATTCTCTTGGAGGAAAAGTAGCCATGGAGGTGAATTTAAGCTGAATAGAGTTCCATGTACTGCAGATATTCTAAAATCATCTAGAAAGGTGGTCTGCAACACATCCACATCACCTGGGCTGACTGATCATCCTGGGATCTTTCTTCCCAGGGGAATGCCCATAAGTACTGTGATCACTTACAATCATAGAAATCATAGACATGTAGGACATCTGTCCATCTATAGGTGAGAATAGTATTCCTGCTCTTTTATTTGATTAAATATTTAAATATCTGTAAAATATGTTATAATTATTTATTTAGCTGCACTTTAGTTACCAGTTTTCT
Source organism: Chelonoidis abingdonii (assembly GCF_003597395.2). NCBI lineage: Eukaryota > Metazoa > Chordata > Testudines > Testudinidae > Chelonoidis > Chelonoidis abingdonii. Next base: position 36,475,559 of record NC_133773.1, read on the forward strand.
TGACACTTGACAGAAGCAGATATTGTCCCGCCCTCAAAATACGTACAATCTAAACAAGACAAACATGGAAAATGGTGATGATAAGCAAGAAAGAAGAAGGAATGAGTGGGATGAAGGAAACAACAAATGTGATGTGAAACAAATGTTAGTGGTAGAAGTTTCCAAGAAAATAAGGAAAGACTTGTCAGGACCCTAGTATGGAATCCACACCTGCTAGGTCTTTAAAATGGCGGCCTTAGCTGCTGTGCCTTAGCAGTGCATTCAACTACTGCTCCTGGCCATCAGCCTTAGTGCTAAAGGCCCACCGACCCAGGCCCCAGCTTGGCTGGACAGACAGCATTCTCGCTGGGTACCTATGAAGACCCTACCAGGAAGAGGAAGCTGTCTGAGAAATAGACCATTACTGCTGTTTGCTTCCTACACTGCCCTGATGCCTCACTTGACCTCACCTCCTAAACAGCTGACCCAGTCCCTTGGATTGAATTTTCTGGCTACTGATCCCCGCGAGAACTCTGACCATTGTCCTCCTGCTACCTAACCCTTCCACCCACACTTCACTATTGCTCTAGATTGGTGCCTCGGCCAGCAGGCATTACATGGCTAGAGAGGAGAAGCAAATGGCACTAGAGGAGAGATCAGCTGGGCAAACCTGACTGGAAAAGGCAGGGAGAAAGGATGCTTTTCAATCATGGATGGACCTGATCCAGTGCCCTGTGAACTCACTGGAAAGACTCCCAATAAATGACTTTTAGATTGGGCCCAGGGAGAAGGAGGTTATTCCTAGAAACTGGGACCCATAAAATAGGTACAAAAATGCAATTGGTGAGGGAGACACAGTGCCTCATCTAAAGCTCTTTTGAAGTCTATGGGGTAGACCTTCCATTGACTTCAGTAGGTGTCGGATCAGGCCCAAAGGGAGTAGAAGAGGAACTGGCTGACCAGCATGGTAGAAAACAAAGAGAAAAAAGAACTGAGATATAGGCAGGAGGAAAGTTGTGCCGTGCCTTGGAAGTCAAGACAAGAAGTTTAAACTCAGTATGGAAAGAACTTCAATATAGTGCAGTATGTGAGTACCAAACTACAACATAAATGTATGTAGAGCCCTGCAGCACACATGAGAGTACAATATACTCTCCTTTCCATACTTGTGTATGTACAGTACATTAAAGAAGACAAACCTTGTGACGCTGTACCCCATAATGCTTTATGGGAATATGACATAACTGGAATATGTTTTGTGCTGCCTGTGCCATGTAACATATCTCTGTAAAGGTTATGGTCTACTATATCTATTCATCCTATTTGTACACATACATCATTTTATACTTGAGGTTAAGAACATTGGCTGCATACTTGCTTGATTTCTAAGGAAGCTTTGTGAGGCAAACCTAGTGAGGAGGGCTTTAAACTAGGTTCAACGGGGGAAGGTGACCAAAGCCCACAGGTAAGTCTCAAAGAGGGAAACCTGGAGGAAGGGATGGAACTTGGGGAATGCGGGGTTTGTAATGGCAGGGAGAAAAGAGAAAGTAATCGGAACTGGGAGGTGGGGGAATCAAATCATTGCCTTAAGTGTCCTAA
>NC_133773.1:36480658-36700535 GCF_003597395.2 Chelonoidis abingdonii
TTGGGAGTTGGGCATCTGAGTGTTAAAGACAAGAATACTTCTGTTAGCTGCTTTCAGGTAAACCTGCAGCTTTGGGGCAAGTAATTCAGACCCTGGGTCTGTGTTGGAGCAGACGGGTGTGTCTGGCTCAGCAAGATAGGGTGCTGGGGTCCCAAGCTGGCAGGGAAGGCAGGGATAGAAGTAGTCTTGGCACATCAGGTGGCAGCTCCCAAAGGGGTTTCTGTGATCCAACCAGTCACAAACCTCACTGAGTTTTTTAAAAAAGTTTTCAAAGATTACCAGTAAATAAGTGAAATTACATGGATTTTCCCTGCTATAAATTAACACTTCTGAGCTTTCAGATCAAGCACAGTATGAGTTTAATATCTGATGTGATGTGCCTTCTGCAGCCTAACAACTTGCAGGCAGATGAACTTGATGGACTGGAAGTCAGGTCAGGAGCAGGTCCTCCATCCTTAACTCATCTCATCAGGTTCAGGTATAGTGTATGAGTTAGAATAAATTAAAAGATGGTTCCAAGCTGGGATCTTATTTGCCAGTTTTCAGACTGAAAGGCAGTTTTCCAGGCAAGCTCTGGCAGATAAAGCTTGGAGAAATGTATTTTAATTGAAGGTAGAAACCTTGAAAGGCTGTTGAAATTTTTACCAGATTGCTAGAATTATTACGTCTCTTTTAAGCTGTGGATGTTCCTAACACTTCTAAGTTGAAGTCATCCTCTTCCTCTGCCACAGTGCAAAAGCATATGCCAAACAGTGACCCTTATCCTGAGGCAACAGCTGTAGTGTTGTCCACTTTTAAATGGCAGCATAAAAGAAGTTTCAATCCTTTTGATCTCATCTCCACCATCTCCCAGTAAGGACCATTAGATCTTCACTTGTTACACTTGGCTAGGTAAAGAGTTTGGTGTTTTCCTGCATAGACAGCTCCGAGGCAATTTTTTCAATCAACGTCAAAGCAATTGTCTTCAACTCTTCCTGAAAAAGATCCATTACGTATATTTGTCTTTCCGCATGTTGTCCATCCAGTTTTTGTAGTTGCATTACAATTTTGTCAGGTCTCTCTTCCCAATAAAGAGCAAACTGGAAAAACAGACAATTATCCATAATACTTAGAGATACTTAGATAGGAGGAAAGGTGTTATATGTTTCCTTTTTTATGTGGTGAGCATGAAAAGGAAGATTAGCTCTAAATTATATATTAATGTAATCTCTCTGATCCATTTTGGAGAGGCAGTTGTCTCAAATAGTGGAAAAACTGGCTCTGATTTCAAATTTAAACCCCGTGTTACAGACACTGTTCACTTCTGGGGTTTTGAAGGAAAAATAACATAGATAATTAAAATACCTGACTTTGAAGAGTGGCTATTCTGCTTGTGGTTTAGTTTTTTGCAACTATTCATAAGGATTTTGGTTACAGAGTATATGTACACAGCAGATGGAAATGGATCACGTGGACTTTGTTAATGTATGTCATATACTTTGTTGACTCTGGGAATGCCCCTAGGATCATCACAATTTAAAATACCTCAGTACGTTATGACCTGAGTAGGAATTGTAGTGGACAAGGATCTGGCTCTTTCTTTCATTAGCACTATACCACTATCTTTTAGCAGTTTTGAGGAGATAAGTGATGTCTCCCTAATGGCAATAAGAGCAAAGCTTTTAACTTGTGTACTAGCTGGTTGTTTGAATTTCAAAATTACCTGGCCCTGACTGAGGTTATTTAGAAGTTACCAAAGAACTGGAATATTTATCTACAACATGGTGCCTTCATATTGCTCTCCAAGTGATAAGATAAAGATGAAGTAATACAAATATGACCAGCCTAGACCCTGAGCTGATGTAAAGAGACCTTCAGTGAACCATTGAAGTAAATGGAGCTGTGGCCATTTACACCAGACAAGGATCTGGCCTGACATTGGTATCTATGAGCCCAGTTGTGAATGACTATACTCCATCAGCAAGCAGGGGCGGCTCCAGGCACCAGCACGCCAAGTGCGTGCTTGGGGCGGCAAACCACAGGGGGCGCTCTGCTGGTCACCGCAAAGATGACAGGCAGGTTGCCTTTGGCGGTATGCCTTCAGAGGGTCCGCTGGTCCCGCGGCTTCGGCGGAACTCCCACAGGCTGCCGCTGAATCCATGGGACTGGGGACCTCCCACAGGCAAGCCGCCAAAGTCAGCCTGCCTGCCGTGCTTGGGGCGGCAAAATACCTAGAGCTGCCCCAGTCAGCAAGAAGGGTTGGGTAACAACAAGCTACCGGACCCTAGACTCTCAGAAGAGTAGGAAACTGCACCCTTACCTTATGGATTCCTGCCTGCATCATCAGGATTCTATTCACAGAAGATGTGCTCCCAGCATCTCTGCTAATCCTTGTTCCTTTGTCTTGCCAGCCCAAGGCAAGATCTGGCTCATTAGGGTAATATTTTAATGTATAGCACTGCTTCCATCTTAATGAAAAATGATCATTTTGTGACTACATAGAAAACAAACTCAAAATAGGTTTTGAAATTTTCAGTTTGGGAAATAGGTGTCCTGTACCATCAAATCAACAACCATATCATGTTTGTATTAAGTTAGGCTTAAAAGGTAACTCAGACTACATGTGCAGGGCAGTAAGAAACAGCATCATCCCTTACATCTCTACTCAGGTGACCTGATCTAGGTACATAGGAGTAAACAGGGCTGTACTTCCTTCTTGGAGCAAATGAGAAAAGAGAGATGGGGAACAGGCGCAGACTTGGCTCCACTCCCCTCTTCACTGGCCAGAGTGGTTGAGCCAGTGTAGGGCTGTAATAATTTGCTGCTGGTGTAGGTCAACAGTCAGTTACTACCCTAGGAGCAAGGAGGAAGCAGGGATGGAAGTGTTACCGGTAGGTAAGTCACACTGCCTCCAGGGGTGGTGCAGCCATTGCTCATGGCTGTGCCTAAAGCTACATTCTAGCCCTTAGATAGAATCATCCTGCCCAACTTTACATTGTTCTTTGATATTTCTAATGGAGACCAAATTTTTAGAAAGCTAACAAGAAATATGATTTAAGAATAAAATACAGATTTTTCTCAGCATGAATTCTTACTGTGGAGCCCTTACGTCTATGGTGTCCATTCTGTCATTTCCATGGCTAACAAAATGCCATTACAAATTCAAAAGGATTTGCAAATGAAAATTGGTATTTTTGTTAAGCCTGAGTTCTGGCACTATAACTGAGGCAAATGGTTTGGTTTGGTTTTTTTGCAAAAAGTGCTAAATACTGGTTTGGAACGCCTGCTGGAAAGCACTTTGCACAGCACACTAATAAAGCGTAAATGCAATATCCATTTAGCATCTGCCCTTTAGAGCATTTTAAAAATACTAATGATATATCATTATACTTTAAAACAAAAAAAAGGCAATAAGTTCTTTCAGGAAATGATGTAGGGGCATCATATACTGCTCAGTGATGGCAAAGAGATGAATTATAGAGCTGTCAGATACTCAGAATTGAAACGACAGCCCTTTAAACTTAGAATGCTTATAAAAGTGCATCAGTTTTAGCTTCAGGAAGATAGATTCTATGTCCTCTGTTTCTGGGGAGATGTTTAAATGAAGACACTGAGATTCAATAGTGAGGTACATAAAATATAAACTTTATGGATCGTGTCTGCCTTCTGGGTGAAATTCACTTCCGTGTCAACAGACAGAATCAGACGTAAACTCTACTTTGGGATTTAAGTATTGCATAAGTGGCATTTATCCAATGCAAAAGCCTTTTGCTGACCCTTTGCAAAGGAGTGAATTTCACACTGTATTAGCATTCACACAGTACTGGCTAAACCTTTTACGTTCTGTCCCTCCATGCACTGAGCTTAATGTAAAATCTGGAATTTATTCTCAGGGGTCATTTCTCCTTTGGCTATTCCGAAGTTTTGATCAGAAATGTGGGGCATATTCCTCAGAACCTTACCAAGGAAAGTCAAAGATGGGCTATCCATAGGCTCTGGCTTTGTACATCTATTAAAAGATACAGGGAGAAATTATGAATAAAGTCCAAGTTGTATTAATTATGGAAATGGAAATCATTGCCCTCCTTGAATGCTGAATGATATCCCAAACACTTCGATATCGAATAACATAAAACTCTGCTTTGAAGAGCATTAGTTAGAAAACAAATTTCAATGAGACAGTTAAAGGACTGCAACTTGGACAAAAGCAGAATGGTTTGCTTCTTTTCTCACTCAGACAGCTGGGCTCTGAGAGAATGCACCACAATGCTGAAAGGATTGGTGGCATATGGAAACGTTATGTTGTCTACACGGAGGAAGTGATCTCTTCATTGTTTATAGCTGAAGTGTAAATTCAGTGGATGGCCCAAAGAAGACTTAATTGTCAAAGGTCTGGACACTAAGTATTCCTTAGACTACATGCCCATGTGGGGACATGAATGGAAATAATACACATGTAGCCTTTCTTACGTCCCCGTTGGGACTACAAGGACCTGTGTGTCGAGGAATAAGTACAGTTGCTAACCCCTCAAGAGATGGGAACGGGATAGAGAGGCTTGGCTCTGCTTCCACAATGTGCTGGCCAACCCAGCTGGGCTGACTCAAACAGAGATTAGAGGAACTTGCTGCTTGTATGGACCAAACTAATTACTCTCATTGCTCTCCGTCTGGCACAAAGGGGGGGAAAGAGGGAAACGTGCCTCTCTGAGAAAAACCACAATCTAGCCTTAAATAGTATAATTGTTCATAAGTATCTTACGCCCCTCCCTCAAATCCCCTGCTTCTTCTGTTTTGGAGTTAAGCCAGAACCTTGAATCTGAGCTCCTTCAAATTTGGAGAGGATTGACTTAGAATCCACGAAACTGAACCTGCCCGTAAGATTTTTGTTTGCATTAGATCCAAACTAAAAAGATTGATGGAAATGGGAAGAAAACCATTTCCTGGCACAAATGTGGCCAACATTTTGTAGTAATGGCCATTTTCACTATATTTCAGACAAAATTTGCAAAAAAAAACAAACCCCAAAACTGCTAGTTGCCCAAGGTTTCCACTGTTCAACATGCTGAAAATCTCACAAGAGTAGCTTGTGAGATATGGAAGCTGTTCAGTCTGAATCCATACTTTTATTTTAGAATGGATTAGCCTTGAACCCTGAGCTTTAGCCTAATCCTAAAATAGACATAGATCCTAATTTTGGGCCTATTCTCCTCTGGTTTACACCAGTATAAATGAGGAGCGACTCCGCTGAAGTCAGCAGAGCTATCCTGGTGTAAAACTGGTCTGAGAGGAAACTCAGATCTGCAGTGTCCCTGGCCCATCTCTGGTTTATTAGTCTGTTATTTATAAAGTGAGTGGTGTTGCTTCTGGAAAACTTTTCCAGTGAAAACACATTGCAGATGTCCAAGGGATAGCTGGTACAGCAACTTCATGTATTTTGGCTATTTGACTGATGTCTGATGACTCAAATCACAATACAAATGAGTTCTGTGGTCTCATCATAGTCTTTGCTCTTCTCCCTCATTCTTGTGATGTCACAAAACCACCGCTTCTATCCAGCAGAAGCCCAGGCCTGAAATAGAAAGGATGTTCTAGGTTTAGCTTTCTCAAAGTTTGCCTGCGCCATGTTGAATTATAGCCAGAGCTGTTAAGTCCCTCAGTTACATGAACGTTGAACTCACTCAACAAATTAAAGATAAAATCTCCAGAAGAAATTAATTAAAAAAAAATACACCCTACACATCAAAATATGCATTAAATTGACAAAAAGCTTTGCATACTTGGTTCTAGATAGAAAGTAAACCCACTCCCAAAGAACCTTACATACCTGTGGGCACAACACTGTGGTTTCTTTTTTCCCTTTACAACAGAACATTAATATTGTTGTTTTCGCTCCTGGTATCAACAGAGCTTAGCATGGGAGGAGAATGGGGTATTGGGATTTATTCTGAACAGAAGTTCAAGAAAACTGGTCTCCTTTTTTTTTCTCCCCAAGCTTTTGAAAGTCCACTGGGGACCCCTAGTGTTCCTAGGATGCAGAATCATGTATTTGAAGATTAAGTTTGAAGAAGCCTGTTCCAAGATGTGTTTTCGATCGTTTAATAGTCTTTTAATGTTAGCAACAAACTTTGTTTGATTTTTCTCTCTCTTTGAGAATTAGGGGTGGAAATATTTCTGGGGAATGCTGAGCACTCCTAAACTCTTGGGTAAAGTATATTTTTGAAGTGCTAAAAGAATAGTACCTGAATGAAAGAAGGTGGTTAGGGGTGCAAGAGGCGTCTCTGGATGCAAAATCTTAGTGGCACTAGCACTAATAGAGTAGGATTGCTCCCTCACCCCTGTACATATGACAGGAACCGCATATATTGACATACAGCGACAAAGTCCACAAGAGAAGAAATGAATGAGCGCAATGGAGTATAGTTTGTTTTTCTTACTTAAATCCTTTTTAGATATTAAGTGAACATCTAAGAAAGAAAAGTTAACAAAGTTACTGCAAGATGGCATCATAATCAGTTAACAGAAGCAAAAGCAAATAGCCATCCTCAGAGATGTCCAAATGGATCAGGAACTGTTTTAAAAGCTAACAAGTCTCTTTCCCTATGCAGACATCAATGAAAGACTTCTAGGGATTAAGACCTTTGAGACCACTGACAGTATAGTGGCTCCCAAATACACTCCCACATAGCTACCTTTCTACTTGGCAGGAAAAAATCCCCTTTTTGCCCTTTGGTGATTTGGAAAAACAGGGCTAGGCCAGGAAGTGGGAGCTGAGGCTGAGCTGTGCTAAGTATTATGCTCCCTGCCAAGAACTGCAGAAAAACTAGAGCGAATGCAGCATAAAGTTAACGTAGCCTAAAGAGGCATTAACTCCTCTGTGCACTCTGGGATCTCTCCCCTTCCCTTCCCAGGTCACGTTGCTAAGGTGTGGGCTGCTGGCAGTGCAGGGGCGGTGGCTTTAGAGAAGGTTGTCAAGTGAGTCATTCCACGCTGCAAGGCCCGTATCCAGGGGAAGACATGCTGCAGCTTTTGCTGGTGCTTGCCCTGCTTCCTCTGTGCCCCTACTGGTGTAGTTGAGCAGACCTGTGGGTGAGAGAGGATGTGCAGACTCCAATTCAAGTCAACTGTGGAGTTCTTGCATGCATATGGACCTAAATTCTGAAAATAGTCCAGTTTCAAAACTACCCCAAATTTCCTGAAGCAGTTTTTCTCCATAGTCAAATACTGTTACAAAGGGAAATCCTGTAACTGGATTAATTAAGGTAGGCAACTGCACCAAATTTATGTAAACATTTGGGCTATTATAGCATTACAAATGTGATCAGAATAAACTGCCCCTTATCTTTCACGTTCCTGTCACCAAACTGAAGTCAATCAGAATAATCTGCACATTATAAGTGGCTTTCTACATAATGAAAGTCAATTAAGGTGATTAAACCAGAGTTGTTAACTGCAGGTTTTCTTCGCTGATGCTGTTCTTGATGTGCATTCTGTACAGTTTTCAAGTTAGTGAAAGTGCATGGAGAGGAAAGGATTGTTTTTAAGGCAGTTAAATTGCCTCTAATTAGCAACACTGTAGTCAAAACATAATGAGTGGATAATAAATTTATATTTGCATAATGGTAACGCTACCAAAATGTACTTCAGATAAACTGAGTTAGATTATAATTAGAGCTGTGTGCTGGGAAAGATAATCCTTTTAACTGACAATGCAAAGTTGATGCCAATGATAAGGGGATTGGAAGCTGCAAGATAAATCCAGGATGCAGTTGCAGGTCAGCATTATGGGAACAGGACAGCACAATTCAGGGTACACGTTAGAGGACTGTAAAAGCAACAAAGAGTCCTGTGGCACCTTATAGACTAGCAAACCATTCAGAAGACTATACAGTGAGCTATGTGAATAATGGATTTTTCAGTTAGCTGGCAATGCTGAAAAATAGGGAAAGAAATAATAATTTGGGGTTGAACCAAAAGGATATTTTTCAAAATTTTTGGCAAACCAAAAAGTTTTTTGTTAAAAAACAAAGTTGCTTTGGGTCAAACAAAATGTTTTGGATTTGACAAAATTGAAACATTTTTGTATTGATTTTGACCAGTTTACAATGTTTTGGGTTGATTGTATTTTAAATAAAACTGAAGGAAATTTTGAAACAAAAGGTTGTTTCACACTGTAAAATCTAAATGTCTAATTTGACAATGTCAAAGCAAAATATTTTGCTGTTTTGGGATTTTGGGGGGCGGGGCCATCTGAAACAGTTTAGTGGAAAATGCACAAATTGGCAAAACATTTCAGTGTTACTAAGTGTGCATTTGTTGCTGAAAAAAGGTTTTGGATGAAAAATGTCACTCAACTCTAATAACTGAGTGCTCGTGCAAACATCCTACATTTCCTCCACAGCATGAGAAAAACCATGAGGCCAGATGATCACCTTCGATTTATAAGCACTCACACTTCCCTTAACATTTGTGCTGTTGACCACAACAATATGAAATGAAATATAGTTTAAAATAATGTCTGTGCTGAGTATCTGGCTATTGCCATTACTGCATCACTTGTTATCTTTATTTATCATGTGGTAGAATCAAAGGCTGCAATCTGGATCAGGGGCCCACTGTACTGAGCACAGTCCGAACACACAAGAAGTCATGGCCCCTGCCTCAGACAGCTTCTAGTCTAATTTAAAACCCATTGTGGCTAGAATTGAGTGAATTCTAGGCAACTTCTGTAATTAAGGTGAGACAAAAAGTTGTGATGAAAAGACACTGGTCTTTATTGCCTGGTGCCAGTTCCTTGATATGGAGCTCACATGGGTCAGGTTTACCTAAGGTTAATACCCAGTACTAACTGACTCCAGTGGCTACTGTTCCATCTCCTCTTTATAAAAAAATCATATGAAAATAAAACACAATTGCAGCCAGACTAACCTGTCAGTAAATACTCCCTCTTTAACTCAATGGCTTTTTCATCACACAGCTACTTGTCCTTAAAACGGTTGCTTCTGCAGAGTGACCAAGATGAATCTTCCCCCGATGCCTGTGACCAGATGGGACATTGTGTTAGTGCTGTCAGCACAGGAGCACTGTCAGAAGCATTTTGTAAGCCCACAAGAAACAGAGCTACTGTCTCCTTGAAGAAGTGAGTTTTTTTACCCACAAAAGCTTATGCCTAAATAAATCTGTTAGCCTTTAAGGTGTCACCAGACTCCTTGTTGTTTTCATTTTGTTTAGACATGTCGCACAGCTTCTATAGGCATGACCCCCAGAATGGGTATGACATATGACCTGCTTGTGGATGACATGCTGTTACCTGAGCAGTTTTCCAGCCATTTTATGTTGTATGTATCTCTCCCATACAATGGGGATAACCATGGGCATTCTTGTTGTAGTATCATGCCGTCAGAGGGGTGCTACGAGCACAACTTCCTGCTCCAGACCACCCTCCAGATGGCCAAGAGGGCGCGGAAGCAGTGCGCGATAGCGTGGCTCGACCTGTCCAACGCCTTCGGCTCCATCCCCCACCACCACATTTTCAACACTCTGCGGGAGTTCGGGATGCCAGAGACCTTCCTTTGCCTGATCCGGGATCTCTACCAGCACTGCAGCACCACCATCCGCTCGGTGGAAGGGGAAACCGCTGAGATCCCGATCCACAGCGGCGTAAAGCAGGGCTGCCCCCTCAGCCCAATCATCTTCAACCTGGCCATGGAGCCACTCCTGCGAGCGATCTCCGACGGCGCTGACGGCCTCGACCTGCACGGCGAGAGGGTGAGCGTCTTGGCCTACGCGGATGACCTGGTCCTGATCGCGGACGACCCCGAGAGGCTCCAGGGTATGCTCGACACCATGGGGAGAGCCGCCGACTGGACGGGTCTCCGCTTCAATGCCAAGAAGTGCGCGTCCCTCCACGTCGACGGGAGCCAAAGAGACTCGGTGCTGGCGACGGAGTTCCAGATCCAGGGCAAGCCCGTCGTTCCGCTGGCCGAAGGGCAGGCGTACCAACACCTCGGCACGCCGACGGGCGTCCGCGTCCGGCAGACCCCCGAGGACACCATCCGGGAGATCCTGCAGGACGCTGCCAAGATCGACGCATCCCTGCTGGCCCCATGGCAGAAGATCAACGCCCTCAACACCTTCTTGATCCCCCGCATCGCCTTCGTCCTGAGAGGTTCCGCCGTGGCAAAGGTGCCCCTCAACAAGGCAGACAACACCATCCGGCAGCTGGTCAAAAAGTGGCTGTCCCTGCCTCAGAGAGCCAGCAACGAGCTCATCTATATCGCCCACAGACACGGTGGCGCCAACGTCCCCCGCATGGGAGACCTCTGTGACATCGCGGTCATCACGCACGCCTTCCGCCTCCTGACGTGCCCGGACACCACGGTTAAGAGCGTCGCGGCGACCGCCCTGCACGCTACCACCGAGCACCGAATCGGCAGGCCTCCCTCCGGCCAGGACGTAGCCACCTTCCTGAGCGGTTCCCTGGACGGCGAATTCGGCCGAGACAGGTGGGACACCGCCTCGCTGTGGTCCCGCGCCCGCGACGCCACGCGCCGACTAGGGAAGCGACTGGGCTGCCGCTGGGTCTGGAGCGAGGAGCGACAGGAGCTGGGAGTTCTGGTGCCGCAGATCGGGACGGAGGGCAGCATCACCGTCAGCCCCGGAGCCAGAGGCGTGCTGGAGAGGTCCCTGAAGGCCGCCGTCCACGCGCTCTACGTGGACACCCTGAGGAAAAAACCCGACCAGGGCAAGGCCTTCGAGGTGACCAGCAAGTGGGACTCCAGCAACCACTTCCTCCCCGCGGGCAGCTTCACCCGCTTCGCCGACTGGCGCTTCATACACCGCGCCCGGCTGAACTGCGTCCCGCTCAACGGAGCCGTCCGCCACGGGAACCGGGACAAGCGCTGCAGGAAGTGCGGGTACACCCTGGAGACCCTGCCCCACGTCCTGTGCAGCTGCAAACCCCACGCCAGAGCCTGGCAGCTGCGCCACAACGCCGTCCAGGACCGCCTAGCGAAGGCCATCGCCCCACACCTCGGTGAGATCGCGGTCAACCGCACCATCCCCGGCACCGACAGCCCGCTGCGCCCAGACATCGTCGTCACGGACGAGGAGCGGAAAAAGATCATCCTCGTCGACGTGACCATCCCGTTCGAGAACAGGACCCCGGCGTTCCGCGAAGCCCGAGCCCGCAAACTCGAGAAATACGCCCCCTTGACTGACACCCTGCGGGCGAAGGGCTACGAGGTCTACACCGACGCTCTGATCGTCGGGGCGCTAGGCGCCTGGGACCCCTGGAACGAACGTGTGCTTAGGGCCTGCGGGGTGGGCCGTCGCTATGCGCGACTCATGAGACGCTTGATGGTCTCGGACACTATCCGGTGGTCTAGAGACATTTACATTGAACACATCACCGGCCACCGCCAATACCAGGAGTGAGCCGATGTGACTCCAGACACCCACGGGGGGGGAGGGGGAAACCCTTACAACCCCCCTACTAAACTACATCCCCTGAGTCCTGAACCTACCGATCTGGATTCCACCACGTGAGGGTCACCCTGTCCCCATTACCCGGCCCGCTTACTCATACTCACGACTGTGTGTAACCTAATATATGAGCGATGTACCCTCACTGCCCCCCTACTATATCTTGACCCCACGCACCGTACACCCCGCATTGGGGACATCACAGGCTGTATGTATTATATGCTGAACCATAACCAAATACCAGCCTCCCCCCATACTCTGTATGTTGCCCCCGATGACTAATGACTGACACATCAAACTCTTTGTATCATCTTTATTTAACATTTTCTAATAAACTTTTAAATCTGTTCCTTCTGTCCTAGTTTCCTGGTGTATTACTGTTTTGTAACTACAGAAGTAGGTCCTAGGGATTGTGTCTTCCTGTCATACGCTTGGGAACTCATGCTCCCACAGGAATGCATTGTGGTTCTCCAGTGGCCTTGGGTCTGCCACAGGTAGCAGTATGGAAGATTTCATTCTCTTTGATTTCTTAGCAGACCTGCCAGATGTCACACATCTCATATAGCAAGTGTGAAAAATTGGGACACTTTTTTCAGAGGGGATGTATAGTTGCCTATATAAGACAAGGTCCTTAATATCAAGGCATCTGGTCACCCTAACCTCGTGTGACACTCATAACTTCAGAGGCTCCACACCTTCCTCACATCTGCCTGCTGCACAGCTGGATTCTCATGCAGTGACTTCTCCCAGCCACTAGGGGCCAAGGTGCTTTCTGCCTCAACTCTCCCTAGCCACCATGGAACAGCAGCTGGGAAGAGCAGGGAGGTAACAAGAGGATAAATGGTGCGGAGGGACCTGCCCTCCCAGTCCAGGCCCTGCCACCCAGCCAGTCAACAGAAGAAGTGTGTAGTTCAACCAGCACTAATAATACGAGAAATATGACTGCATAAATTGTCAATGAGAACCGGGTTTTGGCAAATTAAAATATACTCTTGCAGCACTAGAAATAATGAACCATAAACAAAAGGTTTTAATTGTTTCAGAGACTTTATTAGCGTAATACAGTTTTTATTACAACCAAAAAGAAATATAGAAGAGACTAATTATAGAAACAGAAATAATTATGTGCATAATGCTTTCAGTCTTAAGGAGTTGTTAGTAACAAGGTAAGATTTTTTTTTTAAGTACGTAACTTTTATATTGACAATGACCTCTTAAAATACATTTTGTTGCCCATTTCCTTTACAAACAGCAATGTAAAAGTTAGAAAACTGATAGGCAGAATATATTAAATGATAAACACACTGTTTCCTTTGGCCTGCTATAAGGATTGTGACACTTCTACACTGGTATCTTAATGTTATATTTATGAATCTTTCTTCCTTTACAGCACTGTCTCCAATGCTTGGAAAATTGGGAAAGATGGCTGAGCTGAAAGAGAAACCAAAACTGTAGAAAAGGAGAAAGAGACAAAAAAAGAAGGAAACTGGAAATAAGGACCGACAGTGAAAGAAGAGATCAAAGTAAAAGGACTTAAACTAGTTTTGTGATTTGGACATTAACGATGTCTCCCAATCAGCAGCAGCTATTTCTTGCTGTCCTTCTAGTCTTCAGTGGCCATGTCACAGGTAACAACCTGACGACTGGTAACCTTTCACAAGTTACATGTTCAATTTCAGGCCATGATCCTGTTGTCATAGGCACAGCCTGGGACTTTCCTATTTCACTAAAGGAGTTAGACATTCACATGCATTGATTTTCAATAGGAGTTGTGTGCCTACCTCTCTCTGAACCCTTTTAAAATGTTTCTTTAACTCCCTATTTGTCCTCTAAACAGTTCCTTCTCAGAGGCCCGTTCAATGACTGAGATGAGTCCTGGAGCCTGTGACCAAGTGGGCATGTGTTAATGTTGTCTGCACAGGAGCACTGTCAGGAGCATCTTGGAAGCCCACAAGAAACAGGAATTGTCTCCTTTCACTAAATTGTGGGTAAGATGGGACCTAACTATGTTCTATTTGAAGGAATATAAGTACCAAGAAGATAGTGGGATGGCTTAAGAGGGCAGAGGGGACATAACTAGGAGTATAATTTAATTAATTTAAGAAAGGAAGCATATAAGACGAGTGTCAGGACAAACCTTCCTAGCAGTGAAGCTGAACAATAGAATATTCTCCCAAAGGAAGCCTCATTGCTTGAGTCACTTAAAAGTTTCTCTGGCCATTGCATCAGACACACACACTGTCCTTTGCATAGAGTATGGATGTTATAATAGATCTTTTCCATCTCTAACTTTGGCCATTACTGATTTTATAGCCTATCTTCTTGAATGATATGTAGAAATAATTATTCTTTGTGGGGAGCTTTTCTTAGCACTCGGCTAGTTTGAATGGATACCTCATCCTCTCTCTCCCCCATCCTCACATAACTGGCTCCACGCCTTTGGGGCAGGAGAGAGTCTTCCACAGAGAGGAGTACTATACTAATGTAAGGCTTCCCTGTTTGGACAGGAATTGAGTCTACTGCAGAAGCAGTACCTGCTCCACATGTGGAGGGAGGAGGTGGCAGCCCCTTATGTTACTTTGCAGTATTGCTTTCTCCTCCAGACCTTTGAAACATCAAATGTCTTCACCATCATGACACCTACAAGGAGGTGAGCATGTCTTACACCTCAGATATTTTTGGTGGGGACATTTGGAGGGATTCTCATGAGTTATGTCTGTTCAGGATGAGAGAGGCATTTGTTCTCCCTGCTGGTAAAACGTGAAAGTCTTTGTCCATACGCTACTGTGCTGGACCGGAACCCCAACCTTCAGGAGGGCACCATTTCCAAGGATGACAGTAATGATCAGTTAATTTTAGCCCGTCTTGTAGTTTTGTTACCTAAACCATGTCTCTCAGGATGCCACCTACGGTTTCCTAGGCCATTTATTTTAGTTCTCTGTCTCCTCATCCTCGCCCTACCTGCATTGCTAAGCACAGCTTTGGCACTTCCCCATGTGACAGAGTACTAGGATCGTAGAGCTGACCCAGCACTCTGGTCACTAAGGTACAAGTTGTTCCCATCTCCCACACAGTATATTTAATTGTCGGGGATGGGAACTCAATAGCTTAATTAGGCAGGGGATTAGTGACCTAATGAGAACAATCAATCTATTAACCGCAAACAGTTAAAGGACAGGAAAGACATGCAAGGGAGAAGGCTGGCAGGAGCCAGGGGAGACAGGATCTCAAGATGAGGGTAGCTTTCCCTCTCTTTCTCTGGAAAGTGGGCTAAGGGGGAGTTTACTTCCATATACATGTTGCTGCACAAGGCTGAACTGGTGGAGGGGACTCAATAAATAACAATAATAAATAGTGGTGCTTGCAAATGCACAAGTGTCCAGGGTGTTGGAGGTGATCCAAAGAGTGGAAGAGCCAGTCCATCACACCCCAATATCAAACCTTTATGCTTTAATTTCTAATTCCCTTTCCATTTACCTAGCTCCTGGTCCCTCAAGTTATAGCTCTCCCAGCTGCTGTATTGCTGGAATGTCTTTTTTTCCTGTGGCTTCTTCACCGGTAGATCGCAGTCAGATGGTGGTTGGATACAGGCAGCAGACACTGATTGTAGCTGAATATGATGGGGAAATAAAAATTTCTAAAGACAAAACAAATTTGTCCATTGATGAGCTGAAGAAAGAAAATGTGTCCCTGCTTCTCTCCAGTGTCACCAAGCTGATAGTGGTTATTATACATGTAATATCTTCTGTCCATCAGAAAGAGCGACTGTGAGCATCACCCTCAAAGTTAACAGTGAGGAAAGATTAACATCATAAACGTAAATGGCTTTGTTGCGTCTCACATTTCTCCTTTCCTCATGTACTTTTATAACCTCTTCCTGTCTGCTCTGCAACTTTCTATATATCAGCATTACCAGCTTAGGAATTTAATTCACATATATGAGGGCTGTCAGGCTACCTAACATGTGGTTGTTAAAGGTTCCGTCACAGAGACCCCCTTGGGACTGTCACCTGATGTGCTGAGACTACCTCTGAGCCTGTTTTCCCTGCCAGCTTGGGATTTCAGAACCCTGCCTTGTTGAGCCAGACACACCAGCCTGCTGCAAACCCAGGTCTGAACCACATCTCCCAAAGCTGCAGACTTAATTGAAAACAGCTTAAGAAGTGCTCTTACTTCCAGCACCAAGACACCCAACTATCAATGGGATCCAAACCCCAAATAAATCCATTTTACTCTGTATAAAGATTATACAGGGTAAACTCATAAATTGTCTGCCCTCTATAACACTGATAGAGAGAGATGCCCAGCTGTTTGCTCCCCCAGGAATTAATTACTTACACTGGGTTAATTAATAAGCAACAGTGATTTTATTAAATATAAAAAGTAGGATTTAAGTGGTTCCAAGTAATAAGAGACAGAAAAAAGTAAGTTACCAAGCAAAATAAAGCAAAAGATACATGTCTAAGCCTAATACATTTAAGAAACTGAATACAGGTAAATCTCACCCTCAACGATGTTCCAATAAGCTTCTTTCACAGACTAGAACCCCTTTCTAGTCTGGGCCCAATCCTTTCCCCTGGTACAGTCCTTGTTCCAGCTCGGGTGGTAGTTAGGGGATTTCTCATGACTGCAGCCTCCTTTGTTCTGTTCCACCCCCTTATATAGCTTTGGCACAAGGCAGAAATCTTTTCTCTCTCCCCACTCCTCCTTCTAAATGGAAAAGCACAGGTTTAAGATGGATTCCAGTACCAGGTGACATGGTCACATGTCCTGTGAGACCCCAAACCTTCATTCCTCCTGGCCTGACTCACAGGAAGGCTTGCAAGTAAACAGAGCCATTTACAACCAATTGTCCTAGACAATGGGAGCCATCAAGATTCCAAACCACTATTAATGGCCCACACTTTGCATAATTACAATAGGACCTCAGAGTAATATTTCACATATCTAGTTCCAGATACAAGAATGATACATTTATACAAATAGGATGACCACACTCAGTAGATTATAAGCTTCGTAATGATACCTGACGAGACCTTTTGCATGAAGCATATTCCAGTTACATTACAGTCACACTCATTAGCATATTTTCATAGAATCATATGGAGTGCAACGTCACAGTGTTACTGTGATTCCTATTTCAGAATCAGGGTGTGCGTATCCAATGTAGGGTTCAGCCCTTCTGAGCCCATGGCTCATATTTAATTTCCGTAGCATGGACAGCCTTGGCATTCGGGAGCAGGATGAAGAAGCAATTTTTCATTTCTCTCTCGCCAAACACATAAGACTTTGGTCCATCATAACAGGATTTGGGGGAGGATTAGTGAGATAAACTTTGGGTGTAGCATCCAAAAAAATCAAGTGACTCACTTTACATTGATAGTAAAGTGTGTTTGCAGTGGCAGGAGGTGTTAAGCTCTTGGCTTTCCCTTGATGAGGCTCTTAAGTCCTACTGGAGATCTTGAATTTGACTCCTCTGTGGGGGACTTGAATGCCCTGCGGGACTCTCCTAAATTCCTTGGGCTTGGCTTCTTGAGTGGGTGATGGGAAAAGTAGCAATATTTTCCCAGGCCCACTCCTCATGGTGCCAGAAGAAGCTGTCCCTCTCAGTAGATTGGACAGATCTTTAACACATAATTCTCTCTCCTCTTTTTTCCAGGCATTGATGAAACATGAGCTGGTTACTGCCATCAACCTTGTCACTGAGCATCAAGTTAGTGTGCACTGAGACGAAGGGGCAGTCCACACTTCTGAGTTATTGTTTCACATTCTGCCAATGCAGACAGAAATCACTTTATCAGTTATACTTGGTTCCTATTTTTGAGGCTCTCTTAGCAGCTATAAGCTAGATACTTCATTATTTTAAAATGAAAGTTTAGATTCTGAAGAATAAAATAGCAGCATGAAAGAGGTGTTCATGCTGTATCTGTGTGTACCAACTGACTCTGAGCCCTGGCTGGCTCCCACTCCTTTTGTAACAGGGTAGTCTGCCCTTTTAAGAACCAAGGGGCCAGGCAGCCCTATTAAGGAGAAGATCCCAACAAGCAAGTTCTGGGCATCATCGGATCCAGCTGGATGGTATCCAGTGATTAGGTCATATGATTGCCAGCTAGGGGATATAAATGAGGGCCCCAGAGCCACCAGGGAGCCTGAGACCAGGAGAGGGCTAGGAGAATGCTCCCCTGTGACAGCAGCAGACTATTTCTAGAGGGTGAGTAGATTCCGTAGAACCTCATGGATTGGAGAAGGTCCTGGTCATTAAGCTGCCAGAAGGCCCCTCAATCTTAACGGGAACAGGCCTGTTACTTGCTGCTACGTGTGCGTGTGTGTGTGTGTGTGTGTGTGAGAGAGAGAGAGAGAGAGAATAAACAAGGCCTTGCAGTAAGGGCTACAAACTGAACTGAACATGGTTGTCTGTCCCAGGCTGGTGATTGTGTCCACCAGCCTACACCTGTGCTCAAACAATTAAACTATCCCCCCTCTCCTGTAAAGGAACAATGGGTAATGTCTATCTGCATGTATTCCATCAGGTGGCAGTGACACAAAATATTACATACCATAGTTAAACAAATCAATTAGTCATTGGTGAGAGCATCCTTTAGGCTGCCTGGGGTCCTTGGCACTCTCTCAAGAAGGAGGGAAGGGTAAGATAGAAGCTACTCCAGTGTCTTCTCTGCCAGCAGAGGTAAATGCTAATCAAGAAGGGATATTGGTATGAACTGTAAGGCAGATTTATGCTGTTCATTTTCTTGTCCAGAACCCTCTTCTCCCTGCATGGAAGGTGACACTAAGTCATCAGTAATTGATGATGCCCTTCTTGGTGCATGCTCTGAGGACTGCTGGCTGAGTGGATCCCATTCTGACTGTCCAGGAAGATTTCCTGGAGCCAGGGGCTGCCATGCAGGACATGCGCAGATCCAGTAGGAAATGAGGCTTTGGGCTGCTGTTTGTCTTGTGCTGAAGACTTTGTAACTTGCTTCCTTCTGTGACAGGTATTTATCATACCAGATGTTGATAGGGAGTGATCACTGAACTGTTTCTGTGGCTCTTTGAAGTTTGTTTCTGATATAATGATTGGGTACACAAGAGAGGCCGGTGTTTCCATGGTCACAGCTCTCTCTTAAATGGTACGCAGCTGTACCTTTTCCTTTTATTGTTTGAGCAGGAGGTTAGGAACTTACTTCCCATCATCAGTTTGAATGTGATCTCTCATCAGACACTCAACTCACCTGTTATAGTCTAATCATTCTTTATCAGATATCATGTTAGTGATTTCGCTTGTGACATCATAAGAGCCTTGTATTATTATCCTGGGCAAAGCAGAGTCCAGAATACCACTCTAATCCTGCAGTATTATTATTCTGTACTTCAGCTGTGGCATCATAGTCTCTCCATGTATGATTAACTTCAGAATAATTTCTTAATTCAGAAGTAAACCTGTTCTTGATTTATATACTCAGAGATGCCGAGCAGACCATTCTAGTATGGATTAGATTTCTTTTTGTTCGTTTGTCTGTAAAATTTCCTAGTGTACCTATTGTTCCTACAGCTCCACTAGGGTGAGCACTTGTGTAGGTATGTCACTGGTGACTTCCAGTTTTTAACTCCCATATTGGCTAGAGCTGTTCTGGTAGGGCTAGATGACAAGATGGTTAGACTTGTCCCATTATTATCACTGCTGGAGGCAGTGTTGGAATATGCATTAGTACTGAATGCAGTTCTCAGGAAGACGGTGGCTCACCTGACTGGAATTTCTGACTGTACAAGTCCTGTGCACAAGGATGCACCATAGTGTACTTACGAGCATTAGTCTCCATTCCAAGGAGAATCGGGGTAGTGACAGTATACCTCAGGGAAGAAGTATGACCACATCCCAAGTCACGTAATAATGTAAGTCATTACATTATGGAAAGGGTGGGAGAGGGACATAAAAGGGTGTCAGGATCCATTATACACTTGAAATACCACCCCCCGCTTCCCTCCATGCAGTTTTAGCTTTCCAGAGAATCTTCTACACTGCAGGACTGTGAACCCTGAACAGACCTCTGCCTTGAAAACTGCCCTTAGAAAACTGGATGGATGACACCTGAAGAAGGGGCTGTTTTTAGGCTTTGGAAGCCCTTTTTCTCACCACCTGTCAATTCTGTGCTGCCATTCCATCATTATTCTACTTAGCCTTTCAATGTGGCTACTATCAGTGTATGCACTGTCCAGTTTTCCCTCTCATCTTCCCTCAAGCCCCTCACTGCTCCAACCCCAGAAAATCAAAGCTGGGAACCAGTTAACCAGCCATTGTCACTAGAAAATAGTCTCTTAGGTCTTATCACCTGGGAGAGACACAGAACAGATTCACCTTTAAGAATAATCTCACTTGCTATCGATTCTTTGCTTCTGAAAGTGCTGCTGAAAGAAGACTCCGACGTTTACAGCTAACTGTTTGGAAATAACAGTAAGTTCATAGAGAGCTGCCTCACTCACTATCTGAACCCAGGACCATTCTATCACGTTATAAACGAACCCAGGACCAGATGAGCCATTTCACCCACACACATACACATTCAATGCAAGAAGCACCTTTTGATGTTGCTACACTACAGCATCTTAGAGTCTTAGCTGGGGTGATTTTTTTTAACTGTCTTTTTGCAGTTTCTTATTAGCTACTGTAGCACCAGGTGGTCTCACAGCATGAGAGGGAACCTAGGAGGAGTGTCACAGTATGATAGATTTTTCCATTAAGCATCAGTTGTAACACTGCAGGAGATATTTAACCTAAGAGGACCATTAAAATCAGGACAGATCTGAGCTCACCCAGGAGTGAGGCAATTTTACTTTTGCTCTGACATCTATAAGTCAAGGCAGCATAGAGGATGAATACAATTCCTGACCCTGAGCCATTCCTACCCTTCCTTATCCCCCTGTTTTCTGCTTTCTGTGCTCACAGCTATAGAAAAAGAACAGTCTCCTGGGGAACACTGTATGACTGAAAAAGATGGTGTTCATTGTACTTTATTGGTGGGTCACTGTTTGACAACATGCTGTTTACATATAGCACAGATCTAGTTTTCAAATAAAAGGAAAGGATTGCAGTGCTGGAGCTAAAGCAGGTGTGTGTGGGGGGGGGGAATTTAAAAACAGTTGACAGGGAGCATGATACAAAACCCACTAACGTCAATAGAAAGATTTCCCTCGCCTTCAAAGGCTCAGGCCTGTGGTTGGTAATTGTCATATGCAATGGAAACAAGATTCATTCAGATTCTAGGGCCAGAGAACTTATTTTGCTTCTGCCTTTGCTTTTCCTTTTTAAGTTGACATTAAGGGGAAGGGAGAAGAGGCTCAGGTTCTGTTACACTCTGCAGGTAGTGGCAGACACTGTACTGTCTTCTGTGTTTTCTAGACTTTAAAAGAATGTTAGGAAAAATGACACTGGATGGGCCAGGAAAATAAATATTTCTAAATCACACTGAAATGGTTAATTTCAAATAAGTGTTTGTTTCCCTGCCTACCCTCCCTCAAGCTAGTGCTCCAAAGTGTGTGTGTGCGCGCGCACGCACGCGCAAAGGCCTGGCTCTCTTCTGCCTTCCATCTTAGTCATGAACACTTGTGCAAAACTGGCTTAAAATGCCACAGCCTGCACTCGGCCATAGATGAGAGAGAGCTACAGGAACTAGGTGCAATTTTCAGAGTCAGGGCCATGCAGTACAAGTGAGGGCTGCACAGTTGACAAAAGATCTTCCCTACCACCTCCCTATCTTGTGCCCTTTTCTCTTGTGTAAGGGGAAGGGTTGGCATAGGAGGCAGCTTTGCTGCTTCCATCACCTTTAGGCTAGTGGAGAATTCTCTTGAAGGAAGGGATTCTCCACAGGGTTCCTCTGACCATTTCAGTGGGCAGGAGTATCTGGCCTTTCTCTTTGATCTGGTTGCATTTCATGCCCCCTTTACACAGGTGTGTATGACTACACAAAGTGCAATACAGAGAAAAATCAGCTTCCAAATGTAGTGGGGGAAGGGGAAAATAAATTGTTTACAACCAACTACTTTATTGGGCTCTAGTCCCCAGTAAGACTATGTGTATGTTTTCAGTTTTGGGGGGGTGATTTTGGTCATAAACATGACAAAGATGGTTTTATATATAGAAACATGGACACTGCAGTACACATACCTTCAACTTCCTTATTCTTACAGACAAAACATTTTACTTGGGCTTAGAACAAGGCCTGAGGATGGTATAAATGCTTAAGCCAAGGAACATGGAGGTGTAATGTTTCCTTCTGGTGATATCTGGACCAGTGATCTGCTAGGCCTCTCCAATCCTTGACCCTGGGAGCCAGCCTTACCCTGCTCTGCTGTGAGAACCCCCACTCCTGGGCTGTTCATGCACAGCCTCTGGCATGGAAGCTGCTCCCAGCTACTTGCAAGCGAATGGCATTAGCACTGTACAAATGTAGTGAGCTGCAAACAAAAGGAAGGCTATTTATATGCTGATCACTTCTATTATCTTTCCCTATCCCCAGAGCACTCTTTGTACTATGATAAAATTGAATAGCAGCTTGTTGTAAGACTGAGGCATGAGCAAATCTGTGCTGAGTGGGGATCAAGTTGGATTCAAGACAAAGTTCTGTCATGTTAAATCAAGATGGCTGGATATAATGGTATTTCTTCCTGCATCATACAATATAAAATGCCATTCATTCTAAGTACAATGATCCAGTGCAAGACAAATGCAGTGTCCCATTGAAGGTTTCCAAAAGTAAATGACCAGAAATTGATCAAAGATAGAGAAGAAAAGATGTGCTATAGTACCCAAGTAAAAAGACTAGAAAGGTGAAAGTGCTGCCATCTCTTTTGGGGTCCATCAAGCAAGATTTCTGTTCCTGATGAGGATGTCTAAAAGTTCCTGAGCTTCTTGGAGCCCATGACCTGCAGCCACACTGAGGAGATTTTCCACTTCCCTAAAGAATACACAGTCATTACCAAGAGAAAAAACATTTAAGAACAAAAGTACACAGATAGGAATGAATTAGCTGTGCTGCCTTTCTCTATATTCAGGCTTTTATAATAGCATCCTTCACTGTAACAGTGAAGGACTTCCTAAAGAGTTAATTGTCAACATCACAATGCCCTAATTTCCTCCCTACTTCTCCCAAGGTCTTTGGAGCTATGCTTTGTTGTGCTTTCTAACTCAGTGGAGTTACAGCTGGGCTGAATTTGTATCACTGATCACTCTAAATACACTTTTCATACAGCTGAGTACCTAACTCCACCAAATCTAATGCAGTGTTGTTGAAAGAGAAACATGGGGAAGAGATTTATGACACACAGTAGTTTCAGATCATATGGCTTTGTTCAAATCCATTTTTTTTCCAGTTTCAGGTCACTTGATTTTACACTCCCAAAGCTTTATTTTGAGTTTCAGGTTTGAATGAACCAAAAAACTCCAAAAACAAGAAACAAAAACTCGGTCAAATCTGCTGTGAAACCCATTAGTTGACTTAGATCTGAAACCTTCAGTTAACCTAGATTTAATCAAAACTGGACCCATGTTCATACACAGTGATTGTACAAAACACCAAGCCAGGCAAGTTTTCTCTGAATTACTGATGTCACTCTGAACATTTCATGCAGCTTAAGTGCTCCCAAACACAGCATAAAGAAAACAACACTTCATACAGAGAGAGAGAGAGAGAGAGAAAAGCAGGATATTTTCTCAAAGGGCTTCATCCAAAGCACATTGATGTCAATGGGAGTCTTTCTATTGACTTTCAGTGGCTTTTGGATCAGGCCCAAAGAGTGCTTTGACACTAGAAGGACAATTCTGTCTATCTGAAAATTTGACTTTTTTCCCCCCCTCATTGGCCTTGTCTACACTAGTATTTTTCTTAACTTTTCCTCACTATAGCACCATCAGCAGCACAGTTCTACTGGCAGCAGTATTAATGTAGACAGGCTACAGGCATTTTAACTGCCATATCATCTAATCCTGATTTTAAAAAAGGAGCAGGTCTACACTAACTCTTCCAACTTTTCTATTACTGGAGGCGCTGCATGGCTCACAGTGCAGTGGTGGGTAGTTTCAACAAAAATGCTAATGTAGAATCTCCTATTGATAGCGATATTGGGACATCATCTGAGGAAGGAACTAGGATTTAGAAAAGGAAAATGTTACCCTTTGTCAAGTGACATGGTCATGTTCTTCAGCTTTCCCACAGCCAGGTTAAAGGAGGAGTGGGGGTGGCCCTGCTCTGCAGCTTCCCTGAAAGACAAGAAAAAGGAATGTAAGAGGAAAAGGAAAAGAAGGAAACCCTGAGAGGATCCTCCCTGTGAATGAACTAACCCAGGAAAAGGGCAAACAATGAAAAGGTATGAGTAAATTTACATTCTTAAATGGGGTTCTTATTTAAAGTGTGAGACCTGAATTCAGGAAAGCACTTAACCTTGTGTTTTTCCTCATTAGGGATGGCCTTATGCACACATTTAAGTGCTTTCCCAGATTAGGCCCTCTGTTGTTCAAAATAGGATTTTTCACCCCTTAAAGCACTGCCGCTGACAAACTGTTTCCACCTTCTTCTGTGTCCAAAAGTGAGTGAGTGAGTGTGACAGGAATCAAAATTTGGTGTGTCTCAGTTCATTGGTGAAGTTACAGTGAGTAAAAATTAACATTTACCACCAGCTGTAGTTTCACTTGCTGTGGCAATTTCCACACTAAGGACCAAATTCGTCCTTCAGCTGTGTGCTCCACTCCTGTTAACTTCAAAGGGAATAGTACATACAGATATGAGGGCAGAATTTGGTCTTAAGCATAGCTAATACTTCAAATGCCATAGTAAAGGCAGCTACTGCAGCAGGGTATATTCTGATATTTTGATGTTACCCACTATTTACTCTTTCTGGTGTTGCTCTTATGAAAACACATGTAATTGCTCCTGGAAGTGCAGACACACCACAGACTACTTGTAATTCCTCTGTGTGTGTGTGTGTGTGTGTATCTGTTCACTGCAGGTTTGCTACCTACATAAACATCTTCAGAAGTAGGTAGGGAACTATGGATCTGATTCAAAGACAACTGATGTTAGTGCTACAATGGACTTAGGTATATATAAAGTCTGATCCAATCTGCAGGTTCAACAAGCAGATACAGTAACTCCTCACTTACAGTCGTCCCGGTTAACATTGTTTTGTTGTTACGTTGCTGATCAATTAGGGAACATGCTCGTTTAAAGTTGCGCAATGCTCCCTTATAACGTTGTTTGGCAGCCACCTGCTTTGTCCACTACTTGCAGGAAGAGCAGCCCGTTGGAGCTAGCTGGTGGGGGCTTGGATCCAAGGTGGACTGGCAGCCCCCTGTCAGCTCCCCGCTCCCCTAAGTTCCCTGTGCAACAGCCGCCCAGCAGGCTAGCAATTGCCGGCAGTTAAGCTGTCCCTCCCCCCCATGTGCTGCTCCTGCCCTCTGCTTTGGAGCTGCTCGCGGGAGCCTCCTGCTTGCTGTGCGAGGGTGGGGGGAGAAGGAAGCGGGGGCTAATGTGAGGGTGTGCCCCTCCCCCCTACTCCTGCCCCCCACTTAACCCTTCTCCATATAAAGCAGGGTTGGGACAGGACAGAGTTCAGGATGGAGAGAGCTTGCTGGCCACAGCTGCTGTCTCAACTTCCTGATATACTTAAACAGGCAGCGTACTTAGAGTGGGGTCAGCATACTTAAAGGGGCAATGCGCATCTCTCTCTCTCACACACACAGTCTGTGCGTCTCTGTCTGCCATGCTGTCTCCCCTTCCCTCCATTCATGCTGCCTTGTAGAGTGTGAGGCTACATTAACAACAATGTGTGAACCCTTGAGGGCTCAGCCAAATGCTAGTTCATCATTTAGCAGCAAGGCATTTCCTGGGAAATATCCCACCCTCTTCCACCCTCTGACTTCACCACCTCAACCAAGCTTCACAATCATCATTGCTGTGAACAGTGTTAAATTCTTTGTTTAAAACTTGTACTCTGTGTGTGTGTGTGCGTGTGTGTATATATAATAGTTTTTTGTCTGGTGGAAAAGAGAGTTCCCTGGAACCTAACCCCCCACTATTTACATTAACTCTTATGGGGAAATTGGATTTGCTTAACATAGTTTTGCTTAAAGTCGCATTTTTCAGGAACATAACTACAACGTTAAGCGAGGAGTTACTGTATTGCAGTCTGGTCTGAAAACTGTCTCCCAAAGTTACTGTTTCACTTCCCATTAACTGGGCTACTCTTCCATCCATTCTACAATTCCCATGGCCCTATCTGTGCTAGCAGAACAACTGAGCTAAAAGTACAATGTTTAAAAACCTGTGTTTGAGATGACTCTAATCAAAATCTCCTCTGAACCATTTTAATACATCTTTTGTAGAGGGACAGTTACCTTACTCTCACAGCAGAAAGCTTTCATGAGCAATAAATTAATAGTGGAGAAAAAAAATCATATGCTGCTGATGTCCCTAAATGCTCCTGAGCCTGTACATTTTTTTTTTCCTCCGCTGCCTGCCTGCTGTTCTAGTGTCCTCAGAAAGCTTTGTTCTTGTCCATCACAGCAGGAGCAGCACTCAGAGGCCTCTAGAATCTCTCTTTATAGGTACTTGTATGGCTCCCATCACCATAGTATTTGAGCACCTGCTGTGTTTTTTAAAAATAGAAATAACTCATGGGGGTGGAAATCAGACAGAGAGGTGAAGCGTCTTGCCCAAAGCCACAGAGGGAGTCAGTGTCCAAGTTGGACCATATTGATCTCTCATAAATTAGAGCAATTTAGAAACAAACTACAGTACCAGGAAAAAAAATAGTTTGCTTTTCTTCCCTAATCCACTCCTGCAGGAAATCTTCTCAAGACACCTGTGGGCCTTTGCCCTGGGGACCAGTGTCGGAGGTTTCCACTCCAGTAATCTTTTACTCCACCTCACCTGAACCAATGCATGGCCATCTCCTCATTTTTTTCCACACCGGCTCCTGGATGTGAGACAAAGACAAGGCAAAGAAATGAAGAGAATTTCAGTTAAAATGTACAATATGGGGGCCAACATCTATCCACAAGGTAATGTATTGTGTAACATGTTCACAAGTTCTCTATTTGCACACACATATATTCTGAAGCCGAGTTACCCTCTGACTTGGATAAATGTTACCTTGCAGATATCTCTGTCCCACAATGTGTTGGGCATTGGGGTACCCCAGGTGAGCATACATATGAGCCACATGGAAATGGAAGTTCTCATAGCACAGCAAGATGTAAAGCAGGAGGAGGATGGGGACAATCATAGCCAGCAACTGTAAAGGATAAGGAAAGAGTCATGATAGAGGTAGACATTAAAACAGGACCAAATACAGCAAATATTTCATCAAAAGCACTGAAAGCATCTTAATGTGCTGCTTTCCAAATAGCAAAGCTAGGGAAGCTTCACATAATAGCAGAAAATGTAATTTAGCCGTGTACAATGAATGCAATATCCATTAGAGCCTACAGAATGACTCCATAGACTACAAGATATATTGGACCAGGCCCCTGCCTTGTCTATACAGTGTGGCAATGTGCACTACAGGGGTGTGATTTCTAAAGTGCACCAAAGCACTGCCCACTAAGTGGCCCAGGTAGACGCTGATGGTGGGCACTAGAAGTACCCTAGTGAATGTTAACATAGTGCTTTGTGTACTAAAAAATGTTTAGCACATGCCAGTTACTGGACAACATACTGGTGCGCTTTAGAAATCACACCTCTCTAGTGCGCTTTGCCATGATGTATAGATAGGATAGCCAACCCTCCAGAATTGGCCTGTAGTCTCCAGGAATATGCACAGATCTCCAGGTGACTATTGAAAGCAATCTGGGAGATTTTAATTGGCTATTTTAAGAAAATGACATTACATCATGTTTGGGAGGGGAGGGGGGAAATCTCCCAGAATAGCTTCAGTCAGAGTTGGCAACCCTACGTGTAGACAAGTAACTTTTGGCTCTGCTGTAGCAAATTAAAATAATTCCATTGTCTAATGGTTCTTTTGTGAGATGAATTCATTAGTTGGTAGCAGATCAGGATGAGTAATTCATTAAGAAGGTTTGTGAGAATGAGAATTTCTCTCCAGGTGGATGCGTTCACATCCATGTCATCTGCTTCACAGGTAACTAGTTACTCTGTTTGGGACTGACAGGTCTCTTTATTAACTTCGTGATGAAAGGATTTATAGTTTCACATACAACCAGTGGTGAGCTGGAGCTGGTTCCCACCGGTTCGCAAGAACCAGTTAAATTTAGAAACCGGTTAAATTTAGAAACCAGTGTAGAACCAGTTGCCAGAGGGGTGGGCAGGTGGACAAACTCCGGTCCGCAGGCCACATCTGGCCCGCAGGACCGTCCTGTCCGGCCCGCCTGAGCTCCTAGCTGGGGAGGTTCCCCTGGCTCTTCCCTCCAGAGCCGCTGCGTGCCGAGCCACTGGCGCCAGCGCAGCTCTGCAGCTCCTGCCACTTTGAGCAGCATGGTAAGGGGGGTGGGCCAGGGCTGGGAGAAGGGGTTGGCAGGGCCGCCCAGAGGAGGGGGGCAAGTGGGGTAATTTACCCTTTGCCGCAGGCTCTGGGCCCCTCAGGGGCTCCCACGAGAATTTCTGAGGCTCCCCCTCAGCCCTGAATCTGCCTCTGCCTTCCCGCTTACCCAACACGCCCCCCCATTCACCATCCCCTGAATTAGCGATGAACTGAAGATAAAGTCATATAAGATCAGCGCTTCACTGTAATTAATGCTTGGCTCTTTACATAGCATTTTTCATCCACAAGACAAAGCACTTTGCAAAGAGGGTAATCCATTATCCCGTTTTACACATGGGGAAACAGAGCCCTGGAGAGATGAAGTCACTTGGCCAAAGTCGTGCAGCACAGCCAGGAATAGAATTTAGATATCCTGTCTTAGTCTAGGGGCCTATCCACAGGACTCCTAAAATAATTATTTTTTCTTGTTTGTATTTTACAAATATGTTCCTAAGTATTTGCTATTAAAAACATTGGTGTTTGTAATGTATTATTCTCAAAGGATTGTGAGATGTAGATGCAAGGGATTATTGGATTGGGATCTCAGCTAGTCATTGCATCCAGTTTTGGAGTCACTGGTAAGGAAGATTGACAGCCCCTTCTTTAACTTACAGAAGAAACCTCTTAACTGGCACTTAGAACTGTGTTTAGATTCAACAGTGAAAGGAAAATTTAAAAGATAAGAGATTGGATAGAAAGAGAGTGGCAGAAGCAACCAGGATCATCTGTGCCATATTCACTAAGCAAGAGACCTGGTTGCAGTGGCACTTTACAGCATTGCAAAGATTAGTTCTAAATCCAAACTTCCTCAAAGTTCAAGAGCACTTGGACTCCTTGTTCAGATTAACCCATAGTAGACACTGATCTGTCCTGTGACATTCAGATCATGATCTGCATCTTAACTGTCCTGAAAGATTCATGGTGAGGAACCTTTGGACGCAGAGTTCTTGGGTTAAATCCTAGGTGCTGAGCAGCCATAGTTCTTATTAAAGCCATCTGGTGCCCAGTATCAGCATCTCCCAAAATGTGGCTCCTGATTCAGGTCCATCTCATATCAAAGCTGAGAATTAAATTAGCCACAGGTAAGTGATAATGGAGCAAACATCTCCCAGTATTCAGATGACTGGCTGACAAATTTAGGAACATAGGATTTGCTGCCCTGGATTAGACCACCAATCCAACTAGTGTGTTATCCTCTTCAGGCAGTGACCAATGCTTCAGAGAAAAGTTATCCAAGAACCTTGTAACATACCTAGACACTCCAGCTGATTGCAGTGTCACAAATAATGCATGGGTAAATCTGTGGTGATACCATGGCAATTTTTTTAAGATGACATCCTAGATTGATCCTGTTTATTGCTGAACATCTTCGCAAGGGGAAGAGATGATGTACCACTCCTTGGGAAAGATCATGCAGAATAAAATCATTCTGCAGATTGCAGGCCTGAGGGCAAGAAATCATTGTTTCTAAAATCAAGTGTTCTTTGATGATTTTAGGACTGTGCTCCAGAAAAGTCACTGAAAGAAGGTGACAGTAGTTAATGTTTTACTCTTACAGACTTTTCTTGCATGCAGCACATAATAAAGAATGCATCTTGAGACTTGTAGAAGGGAACAGTCACTTGAAAACCTCTTCTTTCAACCTCTGGAGGAACACAGCAACTTACACATGAATAATCACCATGGCAAATGCTCAGATAAGGCCAGCAATTGATGGTAAAGCAAGCCTGTAAGCTTACTTGCATAAGTCACTTGGGAGGGGACTCAAGAAGAAAGTCTAAAGGAATGTCCCACAAGTGACCTCAGTTGAGCGGTCCTGCAAAACTCCGAATCCAGATGTGCGCAACTCATCTGACAGCATAAGAGTGAGATATTGGGAGACATTGCCAAGTTTTTCACCACTTTCCAATGATGCTGCTTATTTGTACTCCACAGGCATGGATGGATAGATTTCTCTCTGTTGAAGTAGATGGTTAGCTGTTTTTTTGTTCTTTTCCGTACGGGAAATGACAGGCTAGCTCAGATCTTTTCATCGGCCTTTTGTGCAGGTCACCAATGAGCCAGCTTATCAGCAGGTTTGCAGGTGGCTGCTGCTAATTCATACAAAGCAAACAGGAAGAAAGCTCTATATTTTACAGAGAATTCAAACATCTAGCAGGCTGCCTCACCTTAGAAAGGGCCAATTCAATCTTTTAAACAAAACCATGATAGTTCATTGTGTAGCACACAATTGTTAAAGATAACCACTAACAGGGGAGATCCATGTCCCAAGAAGGAGTTGGCACTGAAGAGGAACAGTTATAAAATGGAACCTTGCTTTTAACAGTAACAAGAGAGTGGAATGAGATCCCCTGATCTTCCCTCACACTTGGCTGATAGTACCCACAACTGACACAAACCATTGGCCCTGCTGAAGCATGTATTTGTGAAGCATATTTCAATGTTGTGCATTCAGACTTAGGGACTCAGATAACACTGAGATGAAAGAGGTGAAGAAAACAAGAACTCATTTAATACCAGCTGCCATTGATAGTAAGAGCTTCCCATGGGAGAATGCAGGGGAATACAATTAAATTGGTCCCAGAGTCAGGAAATGTGCAAGGCCTATTTGTCCCCCATGCATTTAGGAGTGTACAAGGATCAGTGGCTCCAAAATACTTCCTAGTCTTTCTGCTGTTGACTCATATTTAGCTTGTGGTCCACTATGACCCTCTGATCCCTTTCCGCAGTACTCCTTCATAGACAGTGATTTCCCATTTTGTATGTATGCAACTGATTGTTCCTTTCTAAATGGAGTACTTTGCATTTGTCCTTACTGAATTTCATCCTATTTATTTCAGACCATTTCTCCAGTTTGCCCAGATCATTTTGAATTTTAACCCTGTCCTCCAAAGCACTTGCAACCCCTCCCAGCTTGGTATTGTCTGCAAACTTTATAAGTGTATTCTCTATGCCATTATCTAAATCATTGACGAAGATATTGAACAGAACCAGACTTGGAACCGATCCCTGTGGGACCCCACTCGTTATGCCCTTCCAGCATGACTGTGAACCAACTGGTAACTACTCTCTGGGAATGGTTTTCCAACCAGTTTTGCACCTACCTTATAGTATCTCCATCTAGGTAGCATTTCCCTCATTTATTTATGAGAAGGTCATGCGAGACAGCATCAAAAGCTTTACTAAAGTCAAGATATACCATGTCTACCACTTCCCATCATCCACAAGGCTTGTTACCCTGTCAGAGAAAGCTATCACGTTGGTTTGAGATGATTTGTTCTTGACAAATCCATGCTGACTGTTACTTATCTTATTATCTTCTCGATTTTTGCAAACTGATTGCTTAATTATTTGCTTCATTCTCTTTCCAAGTACAGAAGTTAAGCTGAGTGGTCTGTAATTCCCCAAGTTGTCCTTATTTCCCATTTTATAGATGGGCACTATATTTGCCCTTTTCCAGTCTTCTGGAATCTCTCCCATCTTCCATGACTTTTCAGAGATAATTGCTAATGGCTCATATATCTCCTCAGTCAGCTCCTTGAGTATTCTAGGATGCCTTTCATCAGGCCCTGGTGACTTGAAGACATCTAATTTGTCTAAGTAATTTTTAACTTGTTCTTTTCCTATTTTAGCCTCTGATCCTACCTCATTTTCACTAGCGTTCACAATGTTAGACTTCCAATCACCACCAACCTTCTTGGTGAAAACCAAAACAAAGAAGTCATTAAGCACCTCTGCCATTTCCACACTTCCTGTTATTTCCCTCTCTTTGTCCCCCTCCCTGCCATTGAGTAACAGGCCTACTCCTTCCTTGGTCTTTCTCTTGCTCCTAATGCACTTGTAGAATGTTTTCTTGTTACCCTTTATGTCTCGAGCTAATTTGATCTCGTTTTGTGCCTTGGCCTTTCTAATTTTGTCCTTACATACTTGTGTTAATTGTTTATATTCATCCTTTGTAATTTGACATAGTTTCCACTTTTTATAGGATTCTTTTATTTATTTATTAGGTCATTGAAGATCTCCTGGTTAAGCCCGCGTGGTCTCCTGCCATACTTCCTATATTTCCTACGCAGTGGGATTGTTTGCTCTTGTGCCCTTAATAATGACTCCTTGAAAAACTGCCAGCTGTCTTCAACTGTTTTTCCCCTTAGACTTGCTTCCCATGGAATCTTACCTACCAATTCCCTGAGTTTGCTAAAGTCTGCCTTCTTGAAATCCATTGTCCTTATTTTGCTGTTCTCCCTCCTACCATTCCTTAGAATCATGATCTCTATCATTTCATGGTCACTTTCACTCAAGCTGCCTTCCATCTTCACATTCCCAACCAGTTCCTCCCTATTTGTCAAATTCAAATATAGAACAGCCTCTCCCCTAGTAGCTTTCTCCACCTTCTGAAATAAAAAATTGTCTCCGCTACAATGGCAGCAGCTGCTCCCATACTAGGGTAGCATACATTAAGAGTCCAGGCTGTGGTCCTCAGTTTAGAGGCTCCCTCCTAACTTGAAACCTGGAACCTAGTTCTCCAAGGATACTGCCTTAATTTGCTACTGGAGTGAGAGAGGTGGTTGGTGTTTTCTGAAACTCTGCCCTCTGGACTCCTTGTCTCTGACTCTCATACCTGGCCACCTCTACAGAACTTTTTAAGTCATTGTAGGAGTGCTTGAGCCATCTCTCTGAATCATCAACTCTGTCATAGCATAAGGTTATTTCAAATAAGTTGCACCCAGAACCAAGAGCCAAAGTTCAAAGGGTGCATAAACAGCCTTTGCCATGCTACAGTAAATTCTTAAAAACAATTGTTGTTTGTTAGCAAACTTCTCCACTGCTTTATTTGTATTAACTATCACTGAGAGCTTCAGTACACTGTTTACACAAACAGAAGCGGCCTAAGGCATTTTATAGATGCCTTCAGGGATGTCACAATCTAGTATCTGTGATGTCATAATGCTGAGAGAGGATGTACAGGAAAAAAGATAGGATTCAAATTTGACAAACAGGTTGCATTAGAAGCTCTGTAAGGTCCTGATCCCAGGAGGTGCTAAGTGCTTCATGTGATATCCACAGTGCCCTCACTTCCCACTTTTCAGGATGCTCTGCTCATTGCAGGATTTGACCCCATATCAGATCTGACTATAAGGGATTTTACTGTTCATGCACAACAGCAATGAAGAGAGTTTGCTGATACAAGTGCAGATAAAGTACAAGATAAGGGAAACAATTGGAGCATTTTGTAAACTGCTGTTTCAATAGCATTTGCACAGACTCAAACCTGTTAAGAATTTATCTGACTGCAACATAGTACATAATTTGATTCTCAGGTGACGACAATCCTACCACCCATCCCACGTTCTGGGGCTGCACACTCACCTCCCATTTACTCCACTCGTAATGAGGTGATTTCTTACTCCTCTGGGAAAGGTTCGTCCCCCCGGTCCCAGCACCATCTGCCTGGTTCCTTTCTTTCTGTTTCCGCTGTACCATGGGTTTCATGTTCCTCCACATCTCTCTCTCGTACCTGCTTCGAACAATCTTGCTTTAATTGAGCATGATCTGCTCCCATCCTCAATCTCTACCCAATCCCAACTCTCCCCTATTTCTGGTTATACTCTATTGTTCCCTCTCCTGGTTTATGGTACAGATCACCCAGCTGCCTCACTGTGATAAGGAGAATGGATATGTATCCCTCACCAGTGATACAAAGAAGAAACAGACTGAACAGTGTGCATTTAACCATATCATTGCCAAAGGTCCCCAACTTCCCTCCAAATTTTCCCTGCTAGTACAAGCCTGTCAATCAGAACAGGTAAATCTTAGACTCTGGAAAACTTGATGAAGAAAAGAAAGCTTAAAAAATACAACACAGCAACACAATTTGGTTTTGCCCGGTGCTTATTGTGCAAGAACATATGAAATGATTCACAACAGATGACATTGCAACATGCAAATACAGATGTTTAGTATCATTATTATTTAATATTTGTATTGCATAGAGTCTAGAGGCCCTAATCAGGACTACCAACCTGTTGTGCTGAGTGCAATACAAAAACGTATAGAGGCACTGTCACTATCCTGAGGATCCAATATGTAATACAGGTAGTACCTGCAGATGAGAAAAATCAGAGAGAGTTATAGGGCATATGAAAAAATAGCAGGCTAAGAAGTAGAATTTTTTTATGAGCAAGAGAGTTGGAAGCCAGAGGCCAAAATCAATGACCAATTCTTCAAGAACTAACTGTTTTTATATAATGGATAAACAGAAGCATAATATTCTAAACACCATTTGGGGACTTGCAATAGTGGTAAGGCTCTCTCTTCATTTCTAACAAAAGTTGTGTTTTACTATGGGATAACTAAGACCCATTAGCTGTCTTGCTGTAAAATCCTAGCAGAGACAAGGCACTGTAGTTTTAGTGTGAGGTAAACTAGGGGAGGCCAACTATAGGCAGGGGGTATAATGTTGACCTCGCCTAGCTACTTTGCAGTGAAAACTACAGGCACCTTGTCTCCACTAGGATTTTACAGTGAAATAACTATCGGGTTAGTTACTTCATTCTAAAAGGGAAAAAGACAGTTTGTGGCAGTGAAGACATAGCCTAAAACTCCTACAGAAATAAGAGTTGCATATTTTATATTTCAAGTACCTATTTTCATTTCTTAAATTATGCTGCCACCAAGTGGCCAATTCATTTTGTTCATTTAAAGTAACGTATTTCAGGAGCTTTTCCCACACTTTTGACAAAATTGGTTCTTGCCTCTCAGACTGCACAAAGACGTTGATACCAGTAAGCAGTGTTTGAAACTGACTACGCTATTTTAAGAAATTAACAACAAAATTGTATCCCATCTCCTACATAATCTGAATAATGTTATTACAGCCCCTTGTAGCGACTTACACAAAATATTTATATTCATTCTGATGCTTAGCCTATGTCAGTGAAATAAATATTCTCATTGATGTATAAAACATACCTTGGTGTTTGTAGTCCTTTGTTATAGGTGGCTAAATTAAGTGTACATAATATTTATTTAAAGTTTTAATATCTGGTGTGTAATTTATGTTGGTACCAGTTCTACACTTTTCTTTATCCAGCTGTGTTCTTGATTTTGTAAATGTTACCTATGTGGAGGGGAAAACAGGTATTAAGTAATCAGGACATTGACACTAGAAACAAATAGCAAGTGTAACAGACTTACATATTCAAACACTCTTGAGCAGCCTCCTAGTAACTAGACGTGGATCATCCCCCTTCTGCAATAAAACTAGTAGGCGGTATTAATAGACAGGAAAATCCCTCCTGGATTTTCTCTCCCAATTGTTCCAGGGGTGGGGTGAGATTCTCCTGACATTCGCCTTTCCATCCCCACAATGAGCCATGATGGAACCCATTCCCTGCTTCCATGAAGGAGCAGTGTGGTTAAGAGTAAAGTACAGTCACAGTCAGGTGGACACCACAGAACTTCCCTCTTTCTGTCCAGTCCCATTTTTTTTATCACAGAAAGGGCCTATCTCGTCCTACAGTCTCTATTTTTTTCTCCTTTTTACCTTTGAATAAAGGAACTAGAGTTGGAGAATTTATTCAACTTAAACTGAAAGACAATACTTAAATAATTCTGAAATGACTTACAAACTAGAGGTACTTCCTAATTGTCTCTATAGCTGCCTGGCATTGTTGCTGAAAAAGGAAAGGATGCCTGTGAACCTGAGGAAATAATAGGAATCTGCCAACTGTCAACATCTGGGAGAGCTGGAGAGAAAGACCTCACGAACAAAGGAACTTGACTGAAAACCACAAATGGAACTCATGAACATGTTCTTAATTTCTTTCTTTTGTTTAATCTTTGCTTGCCTTTATCCCAAATTAATTGTTTGGTAAATAGATTGATTGAAGGAGGATTATTGTAATCGACTAGTGAAAGAAATGATCCTTGTGTTTTCAATCTCTACTACACCAAATTAGTGAAGTCATAAAAAAAATGCATTCAGAATAAACTGAAAGCCACTATACCAGGGTTAGGCAACCTATGGCACGCATGCCGAAAGCGGCACGCAAGCTGAGTTTCAGTGGCACTCACACTGCCCGGGTCCTGGCCACCAGTCCAGGGGGCTCTGTATTTTAATTTAATTTTAAATGAAGCTTCTTAAACATTTTAAAAACCTTATTTACTTTACATACAACAATAGTTTAGTTATATATTACAGACTTATAGAAAGAGACCTTCTAAAAACGTTCAAATATATTACTGGCATGCAAAACCTTAATTTAGAATGAATAAATGAAGACTCAGCACACCACTTCTGAAAGGTTGCTGACCCCTGCACTATACAATCCAAATGTAATTATTTTGTTAGTTCAAGTACACACCCTGCCTATACACCACCATGCCTGAATTTGCTTAGCCCATAAGCACCAATGACATTTCTGCATAAGAGGGCATTGCCTCTGTTTCACTCAAGTATTTAGACAATATTTGGGGCCTTGTCTTTGGTAGGAGGAAAAACTGAGTATATGAGTCAGGTATTTCTTTGGTGCAACCCTGTTTATTTACAAAGAATGTACACAAAACTCTATTTCCCTGAATACAGTAGAAACCAACAGTAGGAGATAGTTTCCGTATTCAGAAATCCAGGTCTGCATTTTCACTGAATACTATATCTATAAGAAGCTCTGTCTCTCCAGTTTGTCCTAAGGTCATACGACTATGTCCTCTCTCACTTCCTCTTGACTGTCTGGTTGCTTTCTGCCTGTCTCACACATAGTCAATCCTCTCCACTGCAGAGAAACCCTTTAAACCCACATGGCTTAGCTTGTGATTGGCCTAGCCATACAGCTTAGTGCCTTGGATGATGGCTTCCTACCCTGCCAACTATCTATCACTACACATAGGAGCATTTAATCACTCTGTCTGTTTAGCCTGAATGAAAGGTGGTTAGTGCACACATCAACTTTAACCAAGTATCAGAGTGGTAGCCATGTTAGTCTGTATCAGCAAAAACAACCAGGAGTACTTGTGGCACCTTAGAGACTAACAAATTTATTTGGGCATAAGCTTTTGTGGGCTAAAACCCACTTCATCAGATGCGTGGAGTGGAAAATTCATATACACAGTACATGAAAAGATGGGAGTTGCCTTATGAAGAGGGGGATCAATTCTAATGCGATAATTCAATTAAAGTGGACTATTATCAACAGGAGGAAAAATCACTCAGGGGGGCCCTTTTCAAACAGTTGACAAGAAGGTGTGAGTAATGGGAGGGAGGGAATTGGTTTTTAGTTTTGCAGTGTCCCATCCACTCCCAGTCATTACCTTCTTGTGAACTAAAAGTCATTTCTTTCCTCAGCTGCACCGAACAAGGAGAAAATAAAAACCTATGACAACCAGTCTTTATGATGCTGTTAATAGGAGCTATAAGGGAATACAATCAACATGTGACTATGATCAAAAGGGGAGTTTATGCCTCTCTGACAAATAACATGCGGCACAAATGCCATAGTCAGATTTACTGCAGATCCTTAAAGAACTGTTTGTTGATGCCAAACTAATAAATGTATCAGTTAAAACCAACTATTTTTTTCCATGCACCATCACTCATGATACAAGAGTGCCAGCAGAGGACATATGATCTTCCTGAACTCTGCTGTATGAGTCAGCAGGGAATGTTAACTAATGCAAAGCCCTATCATTTGACAAAGGTTCTGTCTATACTGCATAATCAGCCATGTCAGGGGAACTGTTACAACAGCATAGTCCCTCAACAAGTTTAAAATATGCTTCAGTCTGGCAGTGAAGGCAAGATCAAACCATGCTACAGTTTTGAACTTTGCAAGGTAGAAGCACAATCAGGAATAGAGTTAAAATACAGTTTGGTTCCCTCTCTACTACAAGACCAACATGTTTTATCTGTTTTCAGTGAGAGGACGATGGGAGACCAGATTGCTCCCTACTCCCTTCCTGGTTGATCTTACTGTGTAGAGGGGGCTAGGCCAAAAGTACTTCAAAAGTATTGAAATCAATGGGCATTAGGAACCTCAATACCTTTGAGAATATGGGCCTAAATGATATGCAAACAGAAGCGACAAATTAAATAATTAAGAATGAAATAAAGCTTCCTTAATAAAGGGACTTATTATAGCATGAACATAAAATGTCTGATAGCTAGAAACCATACCATTCAGAAAAGATATGAGTTTAGGTCAGAAGTGTACAGAAACAAGATAACATGAGTTTCCTCCTTAGAGAGGAAGGATATTCTTCTGGTTGAGGCCCTGCACTAGCAGTTAAGAGATTTATGTTCAGCCTTTCTCTGAGACATTAGCCATGTCAATCAATCTCTCTGTGCCTTAGTTCCCCAGCCATAAAGTGGAAATAATAACAATTATTTCTCTGATCCTTGTCTATTTACACTGTAAGATTTTGGGACAGGGCCTGTCTCTCTCTAGGTGTTTATTTAACACCTAGTAAAATGTAGCCGGCCCTCTTCTCAGTTGGGGTTTCAAGGTGCTACAAAGATATAATAATGACAACACATGTTAATGAACAAAGCAGCTTAGCTAATATGGAAACAGGGTCTCATAATGGGAAGCATCAGGCAACCTTCCTAATAGGAAATGATACCAGCCCTGTCCTAATAAAAGCAAGCTATAAAAACTCTACCATCACTGGTGTCACAGCCTGGACACAGGTGCCTTTAGGCAGGCTGCCCCATTGTCTTTGATAGTATCAATACCATTACACAACCCCAGTTACCAGCCCTAATCCCTTTTCTTTACAGCTACTAGCATCTCTTAGGGCTTGTCTATACAAACACTTAGTTCATGGCAAGGTGGGGTGTAAATCTGCCTTGCACTAGCATGGCCTGCACCAAATGTCTGTGTGGTCCTTACTGCCATGTACTAAAAGTTCCCTAGCGTGCTTTAATCTACCCACTCTGAAACAGAAATAAGTTAAAGTACACTAAAAATCCTTCTGTGTGCAGCAGCAGGGTCGACAAAGACACAGTGCATTACAGGGTAGGACTGGGTAGATTTAAACCCCATCTTGCCACAATTTGTTTTTGTATAGACAAGCCCTTAGACTCAACATTTAGTACTTTACCTCTTTCCCCATGAACCTTTAATTTTTAAGGGCTATTTTGCCTCCTTAAAGGGACCTCTTCTAATTATTATGTGACCAATCAACACCCATCATTCAGCCATCCCCTTCAAACAGCTGAATAACTCTGCTCCATGAGGCAGTGTATACTCATTATAAAAAGGGAATCAAGCCAATTGTTCTGGTGTTGTGTAATGAGAGAGGTTTTAGGAGTGCATTTCTCTAAGAACATGGATGTGGTAAGGTACCCTTATATCATATCATACAATATATAGTGCTTAGACTTCATTTGTTCTCATGCAACATTTTTGTTTACAAACTTTCTCTTACTCTTTATCTAATTAGTTTGGCCTTTCACCATTAGAATATTGCTAGTTCCTTTTTCAATGTATCATAGCTTTCTGTATTATGGTAACACTAATAGTAATTGTTTGAATAATGCACTAGGCTCAAAAAGAGACTTGTTGGCTAGCTTAGGCTGTGACTAAACAGAATTACACTCTTTAAGGTACAAATTTTTGTGTGGATACTCCTTTTTGGTTTAAACATGTCTTCTAACAGTAAGAAAAAATGGTATGTTAGGCTTAAATGGAGTTGAGTGATAACACACAATTAACTAAATCTGTTCAAGATAATACCTTTAGTTAGATTGAATCACGTGAAAGTGAAAAGTTTGGCTGAAGTAGCTATGTAAACCACCAAAGGAGTGGAGGGAAGGGAAGATAGTTTTACCACAGACAGGCTATTTTTGTTTCTTCAGCTCTGTTCTTATAGAGCTCTCTCCTACACTTCCTAACCCAGACTTGTAGGAAGAAAACAAGTTACCTTTTACTATGCCAACTGTACTATTTCTAGAATGTCCTATGGAGCCCAGTTCCCAATCACTCTGTAGGGAAAAGAGAGGAACTAATCTTTTGAGGCATCTCATATTTGTAACTCCATATCCAAATCACTTGGCTAAACAAATCTAAAAGGTACTAATCCATGCCAA
Organism: Chelonoidis abingdonii; assembly: GCF_003597395.2. Taxonomy (NCBI): domain Eukaryota; kingdom Metazoa; phylum Chordata; order Testudines; family Testudinidae; genus Chelonoidis; species Chelonoidis abingdonii. Next base: position 36,520,728 of record NC_133773.1, read on the forward strand.
CATATTGCAGAACATATGCTTATATGAGTAGCCTCAGCTTTAGCTTTCTACAGAGCTGCAATAATCAGTAATACTTAGAGTACTAGTAAGCACTGATATGGAAGTTAATTTCCAAAATGGTGTTTGGAAAAGCATGTTGTTGTCTCTAATTTTTCATTGGATCCTGCTATTGTATTCAAATTTTGCACTGGTCTCTCATTCGATACAGTAAGATTTGGATAAATCTAGCTTTAGCACAAAAGCCTAGAATATGATCCCATACACAGTGTGGACTACCACGCAGAAACAGCATGAACTGTGACCTCCCAGTATTCTATTAGTGATGAGTAGTGGCTGGTGTCCAAAATAACTGGGTTTCAGTTAGCAAGGTGCCCCTTGTCTCACCTTCTATTGTCCCCAGTGAGCTGAATATATCTCAAAAGTGGTAGGGGAAGAAAAAAACCTGGGAGATATTGTGGGGGAAGGGGGGGTGTTATAGGGAAGAATTATGGTGGGGGACAAGGAAGGATGGTTGGCAGCTGAAAAGTGAAAGAATACCCTCTCATCTCATCCCCTTTTGGAACAGGGATATTTTTAATCTAAAGTGTAGACTGAGGGCAAACAGTAATTCTCCTGTTAATGTTCTTTCATAGTCCCATGCTGTCCTCTGACTGCCTCCTTGCTGCTATCACCACCAATCCACCCAAATCTTCACTCACAAGCTGATCGCATTGCACACAGCAAACCAATTTGTTCCCCTCCAGTTTAGACCCACCCCAAGCATTTTCCAACCAATCCCCCATTTGCTCAGAATATCTATGCTTTCTGGTTGGAAGCCCCTCCTCATACCTAATCTCTCCACTGTTCAGAATCTCCCCCACTCCAAACCCAAAATAGAGGATGTACACCGCTCCCACATACACACAACACTCCAGCTCAGAAGAGTTACAGTATCTGAACAACCTGTCCTGCTTGTTGCTGCACTTGGAGAAATGGGGAAGGGCTCTGGCTGCAGAAAGTCCTATATCTTTTCTCTGAAGCTGAAGAAAATCATCACCACAAAAGCCTGGTACTGTACTCTCTTATCAGTATCTCCTAGACATGTTTCCCTATGAGTTTCTGCCTTTCCTAGCTTGATGGCAGCACTAATTTTGATTGGGGCTCTGGGCACTAATGCAGTACAAATGTAGTAAATATGTATTCCCCTTTGTAGAAGGAAGGTCTTACGTTTATTAAAGCAGAGGAGTCTGAGTCACACTTAGATTCTATTCATAAGCTAACGCAGACTTTGTGCTTTTTAGGCAAATAACTATTCAGGACCAGCCCTGTAAGTGTACACTACACTCTTATTTGGGAACACGAATGCCTTCTTAACATTTCGTTTAACCAGTTCCTGAATATCTCCATGTGTAGACAAGCCCATAGACAAGTGTTTAGTGTCTTTCTTGAAAATCAGGCCATAAATATATTTGTCACCTGTTGAAAATGGTGATACTTGCCTATCTCACAAGTGTGTTCTGTCTGTCCAGACTGTCAGATTGATCTCTGGATGAAAAGCTATGTAAATACAATAGAATTATTTCTAACACTACTTTGCATCTGAGAAACAGAATGTGGATCCCATTAAAACTAACATTATAATATAAAAAGGCAGGATTAAGGTTTGAGTTGTCAGGAAATGCAAGTTAGGTTTTAAGTACCTAACTGTACAACATCAATGTTGCATGAAGATCTGCACTTGGTGGGGGTTTTTTTTGTTGTTTTTCTTGGAAGGGAAAAAAACAACAAACTTGCAAATAACTCTTGCAATTGAGGTTTGAAACATGCACCTTACTGAGGTGGGGCTCAGACATGCTGATGCAGTCTACTTTGATACACACTTCTGCAACATGGCAGTTACATCTTACATTTTTGTTTTTTGGCTCTGTCTATAGTAAAATTACAATTGTGGGGCTCCTGCTATAACATAGCCCATCTATATGCAACGATTGGGGAAGACACTGGTTACTAAACAGTTAAATAGTTTCCTTAAGCATGGTTTATTCTTGCAGTGTCAGTGTGACCTTTATCTATCCATATTTTGGAACATCATCAGCCAGGCTGATTGTACTATGGACTAAATTTACAAAGAAACTTTGACAAAGTGATATTCAGCTTCACAAAACTCCTAGGCAATTAGAAAATCACTGGCATTCACAAAGCCTGAGTTAGGTGCTTAGGCTCTCTGTGGGATGGATGGGGAGAAGAGTAGGCAGCTCAGCTACTACAATAGCCATGAGAGATGCCAAACTGAGAGGGAGGGTGTGCTAAGCCCCACACCTCTCTTGGAGCTAGATGCTAAAAACCAGGCTGCAGGGAGGTGCTGCCTTCTCCCTGTGTGGGATTCTCTGTTGCAAACCTTCTTTGGTGATCTAGCAAGAGGCCTGTGAGGGACCTGACCCCCTTCAGAACTTTTAGTCCAGTAGCTAGGTTTCCCATCCAGGATGTGGAAGACCTGCAGTTCAAGTTCTCCCACACAGTTACTGTAGGGTGAGAGGATTTGAACTGGGCTATCTGCTGGGCAATGGGGTATTTGCATATGGGGCTTCCTCAGTCTCTCTCCCATTAAAGCTGTCCAATGTGGATAGACAACCTTTTTAAAAATATCACTAGAGCAAGAAGATTGGATGTTGGGGGAGGGTGTCACATCCCAGGTGAGAGCTACAACCACCAGGCTGACTACAAAGTCATTCTCATAATTGGACTCTCTCTGCCAAATAGCCCAGTGATTAGGGCACTCATCAATTATATAGGAGATGAAATGCAAGTCTGTGCTCCAAATCGGGCAGTGCAGGGATTTGAAAACAGGTCTCTCTCATCCCAGGCAAGTGCCCTAACCACTGAGTTATTAGCTCTAATAGATGTGGGTTCTGACACAAGAAAAGGCTGACCTGCCTTAGGCACCTCACTCCAGAAGAGGATTTGTGGCTATGAATCCTGAGCCAAGACAAGTATTTAATTCCTTTGAAGAATTTAGGTTTTGTCCCTGGACATTCTCTACTAGAGAGTTTAAGCAACTCCTGCTCAGAATGCTGGCTCTTTTGTGAATCCCATTCATAGGTACTTAACTTTCCCATGCACTAGATGCCTCACTAGTGCTGAGAATTCCATTGTTTGGCACGACATACATAAACATTTATCTGTGGATCTAACCCTAGGTATCTAAAGAAGCAGACAGGGGCCTAGAGCAAGCGTTCTCAAACTGGGAGTCAGGACCCCTCAGGGGGTCATGAGGTTATTACATGGGAGGGGGGGGGTCACAAGCTGGCAGCCTCCAACCCAAACCCTGATTTGCCTCCAGCATTCATAATGGTGTTTAAATATATAAAATGTGTTTTTTAATTTATAAGGGGGGTTGCACTCAGCGGCTTGCTGTGTGAAAAGGAATCATCAGTACAAAAGTTTGAGAACCACTGGCCTAGAGGGATTCTCAAAAGTACCTGGGTGCCCAACTCCCATTGACTTCAGTGGAAACTGAGTGCTCATCTTTAGACATCTAACACAGAGTCCTGTGGCACCTTATAGACTAAGGCTACGTCTAGTTTACCTGCCGTATCGGCGGGTTAAAATCGATTGCTCGGGGATCGATATATCGTGTCTCATCTAGAGGCGATATATCGATCCCCGAGCGCGCTTATATCGATTTCCGGAACTCCACCAACCCCAACAGAGTTCTGGAATCGACAGGGGGAGCCGCGGACATCGATCCCGGGCGGTGAGGACGGGTGAGTAATCCAATCTTAGATATTTGACTTCAGCTACGTTATTCATGTAGCTCAAGTTGCGTATCTAAGATCGATTTCCCCCCGTAGTGTAGACCAGCCCTAACAGATGTATTGGAGCATAAGCTTTCCTGGGTGAATACCCACTTCATCAGACGCATGCGAAAACCCATGAAAGCTTATGTTCCAATATATCTGTTAATCTATAAGGTGCCACAGGACTCTTAGTCTGGATCTGTAAAAAAGCAACAAACAAAGCTACCCCCTGGTACTTTAGACATCCAAATACCTTTAAAAATGTGCCCTCTTGTCACCAGAGACACTTAACACAACCATCCAATAGTCTTCTCCCCCTAAAATAGAATTTATTATAAAGTGCTAATGGCACACTCAAGATGCAAATACTGTAATACCTAGAAATGCCACCTATGTTTAGATTGTCCGATAATTGCAACTTTCATTGAGCAAGGTATGCTCAGGATCCACACAGAGTAACTTGTTACAATAATAAGTCCTCGTATTTATATTGTAACTTATAAAACCCACCCATTGCTAATTCTTTGGGGTGTATGTACACAAAAATATACTACAACTTTTGACTAATGTTAGTGACCCCTGCCTTCCCCCTCTCTCAGGCAAAAGTCTGAAAATGACCTTATCTTGTACTCATAAATAGAACTGGTTGACTTTTTTCCTGTCAGTATACTGATTTATCAAAATTTTAACCATTCTGCAGAGATGGTACCATTTTGATGAAGGCCAGATGGAGAGCAGGCAGAGTTCTAATGGAATCCTGTCAGGTTTTCTGCCTGCTGCTTGGTGGACTGATGAGGAGCCTAGGAGTGCTGACTCCCAAGCTCATGGTTCCTTGACAGCCTGAGCTTCCAGTATCCAGGATATCCAGCCAGGGTGACTATTCCTGTGACAGGAATAGTGTGATTTTCCTTTTCATGGAGAACTTCAAAATTTTAGCTCTTGTTTTAATTCTGAAAAAATCAAACTTTGAGGCAAATAATCCTGTCTGAGGATTTCAGTTTCTCAGTATAGCTATAATAATCTAGTAGGATGGGAAATGAATTCATAAATCAAGGGTGCTTCACTGAGAATATCCTGCCACTACATGTTCCAATTTTATGTCAGCTGACTTAGGTACATAGGAATTGCCATACTGCATCAAACAGTAATGTCTTTGGTCTCCTATCTTGACGGTGGTTCATACCAGGTCATTCAAAGAATATTGCAAGATGCCTAATGGAGTTATGGAAAAATCTGTCCAGGACAGATTCTCTTCCCCCCCCCCTCCCCCCAGCTCCTGGCAAAATGTCTAAACAAGGTTTTAGCTGAGTTTAGATTGCCAATTGATTTTAACTGAAGGTTTGGGGGGACTTCTTGTGCAATTTGCCTTCAAAGGTTTGAGCTTGAGAAGGGTTACCAGTGAGAACCCTTATTAATGATGTTAAGCTAACTCAATTGGAAACATCTTCCTTGCCCCTCAACATGTAACTGGAGCCCTTATGGCTATGGTACCCTGTGGCTACAATGAGTAACTGTCCAGAGCCTCTTTGGAAGAAATGGGCAGGTCCTGAAGAAATCCACCCTCAGGTCTGAGTCTGGGGTAAGCAGGCATCAGGTGGGCAGTTGCTGCAACAAACGCTGTTGTGGTAGTGAAGAAATGTAACATGGCCAATTCTTGCAATAGCTAGTATCTTCTTTAAAGTCCTGCCCCATGGATTTATGTGATTACATGAGAATCTCATTGGCTTTTATTAAAACCTGTTTCTAGCTACCCTGTTCAGGGGCAGAAACCTAAAACGTGACCTGTGAGCAGTCTACAAGCTCAAGCCCCAGGGAAAATGACACCCCCAGCGTTTGATGCTCCTGATCTTTAAAGCCTGCCCATGTGGAGGGAGAGGGGGAGTGTGAATCATGCTTTCTGAACGACGAAGTTTTTGGCAACGCTGCTAGCTGCACCAGCAGGCGCCCCCTGTGCTGAGATAAGCCCGCGGCGATGCGGGATAGCTGGAGGGAGGCACAGGGACGGCGCCCCACAGCTTCTCCCAGGAACTGATATTGATGGAACGACACTAACCGCGCACTCACCACACCCGAGAGCCCGGAGGCGTGTGGGTGACGTCACCATAAATATGGGCGGAGTCTCCATGCAGGACTGGAGTTAGCGGGTTGCCCGCTCCTGTCAGTCAAACAACACCGCCAGCCCCTCCCCGTCGTTGGCATATGATTGGTTCGGGCGCTTCAGCTAAAGCCCGTCTCCACTCTGCGGTGATTGGCTAGTAGTGGGATCCGGGTTCCCGGATGCGGGCACGTCCAGCGGTTATAAAGCGCTCGCGCAAGGCGGGAGCGGGCGCAGTTTGAATCGCGGTGGGTGCGGGAGACGTGGTGTAGTTAGGTAGGCTCGGTGTGTGTGGGACGCTTGCTTTCTCCTACCCCCGTGTGGCGCTGCAGCAGAACTCACAATGGTAAGGGAGCCGCGGGAACCGGCCTCGGTACGGCGTGTGGCTGCGTCGCCTTGCTGCGGCAACGGTAGAAGCTGAGGTGAACGAACCGCAGAGGTTGGCGGGGGCGGGGTGAGGGAAAGAGGTTAACGAGGGAACGGTTGGGGTTGTACGAATGGGAGGTGCTAGCTAGTGCTAAACCTGTCGGGGGGTGGGGGGAGAGGAGACAGCGGTGCACGCGCACTAGTGCCGCCGCCGACGTGGGGGGGGGGGAGAGTGATTGAGGCGCATGCGCTCAGTTCGTGCCACTAAGCGTGGAGGAGTAAGGCGCGCGGATCAGTGGCTATAGGTTGGAGGCGCATGCGCGAGGTGGGCGCGGCTTGAGGTTGGAGGCGCATGTGCGCGCTGGGTGTGTGGGCGCGCGCTGGGGTGCTGACTGCCGTGGCCTCTTCAGTTCCGTGTGGGGCAGTATGGAGCACGTCACGCTTGTGGCAGGTTCTGCTGCTCACAGTCTCTCTTTGCATTAGGCTGGCGGTAAAGCTGGGAAAGACTCCGGAAAGACCAAGACGAAGGCAGTGTCCCGCTCACAGAGAGCTGGTCTGCAGGTGAGGACTGGGCGAACTGTCTGCTTATAGCCCACCTGCCCCGAACTAGGAGGGGGGTTGTCTGAGGGCCCTCCAAAGTTACAGGGGAACATTCCATTTATTGCAATTCTTGTGATATTTGGTGGCTTACTCTAAAAGCCCCAGCTCCTCACATGTGATTACATGATCTCATTTTCTTAACTTTAGCTTGTTTTCCTTCTCCTGAAACAAGAATATCGAGTTTTTCTGTGCTATCTGGGCAGAATCTCTAGTGTCCTTGTTATAAGTGTGTAAGAATCTCTATTTTGGAAGAGGTTGACTCTTGACCCTCACGTGGCTGGGTTTGGCTGAGACAGGCCCTCAGCAAGTTTTGCTGGGGGGAGGGACTGAAACTATGCCATTAATAGTAGCAGCAGCAGCCACGGACCTCATTATACAGTGGGTGATAGGATAGCGATTTCAATATATTCTGATATGGGGTGGTCATCCTGCTAGAAGCAAACTCAAACTGCTACTGTAAATGCAGACATACTTATGCCATATATCCAACATCACTTGGTCTGTTCTTTTTTTGCTGCTTGGGTGCTATACACAAGCAAGAGGTGTAAGGATTGCAGCTTTACAGGCACTCTTACCCCAGTGATGTCTGCAACATAGTCTTATCCATTCTGAACTCTTGCAGTTCCCTGTTGGCCGCATCCACCGACACTTGAAATCTAGGACTACCAGCCATGGACGTGTGGGAGCCACAGCTGCTGTATACAGTGCTGCCATCCTGGAGTACCTGACAGCTGAGGTGAAGTTGATGAGGTGGAAGACAGCTGACACTGCTGGCATTGCATAATGACCAGGGCTGTGTGTATTCTGCAATTCTGTGAGCATGGAATTTGCTGTAGAGTTGTGCTCTAGAACCTCTGCTTCAATCTTTATTTTGTTTTAGAAATTCATTTTAGTTAGTAAAAAATGTAAACTGATGTCCCTAAGGACCTGGTCTCAAAAAAAAAAAGTTGGGTTGACAGCTACATTGCTCAAGGGTGTGAAGAATCCACACCCCTGAGCAGTGTAGTTAAAACAATCTAATATGTTGTGTACATAACGCTAGGTCAATGAAAGGTCTCCTGTTGGTCTAGCTGCTGTTTCTCAGGGAGGTGGATTACTTATGCTGATGGGAGAACCCCTCCTGTTAGTGTAGGTAACATCTCCACTTGATGACAGCACTGTAGCTGTGCTGCTGTAGCATTTTAAAATGTAGTCAAGGCCTTAGCAGCAGACCCGAAACTGGCTTTAAGATGTGAGCTACCCCAGTTATGTCATATGGAGGGCATGGACACCCTGACTGCAGTTGTGAAACTTGGCATTTTTCCCCAAGATGCCACGAAACTCTGCGTTTTTGTTGTAGAATGAGTATCTCCCACTATAAGCTCTCTTGTGGAAGGGGTGAGAATGAAGAGTATCTTGCAATGCAGTCAGTTACAGAACTTAATGGTGCATGCTGCAGAACTTAGTTACACAAAGCCCTGATAACACTCTGTGTAGCTTAGCCTATACTGCCTGCCAGATACTGTTTCAGAAATGTCATTAACTACTGCAATCTGTGCTTGATGGGTAGGGACTGAAAGTGTTGTTTTTGTCTGCAGGTTCTTGAGCTGGCAGGAAATGCATCCAAAGATTTAAAAGTGAAGCGTATCACTCCCCGTCACTTGCAGCTTGCAATAAGAGGAGATGAAGAATTGGACTCTCTCATTAAAGCAACAATTGCTGGTGGTGGTATGTAGCTCCAACTCATTACAATTCAAACTAAACTTAAAGTCAAATAGGCTTCTTGCCACTGAGTGCTTTTTACAAGCATCATAATACACAAATAAAATACTGTCTTTTAAATGATACAGGGAAAATCCACTTCAACCTTGCCTTAATTCTTGTATTTTTCATCTTAGGTGTAATACCACATATCCACAAATCTCTTATTGGAAAGAAAGGACAACAGAAAACGGTCTAAAGGATACCAGTATTCCTTGTTATCTCAGGACTCTTATTACTTAATAGTTGTCCAGTGTTGGTGATTCCAGTGGACTGTATCTGTGAAACACAATTTTGCCTTTTATAACTTTGAGAAGCTAAAGCTCACTGAGCATTCTAACAAACCAAATTTCTGCATTGAAGTCTTAACCATATTTAAGTGTTACCATAGCTTCAAAGAAGCTGTATCTGTAGGGGTTTTTGATTGAGGTGACTGTTTTAGATCTTTGATTTTAATGTGAAGCAGAAGTTTAAGAAATGTTCGGTTTTGTACAGACTCTTCATCCAGTGGAGTGGAAGTATTCAATAAATGTTATATCAATACTAGTCTGTGTGCATTAGCTATTGCTAAACTTTGATAGCAACTTTTAAGACCTATCAGACACAGTTCTTGACCAAGGAAATGTTATCCTACTGCTGCTATAAATAGTAAAATACCTTAATTTGATTCAAGCAAGCTCTGTTGGCAAAATATTCTGCTTCAATTCTGATCATACTTAGGTGACCCCTTATCTGTAACTGTAATCAAGCCATGTAGATTGTAAGCTTAAAGCAGTTTATGGGACATATCAGTATGTGGCATGGAGCTTGATTGCAGGGGGTGGGGGGGCATTGTCTTCGGTACGGTTCTATTATAAATGGCCCCAAAGCCTAAAAATACAGCATTTAAAAAAAACAAAACAAAACACCTTTTGTTCTAGATTACTCAACTGTGGCAAAGATTTCTAATGCTTATTCTCACTTTATATATAAACTCATGTTAACCTCAGCAAAAACATGCAGTATCTGGCATGCCTAACAAATGGTGCCTTTCAATATTGCACTTTAATATCATAGTAGTGCATCACTAGTAATGATACAATATTGCACTAACCTTAATGGGCCCTTGAGCTTGTTTAACTGTATGCTACTTAGCAGGAATAGTGCTAAGCTACAGTTACAGGGCCTGGCTACAACAACTAGGTTTTTACACTCTTTGTAGCAGAGGCATCTTAAAGTATACTACATGAGGTGTAAAATAAGAACAGTATGAAGCAAAGTAGTACATCCATTATTTAGATAGATCAAGTGTGTTCAAGATTAGAGTATACAGCCTCCCTTGGTTGTTGGGGGAAATCTTAAACAGGAAAAAAAAATGCTTGAGTAGTTTTACCTGTCCCAAAGCCTCATAGCTCTAACTGTTGAAGGTGTCCATTAAAGCTGTGGTCAAATTTAGGGAAATGACCTATAGTCATATAGCTGAACTTTTTCAAGTCATTTTTAAACTTAGTATAGGTTATTTTGAGGCAAGCTTCCACCAGATGTGGCAATTGTAAGTTAGGCCAAGCCTGAATAGTTACTAGCTCTAAATTGTCATCTGATCTTGCTCATATACATGAAAATGAGCAAGTACAAGAACCTTGGTCTAAGTAGAGTCTGTATTGCCACCACAAGTGGAATTGCAGCATGTTTAGGTGGTATGAGTCCCTGCAGATGCAGCCTGGAAGAAAAGATGCATTCTGGAGATCAACTTTTACAGTGCTTCTAATGCTGCAGCAAAGTACACTACTCTGTTCTCTCTACTAGGATGGAAGTAGCATTCAGCAGAGGATCAGTTTCCTGAGATTGAGCAGGTCATTTGAGCCTACAGGATAAAGACCTGCTTTGTGAGGATAATCTGTCACTATAACCTCATAGCAACTTCTAAGTCCTATAGCATATTCTAGTGGCTACACTGTAAAATAGCTTGACTCAATTCCTGAATTTGGCTAGATATGTACTAAATGACAACCAAGTACTTTGTTCTTTACTTTTAAAATGAGGTGCATCACTCTTGTAAGTTAGTCTCTTCTACATGACCAGCATGTAGTGGCAAATGAATGATTTCTGGGTGGAAGGAAAGAACAGTTTAAGGTTAAAAGATGGTTGCTACCAGTTTAAAGAACTACTGCCCTCAATCTAAAGAATAAGGGGAAATAGAGTACTCAAGCTAGAAAATAATTCTGTTGCTAATAACTGTGATGCTTGGAAAACAGCAGGAATCTGAAAGGTTTCCATAATTACTATTAGCCCTTATATCCATGTAGTGTGGGGTAATAGTCTCCTGTAAACGGTAGAACTCGCCGGGCTGGAGTGTAGTCATCAAACGCTTAAATGAGACTCAGTGACTGGTCTCCGCCCGGTTTTCACACCATCCCAGGACCGTAGCTTGCCATTGTCCCTTGATCTCGCTTTGGTTTGTTTAGGAGGCATGTGCTATGGAGGCGGTACAAGCTGTTGCAAGTTCATGGGGCGCTGTAAGAGCGGGCCACACCGGTTAGAGACACTTATCCCCCGCCTCTGCACTCCTGCCACCAGGTGCCCCTCAGCACGGCTATCTGCCCGTTGCTCACCGCGCCGGGGGAGCGTCCCTGAGTGATTCCGCTAGGAGCCGCGCAGCGCTGCTGGAGAAGGATGCGGCCGGGCAGGGAAGCGTTTAGGGGCCCGTGCGCCGGAGGACCAAGCTCTCTGCCAGCCGGGGGCTGCGCCTGCCAGCGTAGCGCGCACGCGCGCCGCCCTCGCACAGTTTGGCCCGGAAGCAGCCGGTGGGAGCCGCGCGCTGGTGTTGCCGTAGCGGCGGGGAGGATGCGGGGTGCCGGGATGGCTCGTACGGAGTGAGGCAAAGCCCGAACCTCCCACCCCCGGCTCCGCTCTGGCTTCAGGTTCCTTCTCTCTGCGCTGCGGCGGGCGGAGGCGGCGCAAGGAGAAGCCCATGGAGGGGAACCGGGACGAGGCGGAGAAATGCATCGAGATCGCCCGGGAGGCGCTGGAGGCCGCCAACCGCGACCGGGCGCTGCGCTTCCTCCACAAGGCCCAGAAGCTTTACCCGACCGAGACCGCCCGAGGTGAGGCCCGGACTCCCTCCGCTGCTGGCCGCCCCGCCATACTCCTCCCTTAGGCCGCGACCCACCGCCGCCCGGCTGCCACCCCCGAGGGGCCAGTGGGGCCGGAGTCCTGACCGAGCCGAGCCCCCCAGCCCTTGGGCAAACCCCAGACTAGCTCTCCTCGGCCTAGGGTTTCTGAGGCTCTATCTCGCCTGTTCGCTACTTTCCCTTTTCTAGGTTTGCCAAACACGATACCTTGGGTAGGGTCTGACCTCCGGAAGGGAGACACTAGTGACCTCTGGGCCAGCTTCACCCAGTGTGCCCTCTTTGTGGCTGTGCTTGTGAGCCCAGGTGCAGCCTGGTGATCAGAACATGGCAGTGGACTTTATGCCTGTGAAATCACTCACCTCAGATTTCAAGTGATATGCACAGAAAATTTCACGTGTGACTATACACTTGTGTGTGTATGCAGATGTGTAGGCCAAGGGGAGAGCTCTAGAAGTGAATGATTAGCTTGTTTGTTCAGCTGTATTCAGACTGGTCTGGCTGTACACATGTAGCAGGGAAACAGTAAGAGGTTTTTAACTGTTGAGAGATTGGCTGTTCGGGTATTTAAAAGGAGAAAGTGGAGTTGGGAAGAGAATCCTTTGCCTAGAATCAGGAATTGAAGTCAGCCCTAGACAAGCACAAGTTCAGCTTTGTTCTACTGCACTGGATCATAGACTCCTATTTCATACAAGTTGCCAAAGAGTATTTCCACCCAACAGCTAGACGGCCTGTGTCAACTGCCGGTGTCTAGTTGCTGTGTAGACATACCCTAAAAGGCTTGAAGAGCTAGTTGAAATTCAGAGAAGCACTTCACTAAAACACTTAATACTTAGCTAAAACAATTGGAAGAAATATGAATTTGATTTATCATGTTCTCTTTAGGGATGTAAAAAGTTAACTGGTAAGCCTTAACTGTTAACCCCAGGCTGGCTGGCAAGCCAGCCCCGGCGTCCCCGCGCTGGTTGGAATGGGCCCAGCCACTCCAAACAGTGGGATTGGCCCAAGCCACTTAATTGGTTAACTATTTAAATCAGCAGTTCTTAATCGGGTCAGAGGCCCCGTGGGGATCTGCAAGCAGGTTTCAGAGCGTCTGCCAAACCGGGCTGGCATTAGACTCATTGGGGCAGGAAGCCCTTGCTGTACTGACTCCATCACCTGGGGCTGAAGCCAGAGCCTGAGCAACTTAGCTTCACAGGACCCCCCACTTGTTGAAGGGCATCATGCAGTTGTCCTGCTTGGTTCCCCCTAATGCCAGTCCTGGCTTTTATATGCAGAAAAACAATAATTGTGGCACAGGTGGGCCATGGAGTTTTAATAGCATATTTGGGGGTGGGGGGGCTCAGAAAGAAAAAGAACCTCTGTTTAAATGACATACTTTTAATCATTTAAAGAGAACCCTAGTTCTCTTGTTGAAAGAATTTATTGTGGATTATTGTTTGCACTTTTAGCCACCAACATGGCTGAATTGGGGCAAACCATTACTGCAGATGTGCTTTATACCAGGATTCACTGCACTAGTACAAGTTGCTCTACTCCATTGTGAACTAGGTCTATACTAGGCTTTGGCCAGTTATACACTGGCATTTGAAAAAACATTAGCATCTTTCTAGCAGTTGTTTAAAAGATGGTTCTTTAGAGGAAACAATAGCATGGTTTCAGATTTCATTATCATTAGGGTCACTGCCTGTCTAAGGGTATGTCTTCACTACAAATGTTAAAGCGCTGCTGCTGCACCAGCAGCGGGAAAGAGCTCTTCCAGTGCTGTTAAAAAAACAAAACAAAACAACATTCCCACGAGGGAAGTAGTTACCAATGCTGGGAGTGCGGCTGGGAGCACTGTCTACACTGTCACTTCACAGCACTGAAACTTGCATCTCTTGGGAGTATTTTTCCACAGCCCTGAGCGAGAAAGTCTCAGCGCTGTAAAGTAACAGTGTAGACAAGGCCTTAGGGTCTTCTAGTCATGCTATGCCATCAGTTTATTCTAGATGTTAGTGCATGCAATGACTTGCTGAGTTTCCAGTCTCCACTTAAATTCCCTTTATTTTCTTCAAAGGATAAGTAAGTTTCCTTTTATTCTTTTTACTGAAATGAAGATTTCCACACAGAATTAAATACTGCAGCATAGGATATTTCAAATTAAAATTGCACTGTAGGGTGATGCTCCAAAAATATCAACTCTAGGTGCTGCAGGTTCCTACTGAAATATCAGATATATATTTACCAAACACTTTCCCTCTTCCTGTGCTTACCTGTTAAATTTTGTGAGCAAGCAAAAAGTAAGGGCTTACAACATCTGTGTTTTTTGTTTATTTGTTTTAAATTACAGTAGATAGCTATATTAGGGATTATTACGACAAGGGGAATCCATTGTCCCCTTATCTCTGAGCAGAGCCGTATGCAGAATTGATAGGTCACATACTTTGCCCCTCTTCCACTTTGCCTGTATGTCTTAAGTAAGTACTACCACAGGCCTGTGATAGTCCAAAACACTTGCCATGGCTTAGTTGGATGGCCTTCATGAAAATACCCTTTGCCTATAAAAAGGATTATTGGGCTGGAAGCCAGAAGACTGAGTTTCAGTCTCCTCTCTTACACTGACTAGAGTTAATATTATACATTTCATGGTCCCTGTGGCAGTGGTCACCAACTGTTGGATCACGATCGACTGGTTGATTCTGGAGACTCTCCAGTTCAATCGTGATCTCCAGTGGTGCAGTGGGGCTGCTGCTAAGGCAAGCTTATTGCCTACCCTGCCCCCACGCTGCTCCCAGAAGCTGCCATTGCGGCCTTGGGGGGTGGAAGGAAGCTGCATGCTGCTCCTGCCTGCAAGCATCACCCCCACAGCTCCCATTGGCCGGGTACGGAACTGTGGCCAATGGGAGCTGCGGGGGCAGTGCTTGCAGAGAAGGGTACTGCGCAGAGAGACATGCATATCGGGCCACATTGGCTGTTTCCAGGAGCAGTGTGGGACCAGAACCACCCAAGATAAGTGCTGCTCCTTTCAATGGGCAGGTTCTGAATGGCTCTGCAGCATTAAAACCAGGAGTAGCGTGAGTACAGCAGGCCAAGAAGCCTCCCAGAGCCAGCCCCCTCCTGCACCCAAACTCCCTTCCAGAGCTTGCACTACTTACCCCAACCCTCTGCTCACTATGAGCCCCCTCCACCACTGTGAACCCCTCAGCCCCAGCCCAGAGCCTGCACCCCCTCCCAAACCCAACTCACTGCCCCAGCCCAGTGAAAGTGAGTGAAGGTGGTGAAGAGCAAGTGACGGAAGAGGGGGGGATGGAGTGGACGGGTTTTGGGAAAGGGGCAGGGTAGATCCTGGATTGCCCTTAAATTCAAAAAGTGATCTTGGGTGTAAAAAGGTTGGAGACCACTGCCCTATGGTCTTATGCCCCTACTTTAGGAGGCAGGCAACAATTTCCATTTTTTTTATAGGTGAGGTTTCTGGGACTCGTGAAAGCCCACTTGTGGGAATACAACCTAAGACTAATATGGCAGACCTAAATTTCACCCACTTTGCCACACTGCCTCTCAGAATGAAGATGCCAAAAATGTGCTTGACTGTGATGTCTGTATAATGAACTTTTGCTGCATACCTTTCTTTGCAAAGTATTTGTTTCACTGCACAGAGTGGATGCTTAATGAGGCTATAATGTATAGGACCCTTATTTTATTCATTATGGAAACTGATACGTGTGTCATGAATGAAACAAGGCATTTTTCAGGTATCCAACTTGAGACACCTAAAGCCTGATTTGTTTGAGCACCTACAGTTCTATCTGAAGCCAATGAGAGTTGCAAATGCCCACTACCTATGAAATATCAGCCCCTGAAAGTATGTCTACAGACTCTACACTGCAGTGTGAACCCAGGGTTAGTGGGACTTGAGTAGCTGACTTGTAAGGGAACCTTGGGCTTGAGCATCTACATTGTATTTTACCCTAGGCTAAGAATTTTCTGACCCATGCTCAAACCTAGGGCTCTGTTGTCCACACTGCAGTGCACAGACCTGAGTCAAAGTAACCATATCCCAGAGTCCCAAGCACTCTCTCCCCGACCCCAGAAAATGTGGCCACTCTAGCCCTAGGACTGTGTTGCACTTTGGGAAGACTTTACTGCTGCCCTGTAGATTATTAGGAAGCAGGTCACTTTACAAAAGGCTTGATTGGTTCACTCTCCATTCAAACCCAGAAGGCTCTCTGATAATGTTTTTGCAGATTGCTAATCAGAAGAAAATCCGTTAACACTGACCTGAACTGCTGCTTTGCAAAGGAAGTGTGGCTTCCATTTTCAGTAGAGTGGATTGCAGAATTTTGGGATAGAGAGGACTAAGGAAGTTGTCCCAAGGAATTGTGTAATACTTCTAAATGACTCCTGGGACCTCAGTCAAGCTGGGCTGCATCTACCCTGCAAAGTCTTAGGGCTCAGACCCTTCAACCCTGTAAGGTCCTGGATCCGAGTCCTGGGTTAGCACAGTTAAAGTGCAGACACAAGTGGGGCTCATGCACAGGCTTAGATTGCAGTATAGACATACCCTAAGTGTCTTAAACTGGGTACTCACAAATTAGTGGGCTCTTCCAAAAATAGGGATAATATATCTCTATCTCACCAAGGTGTTGAAAAAAAATTGTGAGGTGCTATTACAGTGATGAGTGCAATAGAAAAGCCTTGGAGTAAAATTAAAACAAAAAAATCTATATTCAGGTCAGGATTTGGATGATGTGCAGTAGATAAGGAATGGAATCACATTGAATGATGAGGATAAAATGAAATATGGAATAGCTGTTTCATTATCAGAGTACCATTCCTTCTTTGCAGTGAATGAAGCAGGGGTCCTGTGGGAAAAATAGTATGTTATCACGTAATTTAAAGATAATGCACACATACACAAACAGGCAAAATTAAGATTTCATGGACGTTAGTTCTGGCTCTTCCTAACTCTAGTGCTTGATTTGAAACCTCAATAATGTTCTTTTGAAGTTTTTTGTTTTTTTTTTTTTGTATGGAATATACTATTTATATTCTTAATTATATTTGGACCATCAGGTGGATGCTCTAGAATCTTAGAAGATCTGGAAACTATTGAGAAGTGTTTGGGACTTTTTAGTATGTCTACACTACTGTTTTTTAGGAGTGCAGCTCCCTCTGTGGTAATAATGATGAAAATGCTAGTATAGACAGGCCTTAGATGTTTTTTGCTACTAAGTCATCCAAGCCACCACTGTGTGTTGTGACAGATTTTACAAAAGGGATGTAGAGAAGGTTTTAATAACATAAGGATGGCCATACCATGTCAGACCAATGATTCATCTAGCCTAGTATCCTGTCTTCAGACATGGCCAATGCCAGGTGCTTCAGAGGGAATGAACAGAACAGATAATCACCAAGTGATCCATCTCCTATTGCCCATTTCCAGTTTCCGGCAAACAGAGACTAGGGACGCTTCAGAGCATGGTTTTGCATGCATGTCCATCCTGGCTAATATTCATTTCTGGACCATGAACTTATCTAGTTCTTTTTTGAGCCCTAGGGGTTCTAGTTCTCTCTTCCCAGCCTCTTGGAGAGAACAGAGTTATTTAACGAAATAAAACTCCAACAAGCTTAAAAAGTGAGTGGAATCTTTTTCTTCAGGAATGTATAAAGCTTTGTGTTGTTGATAGTTTACAAAATTATGTAGCCTGCCATCTTGTTCTATAAGGTGACTTTTCAATAGCTCTGGCCTCTAAATTAGCCCCTTAAGTTAGGATAAAGTTGCTCCCCATCTATTGATGGGATAAATACCCACTGACTACTTGAAACCAAAATTTGAACAAGTCACAGTGCATCTTTCATTGCGTCTTAAAAATTGGCAAATTTGAGCTCTGTTGGAATTTAAAAGGAGGGAAGGATATTTAAGGGCCCAGTATGAGTATGCCCTACCACTAGTGTCAAATGAGTTCAACCTTGGGGACAGCTGTAGGGTAGGTCTTTAGACAATAATCAGTACTTTGAATTTCACTTATGAATTGATTGGGAGCTAGTGCAGAACGTGGAGCAAAACTGTATTGCTGTTGGCCCAGCCCAGGTTAGACGTGAACAGCCATGTTCTTGGTAGCTGAAGAGTCAGAGTGGCATTCAAGGATACACCTAAATAGAGGGCATTACAACTTTCTAGCCTGGAAGTGACAAAGGCATAAGAACTACGATGTGGTCCATTTCTGTCTTTGCTTGTCTCTCGTCACTGTAATATCTGAGCAGCTTTCAATCATTAACGGTATTTAATTTCTGTAGATTTAATAATATTTTATTTATTTAAGAACTTTATTCCCAAAGGATTCCAAAACACACACACCGATTTATCAATTGCAGTAGAACCTCTCTGATCTCACTTTGATAATTCTTACAAAAATCCCGTGTATCATCCTACTTTCCATGGAGTTAATGGCAAGTGGTATTGTAATGAAATCTCATATTTCTGACTTCTGGTATGATGTCCAATATGGTGATAATTAAATCTAAACAACACCCTTCAGAATAAGTCAAGTGCTTTAGTTTTTTTATCACGTGGGTTCATTTATGTGCTAATTTGCAAAATGAAGTAACCTGCAGTGGGTCTTGTAGTCATTGGAGTGAGCTAGCAGGTTTCTTTTGTATTCAGAGACTCTTATCCTCCACTGAAATGCACATCTTGTGGAGTGATTAGTCACAACTACGTAACAGCAGTCAGCAACACAACCATTCAGGACAGCAGTTTGTTAATACTTTATTTAACACTTTTTGTTTTTTGTGATGTATGCCTCTTTATAATTAGATATAATTATTAGAATCTTCAATATTAGTGTGTTTCCTTTGTGGTATATAAATATACAGTGGAATTAACTGTTGAAGATTATGCTTAAACCATATCTTAGCAAGCTTCTTACAGATTGCCATCTTCATTTCTCCAGACATTCTTAAAATATCCCAGTACAAGAAGTGTTACTGTTTGGAAAGTATGTTAATCAAGAAATTAGGTGTAGATCAGGAAAGGCTTGTTCCTCCAGTAAAAAGTACAAGCAGTATCTATAGATACAGTCAGGCATCTTGGCTTCTACAAAAGACATAGACCCAGATTCTGCCTTGCTTTTTGGCTGCTTTATGCCACCCTGCCAGCACAAAGCATTTCCAAAGTCCAAGGTGGTCAGTGGCTCTCAAACCTTTGTACTGGTGATCCCTTTCACATACCAAGCCTCTGAGTGCGCCCCCTCCCCCCAATAATTAAAAACACTTCTTTATATATTTAACACCATTATAAAAGGTGGAGGCAAAGAGGGGTTTAAGGTGGAGGTTGACTGCTCGCGACCCTCTGAGGGGTTCCGACACCCAGTTTGAGAACCCTGGTATAAGTGATCCTTCAGTGGCATACCGACAGCTACTGGTCATAATAGATCACATGATTATGGAATTTCACTCCTGCCCAAAGGGTTCTGAATTACAGCAGAGAAATTGTATGCAGCGTTGCTGTAGTTGAATCAGTCCAAGGATATGAGAAAAACAAGGCGGGTGAGGTAAATCTTTTATTGGACCAACTTCTATTGGTGAGAGAGATGAACTGAAGAGCTTTGTGTAAGCTTGAAAGCTTGTCTCTCTCACCAACAGAAGTTGGTCCAATAAAAGATTTACCAACAGTCCAGGGGCGACTCCAGGCACCAGCGCAGCAAGCGCGTGCCTGGGGCAGCAAACTGCAGGGGGCAGCCTGCTGGTCGCTGTGAGGGCGGCAGGCAGGCGGCTTTTGACGGCGCACCTGTGGGAGGTCTGCTGGTCCTGTGGTTTCAGCGGCAATTCAGCAGCGGGGATGGCGCGGCACCGGTGGACCTCTCGCAGGTGTGCCGCCGAATCCACGTGACCAGCAGACTGCCCGCTGCCTGCCATGCTTGGGGCGGCAAAACACCTAGAGCTGCCCCTGCAACCGTCCATTGGTTTGTGTTCAGTTCACATTTGGCAGGGTATCTCAGGCATAAGTGTTGGAAACTTAATATTGTTATAAAGAAAAACCATGTATTCTTCTGCAGAAATTGATGGCTTAAACCCCACAGTAGCCAGGGAAAGCTTCCTACTCGTTACAGTACTAGCAAATAAGTGAATGGATTTTTTATTTTTCAAGCCCTCCATATACATATCTTTTTAACAGACCATAGAAATGTCAGTGCCTGATGACTTCTGTTTCTGTGAATTTCTGCCTCTTTATTGGAAATGAAGGGTGTCTTTTGCATTCTTTTCAGCGCTCTGGGGATATATACTACTTTCACATGTCCTCACCATCCACAGTGTACCCTTCTTGGCATATTGCTTTTCTTAAGATTAGTGTCCTTCTAGATAAAGAAGATTGGCTGAGACTCATTTTTTCCTCCAAGAACCATTCCTTAATCTTCCATTGTGACATGACACACTTCTGCTCCTTGAGTCTCAGCACTTTGCCTTGTATAGCACTTCCAGTCCTTGGTTCAGGAAAAAGGGCAAAGAATTAAGCCCAAGATTTCTGTGTAAGTACCGTCATATCTGTTGTTGGGCCAGTCCTGCAGAGGTCCCTAGGAGATGAACTAAACACTAAAGAACCCATTTTACTAGTTCTCAGACTCTGTGTACTGCCGATGGTCTGTGGAAAGCTGATTCCTCCTTTCTCTTTTCAGGTACAGGCAGTCCTCAAACTTAAGACACAATTGATTCCTGAAAATTGCATCATAAGTCAAGAAGTCATAACTCGGAACCGCAGTCCACTCCATTGCGGGACCTGACGTCATAAAGTCAAAACCAGTTGTCATAAGTTGAATCAGGGTGTCAATTCAGAAGTGCTGTTTGTCATAAGTTGAACGTCACAAAGTTGAGGACTGCCTGTACTTATTCACACATTTAGGGCTTTCATTGCAAAGAGATGGATGGATGCCTGTAAAACCAGCTGGAAAGTGAGGAAGCAGCCCAGCTGTCTCCACTACTCTATGTTGCTACATTAGAAGAGAAGAAGGAGTGGAGACTGGGGGGCACGAGTTGACTAGTTACCAATTTCTAAATGCTTTCCCTTGTAAGCAATTGCTTGCTATAGTTGCTTCAAGAATTTTGTGTTTGTGAATAGAAGAGGTGAGGGGGGATCCATAAGACAATCACTTAAAATGTGAACCACATCTTAATGAAAACGTTTCAGGGCCCTTACCCTAATAGGTCTCTTCCATCTGCAATGTGTATTATGATATTATGGTTATACTGTCTCTTTACAGTTTTGTTGGAAGCAATTATGAAGAATGGAAGTGCTGCTGGGAGTGCTCCGTACTGCCAAAAGCCAGCAAATGGCAATGATCAAAGTAAGCCTAGTAGCACAAAGGACAGCAGTGCATCTGCTGCAGGTGAAAGTGGAAAAGGCTACACCAAAGATCAAGTGGAAGGAGTACTCAGGTATTGACTTACATAAGCAAATCACCTCTTGTATCACATGCATGTGGATATTATTCACTTAAGCTTCCAGGTAAAGAATCTAAAGAAGTATCTCCTAGATCTAGCTCACCTTTAGGGTAGAGATGCTTGTACTGAATGGAGACTTCTTCCTTTTTTTTTTTTTTTTTTTTTGAATAATACAAATTGTGATGTACATTCATTCCTTGTGAGAGTATTGTACAGATCTACATTGCAAATATCCCTACCTGTTACAAAATCCAAGGTAGTTATTGAGGAACTGTCATGGCAAAATGACTGACTGTGGAAGTCCAGAATGCAGGCAGCGAGCAACACATACAGTAGAACACCAGAGTTATGAACTGTCCGATCAACCACACACTTCATACAAGGCAGTGTTTCTAACTTAGATATTTATAAGGTGTCTAAAATATACTTCTTCAAAGTGAGACTAAAAATCCAGGGGTTACAACTGTGAGGAAAAGTATTAATACATTCACAGCTAACATTAAAATTTTCAGGACAATCACACTATGCACATAGGTTTTAGATTAATTTGAATATTAAATCAGCTCGTTACTGGAGGGAGTTGTGTCTGAGGAACCCCTTGACTAAATGACCTCAGCTTGGACTACTAATTCTACCCCTGGGCCTAATATAGCACAGCAATTTTATAGTGGAAGAGTAGACCCACCACAGTTAAGGTTGCACCTTGATTTTCATTCTGTCAAGATTAATCTAAAAGACAGAATTTTTTGAGTATCATTTTAAAATTTTCCTTGTAGCTTGAGCAATGATTGCTTGGTATTTTTTTCACCTTTATGGCAATTTGTGGGGGAGAAATGATCACTGAGACCTGCTATAAGAGTTTTTAAAAGGGCCACGTGACCTTTGGACCTTTTTCCCCCAAGGACAGCACTTTGAGGGATGAAAACAATAGTTGTCCATTTTGGTTTGTGTAGATTGGATAAATTCTCTTAGAAAGTAAAAACATTGTTTTTTTTAACATAAAACGTAAGTTACCGTTTTGACTTTTGGCAGTATCCTGCACATTAGTCAGTATCAACTGTATGCCAGTGTTTAGAATAGGGCTCCCTGTTAAAGATTTGTTTCCTGAAGCTCAGTAACCCCTTTGATCATACCGACGTTGATAAAAGTTGCTTTTTTTGGTTACACCCAGTCCCATTGTTCAGAAAATTAGTGTGGAACACGCATCATGATTAGATTGCCCTAGTGCTGCTGCTTACTGGAGTTTTTCATCATCTTTCTATTTAATGTCATTTTCTTTGACAATACTTGTAACAAAAAATGTGAGTGTGCACGAGGATTTTAGAGCACTTGAAATCTCACCTTGAAAGCAAAGCTTCCAGTTTCAAACTTCCAGAAGGAGCCCCTACAGAATGCAGGCAGCGAGCAACACATACAGCAGAACACCAGGATTATGAACTGTGCAATCAACCACACACTTCATTTAGAACCAGAAGTACGCAATCAGATAAATATAGTATAGTACTGTTAAATGTAAACTACTAAAAAGAAGGAAACATTTACCAAAAAAAAAAAAAGATTGTTTCTGTTCTTGTTTCATTTAAATTAAGGTGGTTAAAAGCAGCATTTTTTGTCTGCATAGTAAAGTTTCAGAGTTGTATCAAGTCAATGTTCTGTTGTAAACTTTTGAAAAAACAACCATAACATTTTATTCAGAGTTACGAACATTTCAGAGTTATGAACAACCTCCATTCCTGAGGTGTTGTAACTCTGAGATTCCACTGTATGGAGAAAGCTGCCAAGGGCAAGACCTGAACTCACAGTATGTGGGTGCTGCCGATGTTCAATGGCCAGAGCATGTTGCTTTGAGTCACCCATTAGTAATTCTAACATCGTGCTCTGTGCAGGCACTTGAAGCGTGACCTTTAAGAACATAAGGCACAAATCAGAAGGGACCCCAGAGCTGCCAAGTATCATTGCAAGCAACCACATCATACAATCGCACTCATAAACGTGTCCAGCTCTCCCTTAAAACTAATTAATTTGTTAGTGCCCACAACTCCTTTTGGGAGGCTGTTCCAGAACGTCATTCCTCTGTTGGTTAGAAACCTTCTACTTTCCAGCCTGCATTTGTTCATAGCCAGTTTATACGCATTTGTTATTGTATCAGCATTGTCATTTAGCTTAAATAGCGGTTTACCCTTCCCCGACCCCACCAATGTATTTATATAGAAAGCAATCATTCATATCTTCTCTTAGCCTTCTTTTTTGCTAGTAAACAAATCAAGCTCTTATCTCCTCTCATAAGACAGGCCCTCTATTCCCCTGATCTTCCTAGGTAGTGCTTCTGCATCTGCAACAAATGGGTTTGCTGCATTGGTTTTCATCAGTGTTTCACTAGTATTGTTGGTAGATAAAATATAAACAAGCACTGAGGTGCTGTTTTTAAATTTCTTCCATATACACAAGGGATGTGGCTCACCAAAAAGCTAGCATTACACCTTAGCTATAGAGCATTGCATGATAGTGCAAACAAGTTGCTCAATGGGGAGAAGTGTAAGATGCAATAACTCGCTGTAGATTGCATAAGTACTAAGTGATATGCTATGAATAGTAAGAAATGTTGAAAAGAGAGCTACTCGTTCAGCGCAGAAGTTTGAAATCTAACATACTGAGAAGCACTTCTCTCATGAGCTGAAATGTATTTGAAAATACGTTATTTTTTAAAATGTGTGCATTTCTTGGTAATAATGATCATCTTGTTCAAAATGTACATAGTGACAGTAGTATAAGAGCCAAATGCAGGACAGATCAAACCAGCTCCCTCCTGTTTTAATACCATCTCCACCTCAAAACCTCTACTTTACTCTACTACAGAAGCTCTACTCACAGCTGAATTTACAGTAAACAAACATAACAAAGAAAGGAAGGGGCCATACAGCAGTGGGAGAAGCTTGGTTTTCCCCCGGCCCACCTGGGTTTTAATTTTTAGTATAGACACACATGCCATTCTCCCAATCCCACAAAACTATAATAAGGTCCTGGACAGGGTTACAACTTTTAGGAATGAGAATTGCTTGAAGATGGTGTGACGCTGGGATGGGCCACGCTGAGAATGTTACACTCGGGGCAGACTGCAAGAAACAGGCATACAATACCCCCAGACTGTTGGTTTGTTCTGCAATTAGAGTCACCAAACCAGTATCAGAGAGTTCTTCTTCGAGTGCTTGCTCATATCGATTCCAATTAGGTATGCATGCGCCGCATGCATGTTCATCGGAAGATTTTTACCCTAGCAACACTTGGTGGGTCGGCTGGGCGCCCCCTGGAGTGGCGCCGCTATGGCACCAGATATATACCCCCTGCCGACCCAACCATCCCTCAGTTCCTTCTTACCGCCCGTGTCGGTCGTTGGAACTGTGGAGTGCGGTTTTACTGACCTCCACCTCCCTAGCTACTCGTAGTTCTCTAGTTTTTGTGTATATAGTTCAAAGTTATATAGTTATAGTTAATTCTTATCGTTCATAGTTAATGTTAAGAGGGGTTCGGGGATTAGCCCCTACTCCGCACCCAGTGCCGGGGCCCTTGCCCGGTTCACCGGGTTTCAAACCGTGCTCGGCCTGTCACAAGCCGATGCCAGCAGGAGATCCACATGACTCCTGTCTTAAGTGCCTCGGAATCTCACCTGGCAGACAAGTGTCGCATTTGCAAGGCCTTTAAGCCGAGAACAAAAAAGGAGCAGGACTTTCGGCTAAAACAGCTCGTCATGGAAGCGTCTCTTACCCCTTCGCTTTCAGCACCGAGTGCTGGACAATCGGTGGGCAGAAGCACCTCCTCGGCACTGGACCACGCCGGTACTGCCAAGGCCTCTCGGCACCGGCCGTCGGCGGCACCGAAGTTGACTTGGCACCCCTCCCTCTCCCAGAGGTCGAGAGAACCTAAGACTCCGGCTGCTTCTGTGCCACCTGCACCACAGCCAGAGAGCTCGTCTAAGTCAGGTTGCCCGGCACCAACACCTGTCACAGCACCGACAACGTCAGCACCTTCGATTCCGGTCCCACAAGGGCCGTCGAGTCCGGTGCCTGTCAGCTCCCTGGCGCGAGCCATGGTTGAACTTACTATTCCATCCACGCCGAAACATTCTCAATGGTGTGGGATCTGATTGCCATGACAGAGTCGACACTGCCTCAACCCCCGGCACCGCCGGTGCGGGTAATACAGTCTATCGGCAAGCCTGCCTTGATAAGACCATCCTCTGTTGGCACAGCAGAGTGGCACTGTTCACAATCACGGTCCCACAGACGTTCTAGGTCCCATCAGCGCTCCCGCTCCTGGCACCACTCACAGTCCCGGCACCGTTCTCCTCCTCAGTACCGGTCGCACTCACAGCACTGTTCAGTATCCCGTTCGCCGGCCCGCTAATCTTGGCACCACTCCAGCTCCCGTCACTGCTCCAGGCACCGTGACTCCCGTAGCTGCTCCCGACGTCAAGCCTCAAGATCTCGGTTGACCTCCTGGCACCACTCCGGTCACAGGTCCCGATCTCATTCCCGGTACCAGTATGCCTCCCGGTACCGGTCCCCGGTGCTGAGTAGAGCAAGATCCGCTAGAGATAGAGACTCTGCCCAGGGCTTTTCAGCCCCTCCATGGCCATCCAGACACACATCAGTGTCGTCCCATGCGGACAGCTCTTGTGCACAGGACCGCAATTCCGATGTGCCCACCAGAGTCAGTGGTCATTCTGGACACTTTGGGCATACCAGCAGGCCCAGGGCGTACCAGTAGTTCCATCCCGCTCTGTCCCATCAGAGCACTGAATGCCAATGGCGACAGTTAGCCGTCCCCCTCTGACTGCTATGGAGGAAGCCCCAGTTCACCCACCGGACTCCCAGGTTCCACTGGAGCAGGAGGTCGCCCAAGAGCAAGAGGCCACACAGGACCCGCTCTTCCCCTGCATCTCCTCTTCCTCTTCTCCAGATGAGGCGGTGGCAGGAACATCCTCCTCGGGCCCTCCTCCAATCGACTTGAGAGCCCATCAGGACCTCCTTAGGAGGGTAGCACTCAATATGAACCTCCAGGTGGAGGAGGTCCCGGAGGTAGAGGACCCTGTAGTGGACATTCTGTTGGCTGATGCCCCCACCAGAGTGGCCCTACCGTTTATTCGGACCATCCAGGCCAATGCCGATACTATATGGCAGTCTCCAGCCTCTATCCCTCCTGCAGCCAGGGGAGTCAAGCATAAATACATGGTGCCCTCTAAAGAGTACGAGTACTTGTATGTCCATCCTCGTCCCTGCTCACTAGTCGTTCAGTCTGTTAATGAGAAGGAACACCATGGCCAACAGGCGCCAGCCCCGAAATCGAAGGAGGCTAGGTGAATGGACTTACTCAGCTGCAAAGTGTACTCGGCAGGTGCCCTACAGCTCCGGGTGGCAAATCAACAAGCCCTGCTTAGCCGCTATAATTATAACACCTGGGCAGTGGTGGGTAAGTTTATGGAGCGACTCCTGCCAAGAGTTCGCTCCCCTCTTGGAGGAAGGGAAAAAGGTGGCCAGAACTTCTCTCCAGGCTTCGTTGGATGCAGCTGACTCAGCAGCTAGGACTCTGGCCTCAGGTGTTGCCATGAGGTATCTCATGGCTTCAGGTTTCAAGCTTCCCACCAGAGCTCCAGTATACCATTCAGGACTTGCCATTTGATGGTAAAGGTCTGTTGTCGGAAAAGACTGACCCCAGGCTGCAAAGCCTAAAGGACAACAGGGTCATAATGCGCTCTCTTGGCATGCATACGCCGGTGACCCAACACAAGCCTTTCCGTCCCCAGCCTCACCGCCTATACTCTGCGCCTAGACAAAGACAGGACTTTGGCAGGCGGCATGGCCGAGGTGGTCGTAGACGACAGTCAGGACCCCAGTGGGGCCAAAATCAAGGTCCCTCAAAACCACCAGCAGGATCAAAAATGAACTTTTGAAGGTGCACCCAAGGGTGGCGTACCAGTTACAGGCCAGGATCCTTCTCCTCCCTTCTCCAACTGTCTCTCCTACTTCCTCCTGGCGTGGTCCCAGTTAACTTCAGATCGCTGGGTCCCACACACGGTGGAGTATGGGTACCACCTCCAATTTATTTCAACCCGTCCCTCTCACCCTCCAGTCCCGTCCCTCTTCAGGGACTCCTCTCACAAGCAATTCCGCACCTCTTTCAAGAGGACGCTCCTCGCCATGGGAGCTGTAGAGGAGGTACCAAAGGACGAAAGGGGCAAGGGGTTTTACTCCCGTTATTTCCTAATCCCCAAGTCGAAGGGAGGTCTGACCTATCCTAGACCTGCGAGGACTCAACCAGTTTATGATAAAGTTGAAGTTCTGCATGGTATCCCTGGGGACTGTTATCCCGTCCTTGGATCCTAGAGACTGGTATGCTGCCCACACAGGAGGTACCTCCGCTTCATAGCCAACCGTCAGCACTTCCAGTTTACAGTCCTGCCGTTTGGCCTTTCTACAGCCCCAAGGGTATTTACAAAGTGTATGGCCGTAGTCGCCGCCTATCTCCGCCGACCTCAGATACACGTTTTTCCGTATCTGGACGATTGGCTCATCCGAGGGGCCTCCGAGACACAAGTCACCCAGCATGTGGGCATTGTCAAAGACCTATTCACATGTCTAGGCCTGATGATCAATATAGAAAAATCCACTCTGGTTCCCACGCAGAGGTTAGACTTCATAGGAGCTATCCTGGACTCCAGTCTAGCCAGGGCCTGCTTACCACAGGCGCGGTTTTCAGGCGATGAGCAACAATCATCCCGAGGTCTACAGAATTTTCCCGACGACCTCGGCTCGCACTTGTCTCGGTCTCCTGGTCACATGGCTGCCTGCACGTTTGTAACCAAATACGCCAGCTCCGCGCTCGTCCTCTCCAAGTTTGGCTCAACTCGGCTTATACCGCCCCGGGCAGGGACCCAATAGACACGATAGTCACCATTCCCCCGAGCACCCTAGGCTCCCTAGAATGGTGGCTAAAACTCCCTCCCTGGTGTGTGTACAGGGATGCCGTTCCATCCGCCCAAGCCTCAATGTCCTGACGCACGGACGCCGTCATCTCTCGCTGTGGGGTGCTCACCTTGATCACCTTCGTACTCAAGGCCTCTGGTCTTCTCAGGAGCTGCATTACACATAAATGTCCGAGAACTGAGAGCAGTCCACCTGGCGTGCCAGGCGTTCCCAGCAACATTAAAGGCTCGTTGGTGTCTCAGTGTTTTACAGAACACAACGGCCATGTACTACATAAACAAGCAGGGGGGACATGATCCTCCCCCTTTTTGTCAGGAGGGCCAATTTTCCAACTCTTGGGACTTTTGCATAGCCACTCGATAGACTGTGTAGCACCGATCCTTTCTCCCAGGCGTTCGGAACACTCTGGCGGATCGACTCAGCAGGTCCTTCCTGTCTCACGAGTGGTCGATCCGCCCAGAACGTTATTCATTCTGTTTTCCAGAAGTGGGGATTTCCCCACATAGACCTGTTCGCTTCCCGCGCGAACAGGAAATGCCAGATGTTCTGCTCCTTCCAAGGTCTACTCCCGGGATCGATCTCAGATGCTTTCCTGATGCCGTGGAAGAGCCAGCTGACTTTATGCCTTCCCACTGTTCAAGGCTGGTTCACAAGGTCCTGCTGAAACTCGCAGGGACAGAGCGCGCATCATCATGATCTGGGCGCTCCAGCGACTTGTGGCCCAGGCAGCACTGGTACACCACGTTGCTCGACCTGTTGATAGCCAATCCAATTACCCTGCAGCTCCACCCAGGGACCTCATAACTCAGGACCACGGCAGACTTTTGCCACCGGACTGCAGGCTCTTCACCTCACGGTGTGGCTGCTGCGTGGCTAAACCAGTCAGAGTTACGTCTCTGATGCGATCAGTGACAAGTTCTCCTGGGTAGCAGGAAAGCCTTCCACCCGGGTCAACGTATCTGGCCAAGTGGAAGCGTTTCTCCTCCTTGCCTGGTGCGAAATGCTGTAATCTTACTCCCACTGAGGTCTCGATTCCCTCTTTTTGGACTACCTCTGGTCTCTCAGTGATAACAGCAGGGCCTAGCAGTATTCATTCATTGAGGGTACACTTTCGGCAGCCATCTCTACCTTCCATCCCAGGCGAAGGTGGTCGTTCCGTGTTCTCACACCTATTGTTTCGAGGTTCTCAAGGGCTTGGAGCGCTTACAATTACCCTTAATCAATACACCGCCCAGCCCCGACCTGGGACCTCAACCTGGTTTTAACCAGACTTATGTCTCCCCATTCGAAGCCGTTAGCAACCTGCTCGCTACTTACCTGTCTTGGAAGACAGCTTTCCTCATAGCCATTACATCGGCCAGACGAAGTGTCTGAGCTTAGGGCTCTTACGGTGGATCCCGCCGTACCTGTGTTCCACAGGGGAGGACAAGGTGCAAGTTGCGACCACACCCAGCATTCCTCCCTAAGGTGGTTTCGGCTAATTTCATGTTAACCAGGACATCTTTCTCCCGGTCTTCTTCCCGAAGCCACACTCAACGTGATGGGCGAGCACAATTGCACTCCCTGGACTGTCCGTAGAGCGCTCGCATTTTATATTGAGCGTGACAAAACCACTTTCGTAAATGCCCCAACTCTTTGTCGCGGTAGCAGACATGCGAATTGAAAGGCCTACCTGTTTCCTCTCAGAGGATTCTCATCTGTGCGGTGACGGCGTGCATCCGCACTTGTTATGATTTGCTCATTATTCCCCCAAGCCACATCACACGCATTCTACCAGGGCTCAGGCTCATCTGCCAGCCCTTCCTGGCTCGTGTACCTATCCAGGAGATATGTCGGCGCAGCTACCTGGTCTTCGGTCCACACCTTTGCTTCGATGTTATACACTGCTGGTTCAACAGTCCAGAGATGATGCAGCCTTTGGCTCAGCAGTTTTTGCATTCTGCAACATCTCACTCCGACCCCACGCCTAGGAAGGGCTTGGGAAATCAACCTAATTGGAATCGATATGAAGCAAGCACTCGAAGAAGAAAAGATGGTTACTCACCTTTGTAACTGTTGTTTCTTCGAGATTGTTCTTCGAGATGTGTTGCTCATATCCATTCCAAACCCACCCTCCTTCCCCACTGTCGGAGTAGCCAGCAAGAAGGAACTGAGGGGCGCTTGGGTCGGCAGGGGTATATATCTGGCGCCATGGCGGCACCACTCCAGAGGGCTCCCAGCCGACCCACCGAGTGTTGCTAGGGTAGAAATCTTCCGACGAACGTGCACGCGGCGCACGCACACCTAACTGGTATAATATAGTGAGAGATTACTGCAAACCCAATTCACCATATATGAGGTTCTACTAATCCCAAAGGATCAGACATTTAGCCCCAGGTCAATATGAGTGTCTCATCTTACCCAAATGTCATGCTGTCAGCCTATCCTTAGTAAACTAACTAAAGACTTACTAATAAAAGAGAAGAAAGTTATTGAATTGTTAAAAGATTATATAGATTACAAATGCTTGAAGGAGCACTGCAGAACACCTAGAATGGTTCTGTGGATTACCAGAGACCCACAGAACACATTTATTCTAAACTGTTTTTATACACTTTTTAAAACCTCTTTAACAAGGAATTAATTGTAAAGCATGTTAATCCTTCCTGTTCCTTTCAGTGGTGTCAAGTGTGGTTGTGCAGCTGTCTCTGGCAGCCCCAGAAGAGGAGTCTAAGAAACACAGAAATGTTATATTTTACATCTTTTTTTAATAAAGCAATTTAAAATGCGTAAAGGTTCCAGGTTTTATACTCTTAAAAAAAATATAAAAAGCCTTAGCACAAATAGGTTGCTCAATACCTACAATTTCCTGCTGTGATTAGAAATGTTGCTACAGTTGAGATGCATTCTTGGGAAGAATTAGTTAAGTATTGCATTTTTTGCTGTGTCTTGTGTTCTTTCATTCATACAAGAGGAAAGCTTGGAGGAAGAGTCCTTAATCTGAATTGGAACTGTGCCAGTCCCTGAGAGTGATGAGATAATAGCAACAAGAATTTTACCAGACAAGATTAAAATTTACTGTAATTGCAGTGTACTTGAATTTAGAAATGTGTTCAGGCAATTTTTGGCTTACTTTCTATTGATCCAAAACTATACAGCAAAGACTGCAAGTCATGGGGCCCTATTGAAGTCCAGTCCAATCTTTCTTTGTCTGCTTCTGCAAACTCAGTGAAAAGAGAGAGACCATTTTGCAGTCTTACTGTAGAGAATGATCCAGAACATGGATGAAAGGGTTTAAATAGATAATGTCACAAACTATTGTCACTGCTTAAGTTAAAAAACAAGCTGAAAATGGAAGTATGAGCATTCATCATGGATTAAAACCAAAAAACAAGCAAAAAAATTGGAACATTTATTTAATTAGGTTGTTAGAAATGTGAAGTTTTCAGCAATCATGTTGACTTCTAAACCAGTGGCTCTCAGCCTTTCCAGACTGCTGTACTTCTTCAGGAGTCTGATTTGTCTTGCATACCCCCAAGTTACACCTCATTTAAAAACTACTTGCTTACAAAATAAGACATAAAAGTAACAGCACACTGTTACTGAAAAACTGCCAACTTTTTATTTTTACCATATAATTCTAAAATAAGTCAACCGGAATATAAATATTGTACTTACCTTTCAGTGTATAGTATATTTAGAAGTATAAGCAGTCGTCTGTATTAAATTTTGGGTTTGTACTGACTTTGCTAATGCTTTTTACGTAATCTGTTGTAAAACTAGGCAAATATCTAGATGAGTTGATGTTCCCCGTGGAAGACCACTGTATACCCTCAAGGGTACGCATACCCCGATTGAGAACCACTATTCTGAACAGTGCAAGCTAGAAGCTGCAATATTTGGCTTTCAAGAGAAAACTGACAGAGGAAAACCCTTCTAGGCTTTATGGAAAAGTTCCTGCAGCAGTTATAAATTGGTCAGGCATCAAAGTGTCCACCTGATTTAAAACGGTCCTGTGAGGGAGTGTCAGCTGTGATATCTGCAAAGTCCATCAAAGAACTCCATGAAATCTCTCAGAAAAGCAATCCCACTCTTCACCTCACTACCCTCTCTCTCTCTCTGGGTGTGACAATCAGACTTCAGAGGAACATGAATCGTACATCTGTTTTGTTTTTTACTGATGTGAAGTGTTATTTGGATACTATTAACCTTAACAAGAAAGACTAAATTACTTAGAGTTAACTTGTGAAACAGTTGATGTGCTAGTACAGACATCTTTGGTTTTGGACAAGTGTTTTGCAGTTGGTAATGTACAGTTTTTAATTTCTCTGTTCACCTCATAGGCCTGGTCTACACTATGCGTTTAAACCGATTTTAGCAGCATTAAACCGATTTAACGCTGCACCCATCCACATAATGAGGCCTTTTATATCGATATAAAGGGCTCTTTAAACCGGTTTCCGTACTCCTCCCCGACGAGAGGAGTAGCGCTGAAATTCTATCAGAGCTCCGTTACAGAAGACGAAATGCCAAAGCATTTGAAAAAATCTCCAGGCTATGATACAGAGTCCACAGCACAGTGCTGCGTGACAAGCGTAACGGAAAGCCAAAGAATCAAATGGACGCTCATGGAGGGAGGGGGAGGGGTACTGAGGACTCCAGCTATCCCACAGTCCCCAGCAGTCTCCGAAAAGCATTTGCATTCTTGGCTGAGCTCCCAATGCCTGTAGGGTCAAACACATTGTCCGGGTGGTTCAGGGTATATCTCGTCAATTTACCCCCTCCCCCCGTGAAAGAAAAGGGAAAAAAATCGTTTCTTGACTTTTTTTCAATGTCACCGTATGTCTACTGCATGCTGCTGGTAGACGCGGTGCTGCGGCAGTGAACAGCAGCATCTCTCCCCTCCTCCCTCTGGCAGACAGACAGTACAATAGGTGCTATCCGTCCTCATCATCCCGTGAGTGCTCCTGGCTGGCCTCAGGTGAGGTCGGCCGGGGCGCCTGGGTAAAAATAGGAATGACTCCCGTCATTCCCAGTAGATGGTACAGAACGGCTGGTAACCGTCTTCATCATAGCAACTGGGGGCTGAGCTCCATCAGCCCCCTCCTTTCATGTGTAAAGAAAAGATTCTGTACTGCCTGGACTATCATAGCAGCAGGATGCTGGGCTCCTCTCCCCCACACCATTTAATGTCCTGCCTGGACTATCATAGCAGCTGGAGGCTGCCTCCCCCTCATTTTATCTCACTAAAAAGTCAGTGTTTCTTATTCCTGCATTCTTTATTACTTCATCACACAAATGGGGGGACACTGCCAACGGTAGCCCAGGAGGGTTGGGGAGGAGGGAAGCAACGGGGTGGTTGTTGCAGGGGCACCCCTAGAATGGCATGCAGCTCATCATTTCTGCAGGATCTGACACGGAGCGGCTGTGCTCTCTCTGATACACTGGTTCTCTAGTACACTTGCCCCATATTCTAGGCAGGACTGACTCTATTTTTAGATACCATAAAGAGGGATTGACTCCGGGGAGTCATTCCCATTTTTGTCTTTGCGCCCCCGGCCGACCTCAGCCAGGGGCACCCATGACAGCAGCAGACGGTACAGAACGACTGATAACCGTCATCTCATCATTTTACCAATGGGCATGGCAGACGGTACAGAACAACTGATAATCGTCTCTGCTATCTTGCAAAGGCAAATGAATGCTGCTGTGTAGCGCTGCAGTACCGCCTCTGTCAGCAACATCCAGTACACATACGGTGACAGTAAAAAAAAGGCAAAACAGGCGGGTTCCATGGTTGCCATGCTATGGCGTCTGCCAGGGCAATCCAGGGGAAAAGGGCGCGAAATGATTGTCTGCCGTTGCTTTCACGGAGGAAGGAATGAGTGACGACATTTACCCAGAATCACCCGCGACACTGTTTTTGCACCATCATGCATTGGGATCTCAACCCAGAATTCCAATGGGCGGGGAGACTGCGGGAACTATGGGATAGCTACGGGATAGCTACCCACAGTGCAATGCTCCAGAAATCGACGCTAGCCTCGGTACATGGACGCACACCACCGAATTAATGTGCTTAGTGTGGCCGCGTGCACTCAACTTTATACAATCTGTTTTACAAAACCGGTTTATGTAAAATTGGAATAATCCCGTAGTGTAGACTTCAGTTATTCACTCCAATTTAAGGTTTCGCACTGCCGGTAATACAGTATAACATTTTTAGAAAGTCTCTTGCTACAAGTCTATAATACATAACTAAACTACTGTTGTATGTAAAGTAAATAAGGTTTTTCAAAAATGTTTAAGAAAGCTTCATTTAAATTAAATGCAGAGCCCTCCAGACTGGTGCCAGGACCTGGGCAGTGTGAGGGCCACTGAAAATCAGCTCATGTGCCCGCCTTCGCACCCATGCCATACGTTGCCTACCCCTGCTTTAAAGGAAACAACGAATTCAGAAATTAAGCAAAGCTTTTGTGGTCATTGTGCCTAAGCACGGACTTCATTACTTAAACAAGGAAAAGTGATCCCAAATGAGACACCACTTGATCAAATCTGTGATCTCAACAGTACCTTATAAAAATGGTCTGGCCTGACTTTTTAGGCTAGTTATACTTTTAATTGTAAATTCCCTTTCCTGTATAAAATTTTTTCATTTCATGAGCGAGCCAAAGGTTTTGCTTACCTTTTACCTATTCAGCTT
The DNA here is from genome assembly GCF_003597395.2 of Chelonoidis abingdonii. Lineage (NCBI taxonomy): Eukaryota > Metazoa > Chordata > Testudines > Testudinidae > Chelonoidis > Chelonoidis abingdonii. Next base: position 36,555,494 of record NC_133773.1, read on the forward strand.
GGTGGTGATTGTTAGGGCTGGTCTTCGCACAGTTTTGGAGCACTATGGCAGTATCACTTTAGAAACTGGCATATTTAAAGCAATACAAATTCCTAGTGTGGATACACTTACAGACCAGTGTGAAGGTGCTTATTTTATTCCCATACATTATAGTATTATGAAACCCCTAAAAGCAAACTTTAGTCTGTAATGGTAGTGTTAGCCATCTTGCTAGTCAGGAGGTCCCCTACTTGGGTGATTTATTATTTAATTTCTGGCATTAACTTTTCTATTTTTTTGCTTGCACCAAGTTTTCACCCAAATGTCAATGTATTGCAACATTGGCAAAAGCCCCTGCTAGTTTTAGTTATACAGGAGAATCCTGCAGTTCCAAAAGTACTTTACTTATGTTTCTGAACTCACTACCCCTCCGCCCCATAATTAAGTTTTGGATTTAAAATTAATGTCCTGCTTTTGATCAAACCTTCCTGTTCCCATGGATTTAAGGGTGTGTCTCTGTCCCCTGTGGCTTCGTCTCCACCTTATTTCTGCATGTTTTAAAATGCAGCAAATTTATTACATCATTGTCCTGATATTACTGTTTCCTTGTTGGGGTAAAACAAAGTTTAAGTGTCAAAGTTGTTAAAGCTTTGTGTAGAGTTAATGCTAGGTTTAAGCATTAGGTCATCTTGTTCAGGCAATATAGGATTAGTGCTATTATTATTTATTATTTCTTTGGATTTATGCAAACAGTTTATAGAAGTAAAATAGGTTTCTGGATCCACGTGTTCCTGTCTATAAAAAAAATATCTCACATTGTTGCTTAAGTGCAATTTTTGCTTCTCTGAAAAGTGATTTTTGAATGGCATTGTGAGGTGGTATTTGATATTTCTACCACTGATATCCAAATCAAATCTTCTGTTTATATATTAAAACATATTGGTCTTATTACGCATCCTGCTAAATCAAATTGGATTATTCTGATTCATGGCACCAATTAGCAAAAAAGATTCTCTGACTCTGTGGAAAGCTGTATTTGGTAAGCAGAACAGAATCCAGTTCCCTCTTTTACAGTTGGAATAGCTTCATAGCATAAAAAGGAGATCAAAAAAGTGTAATCTCTGAGTACAACAAAATAAAGTGTACACAGTAAAATAACCTTTGTGCAAGAAGGTGCAATTTTTATAAATTAAATTTCTAGAATATCTTTAGTTATATAAATATACTAATTTGATATCTGGCAGTGACTTCTCTGTTTGTAGTTAAGTTTAACTGTTATATTTAGATCTTTCTTGAAATCTTTTCACTTATTCTTTTTTCTGCAGCATAAAGAAAAGTAAAAATTATTATGAAGTACTTGGAGTGTCAAAAGATGCAGGTGAAGAAAGACTTGAAGAAGGCTTACCGAAAGCTTGCTTTGAAATTTCATCCAGACACAAAACCACGCACCTGGAGCAACAGATGCTTTTAAAAGTAAATCAAAAAAAAAATCTACAATTAAACTTTGTACAGGGAGAAAGCCTTTTAGAATATAAGGGGCCCATCTACTGTACAGAACTAGCTGCGTTAAAACATAGTGGTTTAGTACTGATTAATCCTATCTGCATAGAATGGACCAAGCAACAGTTTGTTGTGTAGGTCAGAAAAGGCCCTTAAATAACTACTTTTTCAGAAAATGATTGGTCATATGTATAAATTAAGGGACATCTCAATGTATACATGTAAATAAGACAAAATGGTTAATTTAATATGAAGACATCTTATATGATTATGCATACTATGCCATAACAACATTTACATATTTATCATTGCTTTTGGTCCATGGGGCATTTGTAGTAATAAGGGCTCCATAGCTCAAGAACAGTACTTACTGGTGGTAGCTGTTACAAAACTATGTTTTCAGATATTTCTATCTTGTAGCATCCTAGCTAAAAAAAAATGCAAAATCAAAAACAGATTTGCATTATTTAGTATATCTGTACTGGCAATAAAAGTTTTATAATGTTAACATAGAGAAATTAATTAATGAAGACAAGTAATTTGTTTTCCAGTGTAAACATTGACATTTGCCATTCTAAGCATTTAGACTGACTATGCAAAATCACATCAAGAAAATTCAGGCTTGGTTTAATGCCAGTGCAGTTGGATGAGATATAAATTTGATTGTGCCTTTGCTATTGGAGGCTTTAAAAAAAACAAGCAGTTTGCATCAAAGTGCAGTTTTCACTCAGTCACATGATATGCTATGTTACCTTTTTCTTAGAGTATTGTATGTATAACTTTTTTCAGACAAAAACAGATTTGTTCAAAACTGGACCAAATTCCAACTGCCTTTTGACCAAACGCTTCCTCAATTTAATATCCAGAGAGCTAGGACTGCCAAGATTTCTCCTGGATCAGGCTAAATTGCTGATAAGAAAGCTTTTGGTGAAAAAGCATCCTTTAATATTGCACACATACTTGAAGGAAAATGTGAACTTTTCAGAAATAATTGTTTTTCTCAAGTGCAATCTAACTATGGTATCTTTTCATTCTTTCATTTTACATGGTCTTTTGTTGGGTGATGGAACAAATCAAAATACTGTCAAGCCTCTTATTTCTAGTTTAAACCCTGATCAAAACTTTCTGTGTACATCTCGCCAAAAGTACTAATTATGACACATTAAGGGTTTAAAATGGGAAATAGATTACTCGTAACAATCAATTTAATGCTAATAATTGTCTTAATATAGTTATACATGTTCTTGATAGCTAAACTTTCTTCTATAAATTATATAATTTGTTTTAAAAGGTCACTGCCAAATTTAAAAAATAGTTTTTAGATTTTTTCACCTTGTGACGAGTAATACTTTCGAGTATTAACTTTGAGATTTCCAAAATCAAACGTTCATTATTTCACTCTTCATTCAGGTTGCACGTTTTAAACTAAATTACTCGTTTTCTGGTTCTTCAGCAAATGCACATTACTTCAGTGTTTGGGTTGAAAATGGTGCAGGGGAATGTTGGAGTCCCAACTGCTTTAATAGGCGTGTGTATTTTTCTTAACACTTCAGAAGTATCATTTGATCAGTCTCTGGAGTACTGCCAGACAACTTGTATTTATAATTTACTAATCAAGAGGGTTGTTGGGTTTTTTGTTTGTTTTTTTAAGAAAATCTACTTAGTGTAGTGTTTGAGACTAGTAGATCACATGGTATGAAATAAGAATGTAAGACTATTTTCTCAATACAAAAACCAGATGAAGATTAAACTCACTTTTCAAATCTCTTGGAACATATTTTACTATGTGGTCCAAGAGTGTCTTCTTTTTATTTTAATAACATTGATCAGTCTCTTTTTATTTCCTCTAAATTCCTTTTTAAAAAAAAAACTTTTTGAATTGCTATGATGTTATTAGCAGGCTGTGATCTTTCTTGGCACAACATAAGCAAAAAAAGATTACTTTAAAAAAATCTTGTGTAAAATATTTTTTGCAGTAGGTTTTCTTCTTGTGTATTTGTTATGAGCTGACTGACTTCTCTCTAATTTCTCTCCACTGCTGAGGATGTCAAACTCTCACCACCAACTTTACCCTGAGGCAGAGTAACCTTGATAACTGTATTCGACGTGTATGGTCTATAGCACAGCTTCCGTGTAATCTCTGTAGCTTGGTCTGTCATTTAAAAGCAGCACTGCTAGCAGTGTCACATGACAGTTTAAAAAATATGGCCCTAGCTGCACCTCAGTAACCAAGATCAAGCACACACAGGTCAGGTAATTCCAAAAGTTAAGGTTGATTCACTAATATTAACTCTCATGTTGTATGTGTATTTTCTATATGTCTTACTCTTATTGAATGTAAATCTTAATGTATTATTCTTATTAATATAACCCATAAAATATACAGGAGACGCTGCAAGGTAGAGCTAATGTTGTTGGCTCAAGCCAAACTTTTGCAATTACCTGATTTTTGAGTTCACATTAAAGCAATGTTTTTTTTTAAATTGCAGTGAGGGGGAAATATTTCAGCAGATGAAGACATTCCTTTGAAGATATAAACATAACTGTCCAGCCTTCTCTAGCTACTTTACCATGATACAGGGCCTTGGAAGGACTAGGGAACCTAAGATGTTTCTGGACACCCTGTTGCACTGCAGTTTACTTTGTAACGTACAGTATCACCTATGAATGATGCTAATCTTCAGCAAGTTCTTGACTGAAACTACAGCTGTAATTACAGAACAGCTCTTACGGTTGATTTGTTTGAGCACTCTTTGTTCCCTGTTTCAGAAATTGGAAACGCATATGCTGTGCTGAGCAATCCAGAAAAACGAAAGCAATATGACCTTACAGGCAGTGAAGAGCAGGCATGCAATCAGCCTGGCAATGGTAGATTTAATTTCCACAGAGGCTGTGAGGCTGATATTACTCCAGAGGATTTATTCAATATGTTCTTCGGAGGAGCGTTTCCATCAGGTATTTACTCATTAATATTTCATGGACATTTATCAGAGCTGTACTACAGAGTTCATATGATTTTTAGAATATTTAATCCAAAATATTATTTTCCTAATCTACTGTAAGCAAGTTATTTTCCTCTGTGTATTGCTACATATTAAAGTTGTTAGTTTCCTTTTCTGATTGCTATGGTGACCTCAGGAGAACATGAAATCATAAGTTCATAAATATTGTAGGTTTTCAAAAATAAAACCTTGTTTATTTAATGCACCTTTCAAAATATAAGACGTTTAAATAGGAGCTGTTTTAAATGTCACACTCCGTATATTAATTCCCCAGTCTATAGTCATCAAGGCATTTTAGTTTCACGCTCATCTTGCGTGTTTTATAACTGGTGTTTTCTTGACTATTGATGTTTCTTTTTGTAGGTAGCGTACATTCATTTTCTAATGGTCGAGCTGGCTACAGTCATCCTAATCAACACCGTCATAGTGGACATGAGAGAGAAGAGGAGAGGGGTGATGTATGTTTGAGTGTTTTTGACTTGAAACTACTGCTAGAGAGAGAAGATTGTAGTCATATACATGGCATGATTGCAGGGGAATCTTTTGCTCTGTAGGAACACGTAAATTTGCAAGTGAAATATTTTACAGGCCTAGTGTGGGGCACCCTAGCTCCTTTGGTAAACAGACATGAGGATTTGCATAAAGTGAAGTACACAGAACAAAAGGTCCCAAACTAACATCCTAAATTATTTGAGTTAGTTTCTGGTCACTAAGAGCTTGTCTATACTTGAAAATTAATTTGGATTAAGTAGGGCAGATGGATTTAAATCACCAAGTGGAAACCCTTAATTTAAATAATCAATTTTAATGAACTTTTCTATCCGTAGTTCAGTTATTTTCTAAAGAAAGTTTGCATCTTCATTGGTTGATATAACTATTAACATATGTTGATTTACAACTAAATAGTCTTTACACTAGATGTGGTACATCTTTTTGCTACCTAGCAGGGTACACTCTAACTATATGAATTTATTTAAGCAATTATATATCATAACATTTTCAGGTTATTAATTTTACATTTTAGTATTTTAAAAATAGTGACTGATATCGCTTATATACTACGTAAATTTTGCTCATGATTTGTGTCAAGCTGAATTAGGATGGTAACTGGAATTTAATTAAACAGCACAAAACTACAGAATTTATTTTAATTAAAACACTAAATGTTTTGGATATATAAACTTCTCTTATCAAAACATGTTGCACATTTACAACTAAATTATAAGAAGTTTAGGCGTTAACATAGTTTGTATTAAATTGAGATTTCATTTTTAAATAGGTTTATTTTTAAAAAGGAACTTCTTATAATTAACAAAATAAAAAAATCCAATTTAAGAATCCGATTTTTTTCCACCTTGATATTAAGGCAGGAACTTAATTTAAAACACAATAGCTACTCCTGAGAATAACTTCATAGGTGGATGCTCTTGTTCTGGAGTAAGTGTGCCTTATTCCCATTTATCTTAATTTAATCCACTTTTAAAGTAGAGAAGAGCATTCACACATGCAGTTACTTAAGAATAACTGTTCTGCACTAACTACAGACAAGCCCTAGGTGTGGCCTGCTGTGTACCTGCATTTAGCTACTTATTTGACGTCTACATAAACCTGGTCCAGTCTATTGTCAGTGAAAAGACTTATTGACTTCAGTGGGCGTTGAATTACATCTCTGGAGTTTTGAATGCATCTCTTCAGTGTTGTATGATGCAATATCTATTGCATTCCTGTTAACTAATTAATGCCATTTATACTTAGATTGTAAGCTGCTTGGGAAAGCCTTTTCCTTGTGTATGTGCAGTGTCTAGCACAATGGGGTTCTAATTTTTGTTTGGGGTCTCTAGGCATTATTACAGTACAAATAATAATTATTAGTGGCTTTGGGGTAGGGATATCTGACAGTGCCTAAATTTTGTAGCTGGTCTGAAAGTAGTTGGTCTTTTGGATTTTTAGATTATTAAACCCTGCCAAATTTGCGTACTATCTTGATCCTGATTTGACGAAATGTCCAAATCTTATCTGTTCTGTTCCATAGGGAGGCTTCTCTATGTTCATCCAGCTGATGCCTATTATTGTATTGATCCTTGTCTCTTTGTTGAGCCAGCTGATGGTTTCTAATCCTCCTTATGCCTTATACCCAAGATCGTAAGTAACACTGATTTAAATTTGTTAAAAAAATACTTCTCCATTTTTAAAATGCCCTTTTTATTTCTTTGCATGTCTTTTTTTAACATCTGCATTGTGGAGTCATCTTCTACTTGCATCAAGTCAGGAAGTTGACAAAAACAACCTCCTGACCTGTGTTGTTAAGGTCTGAATTATAATGAAAGCTGGAGAAATTCTCTATTCTCCCCTTCAACCCAGAGTAGACTTTTGTTACAACATTTTATCCCTGCCTGTCTGGAAGGGAGTAAAGGTATTGAAACTCATGGCTATTTAAGATGGAGGGGTATCTGAAACTCCATTTTTTTCTTAAAAGAAATAACTCCCTTGACAAATCATCCAGGAAATAAATAGTGAATAGATTTAGCCTACTTGCTATCACTGCTTGAAGGGTTCTCACTCTCTTGCAGATCTGCTGAACTTCACATAAGGAAGGCTCCTTCTCCTGTAGAGTTTGAGCTCCACAGGAGAGAGATGTTCTTATCTTTTGAGACCAAGCTCCTGTGATACAAGCACCACTCCTCCAGAGCATGCACAAACCATGAGTTTTTAATCCACAGTATGCCAGCATGCAGGTGGATTTGTCAAGGGCTGCAGTAAAACATTTTTGAGTGAGATGCTGATGGTTTTGATTGCTGCAGGGTAGGGACCTAATTTTCTGTTTTGCCAGGTTCCAGTGTTGTTTGTTGTTATATACACCTTATTTATTTATAAGGTTTTTAAAACAAAGATGACTTACTAAAATGACTTTTGGAGATGGAAAGAGGTAAAAGGCAGAAGTTCTATTTTCATATGAATGTAAACATTTTCTTCTGTTAAACATGACATTGACACTGCTTTTCATTACAACTTCGACTTATCTGTACCTTGAAATAGTGTACTCAGTGAAACCTTATTGCTGCTCTTCACCAAGGGCAACATTTGAAACATACACATTGTGTATATAAAAAGAATAACAAGCATGTGTATCTTACAGTGGTACAGGGCAGACCATCAAAATGAAAACAGAAAACCTGGGTGTCATTTATTATGTCAACAAGGATTTCAGAAATGAATACAAAGGAGTGTCATTACAGAAGGTGGAAAAGAGTGTGGAAGAGGACTACGTGTCTAACATTCGAAATAACTGTTGGAAGGAGAGGCAGCAAAGTAAGTTTACCCAATGAGTAATGTTTGGCACTTCTCAAAAACATGTATTACCATGAAAAGCTTATTTCTGCATTAGAATAGAATTAAGTGATGATTTTTACTAAAAAGCGTTTATATGTGATTGGCATGAAGGAACCAATATGAAGGCAGTCTTTCACGTTTGTTGCATTTTAAAAATACACCAAGTAGTCTGTGTTAATTCCCAAGGTTTTCATTTGATGACTGAAGGAAACAACTGCCACCTACAAAACGATAGATTTGTTCTGTTACCTGTGATCATTTCTTAAAAAGTGAACTGCTGTAATTTTTTAGCATTGAATGACAGACTTATTTATTTGACTACTTTTGGTAATGGAAAATCAATACTCTTCATTACCCCTACCCTGAGACAGCTCACAAAGCAGTTCTGAATCTGTTTTATGTCATCCCTGTTATGGCAGAATCACTTCTTTTCCCACACATCCACTTCCTTGTTAGCCATGTAGCTTAGCGTTTGTTCCTCAGTCCATACATGGGGACAAGAATGCTTTTTTTTTTTAAACAAACACCCAATGAAGGAAAGTAGAAGGAAAACTTACTCTGACCTGACATCTGGAACTTTCTGTATTTAGTCCTGGACCAGACTGAAAATGACAAATTGAAATTTCAATATCATGTACCTCTTTGGGGCCCAAAATAAATGTTTCACATTCTATCATTTTATCTCCCTCCAAGAACTAGCAACTTGTGCAATACCAGATCTTAAAAAAAGGTTGTTTAGCCTATTAATTTTTTTCTTACCACTTCAATTCAGATATAATTTAACCAGCTACTTTTTAAAAGGGATAGGGCTCAAATCCAATCCTTTAATACATGCGAGCGATATAAAACATTGTCAGATTGTGAAAGCAGGGCTGCAAAAAATCACATCAAAACTGAAGTGAGAAAGCAAAATGACCTGTGTTTTAACATCTAATATCTCACAACCTACAGGGACTAGATATTCTTTGGACCAGTACAGAAGTTTACAAAACCATAAAGTCTTCCACTCATTGGTCATGGACCAATCAACAGAGAGAAACAAAAATTAGATCCCTATTTTTTGTCCCTTCAACATAAATTAACATCCTTTAGAGTAAAACTTAGAGCACATCCTCTTTAGTACTAGAGTTGGACAAAATAATTTTTTTCCCATGGAAGATTTTGAACAAACACTTTTCATTCAGTTTTTGAGAAGTTTTGAAATTAAATTAAAAAATTTTAGTTCAAAATTTTGAGTTTTGAATTCTGATATTTTTTTCTCCTCTCCCCCTCTTCACATTCCGCTTTTTTCCCCCAATTATAAACACTGATGCGATAGAGGTTTTGGGTTTTTTTAAGTGTATGAAAGTAGGAAGGGGTACACTTCCTCACTTGTTTATGGAAAGTAAATACACATAGTACTTTCTCTAATTTGTTTTTACTTTTTTTTAATTCAGATTTTTTTTTAAAGAGTATATTCTCCACCTTCTCACACTAAAAAAACCCACACTTCTATCCATCATCATCCTGAGGGGAAAAGTACAAAAAAGACAGAGAAATAATTTTTCCTGCTTTCTGAGGTTTGTTAATCTCTGTTGCCCCTTATGCTTGCTTTTTTCCAGTAATAAAAGGTGGGGGGAGTAAACAAGGATGAAAAGGGGATGGATGAAGATTCCAAAAGTAAAAAATCAAAATAGTTCAGTTTTGAAACCTAAAGTAGTTAGAAATGAAAACTTTCATTTTGAAATTTCCTGTCATAAAATGTGGTCAAATAACATTTTCCTGCATAAAAAAAAAAAAGGTTTTCAGCTAAATCCTATTTTTCTACAAGATACTTTTGCTATTTAGAATAGGAAACATACAGATTTATTTGTAGATTTTTAAATGTCAATGTGACTTCTCTTTAAAATATTGCTTAAAAAAATGAGACATGCTCGGGTACTAAGATAATAAGAGTGCATAGGTACCATCTCATAATAGATGCTACACAATCTTTCTGTGAAGTAAAACCATAATTTTACACACCAAATTGGATTTTCTGCTTCAGAATTCCTAGGTAGTCCATTAAGTCCATTGTTGTTTCTCCTTGATCTATTTTTTCATATTATCCAATTTATGCTACATTTCTCTCTCTCTGCTCTAGCAGTGCTGCGCTATCACTTGTTTTTCCTAGGCCAGAAGTTTCTAACACAGAGACTCAATATTCCACATCAGTAACTTCCTTCTTTACTGCTCCAATCTTGGATGTCTTATCATGTCTTGTAGTCAGACTCAAAGATCTACTCCTAATGTCCGCCCTGGTTGGTGGTTGATTTTCTTCAGCCCACTCATTCCTCCCTGTTTTGGGTGCTATGTCTTCAAAATGAAGTTAGAGGCCTTCCCATACTGTGAGCCTGAAACACTTCGTAGTGAGATTTTTATTTATTTTTTTTTAATTTGGGAATGTTTTTGAATGGCCTTTCCTCTGCAACCCTGTGGTCTGCTTTCTGGGGGGGGGTGGGATTAGCAGTTATGGGGGATGAGGGATCAATAGAGGCAGATTACTTGGCTGTCTCCTTAGAATTCAGACTACAGCAGCCATTTAGTTCAGCCACATGCTGATCCCCTACCTGGATTTGCTATTTTAACCATATTATAGTGAACTAAATATTCAAATTTACATGTTTAAACCTGGAAGAAAATAAAACCCCAAAGCCTCCCCTGCTTTGATGAGATATTTTTTAAATCAATTTTTGATTTAGAGAACTTCTGCAGAATTCCTACCCTCTGCATCCCTCCCCACCTTTTTTTTCGTCTGCATCTTGCATTATGCAAAAACCACTGTAAAATAGAAACAGGTGTTAACAAAGGGACTACACAATAACTTCAGTTACAGAGTTGATCAGTCAGAGCTCTGGTGGGCAGAGAGCACACAAGGGGCTGCTTTCTCCACCTGGGCCTCTTAGCAGTTCTCACTGTGACATTTCATCACTATCAGCAGAAAGATTTAATTATGAAAAAAGAGGGCATCTGCAGCTTGTACTCAAAGGGAATAAGCTGCAATTTTTCCAGAACCTTTCTGTCCTAACTAGAGCTGTGTGCAGCAGTTACATCTGCAAACACTTTCAAGGGTTGGGAATTTGGCTTCATTCTGAATCGGAATGGAAGCCTAAAACTTTTCAATGATCTGTGAAGGAAAATTCCTGAAAAAAATCATTTCAGGTTGAAATGTTTTGTTATGACAATCTAAATGTTTTGTATAAACAATACAAAAAATTTAAAAAAAAATCAAAATAGTCATTTCAAAATGAAAAATCTAAACGTTACATTCCAAAAAGTTGAAATGTGATGTTTCAACATTAGAACTTTTTTCAAGGTTTGTTTCTGAAATGAAAGTGAAATGAACCTATTTTTGCAAACTGTTTCAGTTTAGACAGAATCACGTGTTCCAGTGGAATATGATTCCATCAAAATTCTCCAACCAGCTCTAGCCCAAGCTTTAAAAAAAAAAAAGAGGGGAGAGAGGCTAGGGGAGATTATAGCAGCTGTCAGGATGACAGAGCTCTGCTAAAGATGGGGATTCCCACTTAAACTCTCAGCTTCAAAAATCAGTATTACATAGTTAGAGTCTTGAAACGAGGGGAATATACACTCCAGTTTCTTAGAAATCCACATTTCAGACATACAAGAGGATACCTCAGAGGTAGAAAATATGATCTGATTAAAAAACATTGGCAGATTCTGAAACCAGGGAAAGGAGGGAAGGAAAAGACAATACTCTAGAGTAGGTACTGGCAATGGCAGAAGTGAAGCTGAACAAGAGTAGAGTCAGAAGTTTGACTCTATTTAATAAATACATCGGAAACAATATGTCCTAGATGGTGTAACAAGGCTCACTCTGTAATATGGTAATGCCCTGTTAAATTGGAGGGATTTGATGAAAATTTCTCATTATGCAGTAATATAATCATTTTGTTTGTGGTGTTTACATGGCATTGATGTTGTAAACATATTAAAACTTCCTAAATAGCTTTTAAAAAGAAAAGAAATAACAAATCCTACAAATTAGCATTTCTGTATGTGTAATAAGTTATTCCTGCTTTGTATTTTATTTATGAAACTATCTGCTCTGTGTTCAGTGGTGCTTTTTTAGATGTCATTCTTTGCTATTTTAAAAACTTTCCAAAGCTGTTTGTCTTTTAGTGAATGATTTATTAGTTAGAATTTTAACCTGAGACCGAAAAAGAGATGTTATACGGATCAGATACTCCACAATGTAGGACTGGTAGGCATTCCTATAAAACAGAACACAGGGATTATTTTATGCCGGAGAAATTGTATATTTAGTGAACTAGGCAGCTAGATCTAAAAGGCATTTAACTCTCAGAATGGATTTTGAACACTGCCAGGATAACTAGAGGTGCATTATTAAGATCATACATAAGATCATTGACCACAGAAGTGAAGTGGTCAACATCTTTACTTAAGCAAGTAATGGGGGATAGGGAATCTCTCTGAAATCTGTAAGTACGGATTGAAATATAAGAACACTGAAAGCCTGTTACCAGCATTGAACTTCAAACTAGCAGCAACGCTGAAGCCTGCAATAAAACTACAAATTGATGTCACTATGATTATTAGTTGGGAGCAGAAAACGGTGATGCAAGGTGTGGGGAAGATTTAGATGTCAGACGCTTGGGGTAGTTCTGAGTGAGAGAGTCCTACATACATGTACAATTAGTAGTTTAACCCTAAAAATCTTTTTCTTTTTTAAGAAACAGATTTGCTGTACGCAGCAAAAGTATACCGAGATGATCGCCTCCGAATGAAAGCAGACTCCTTGGCAATGGACAACTGCAAAGAACTAGAAAGGCTGACCAGTATCTATCGAGGAGGATGAACTAGAATTTTAGCTGTGCATCCTTAAGTACGCTATTATCTCTCTCCTGTCAAGTGAAGAAGAGATTTAGTTTCATCCTGAAAGCTGAAAAGAGGGTGGACGTAAAACTCTACTGTGTAGCTGTTTCCAGAATCCTTATGATGAAATTTCATTTAATGGCTTCTTTACCTACTATGAAATATAGAACAAAGTCAGTTTACATATTTTAATTGTTTAGATTTTATTTCAAAGGCTTCCGTGAATTCTTTCAGCAGAGAGAGTAGCTCAGAAAGGATGCCACTCTTGTAGAGCCTTAGTCATAGTGGTTCTCCTCTAACATTTGTCATGTAAATATCTATGGAAAGAACACTTTGTGTATATACAAGTTAAATGACTTTCTATTTAAAATCTCAGAAATTTAGCTCCATAAAATATTTTGTTTCACTGATGAAATAAATAGTATGACTACATCACTCCGTATTCAGATGTCAACTGTGAGTAGTTTAAAGAAAAAATTTTAAACACTTTATCTGTAACTTTATGTACAATCTTCAGGCTTTACCAGCTGAGAAGAACTTGATATTTTAAAAATATAGCAGTATATATTCCTAAATATATGTTGGGATAAATTGATTTGGCGTAGAGTAGCAGTTAGCTGTTGTTTTTAAGAATTTCTGACCAATACTAAGAAAACTAAGAGCTTCACTAATCTCTTTTAAAGGTAAATATTTGTAAAGTGCTGTACAGAAGTTATGAACGTTGCTTTTAGGACTTGGAGTAATTTACAGCAACCCTGCCCTTTGGTATTTCAGTAGAATACAAGTCTATAAGGATGTTGAACATGCATTCCCAGGTTCCTTATTTTTCACTGAAAAGGTAGAAGGAAAACCTGCAATAGTAATTAGAGTTTTAAAAAAAAAAAAAAAAATGTTTCCTCTGGGGTGATTTGCAGTTTCTCATTTCACGCTAGTATCCTGAAACTAATTCCCTTTCACTCATCACAAGTGGAACAGGAAAATCACTGCTCAAGTCAAGATTTGTGCCTTTTAACACTTCTGACAACTAACTATTAAATGCTTAGCTGGTTTGTAATCTGCTGTGATCAGAGCTCCACAAATTCGATCAAGTACAGGAACAAGAGGCAGTTACAAGATAGAAAGTTGTTTCAGTCCACAGTGTTGCTGGATGGACTTCCTATGAAAACATACTATTTAACTATTAAATAGAATGAAGTATAATTTAATTCTATGGACTGAACATGTAAGTTATATATATCCTCACATGCTGTCACAAAGTAAGGGACATTTTGAAAACAGCTGGATACAGGGTGTATGCTGCCTATAGAAATAAATAAGTGTTTTGAGTAGGTGAAATTTCAACATCATTGTACTGTTTGTCAACGCAACATAGCAAAATATTGTGTCTTTCATATGCGAATTCTGGCTGTTTGGTAATAACGGCAGTACATTGTTAGAGAATTTCTCTCTTTAAATTTATCAAATTGCAAGGAGACATAACCTGAGAGTAGAATTTAACAGTGTGACTACTTCAACTGAAGTCACTGCCCTATTCACTTCATTGGGCTTACTTTAGATTTACACTGGTGTACTTTGTGAGCATAGTTAATCCTTAGAGCAACATTAAATGCTGCTAATTTGAGCAGCCCTTAAGCCTTTTGTGTGTACCTTTTCTAAAGTGTCTCACTGGAAATGCCCAGTATTGTAAATGGTTGTGTAACGTGGAACAGGCTGGCTAGTGACGTAAAAAGCTAATAGCTAAACCAAAACATTCTTGGTCTTTTGAAAGTAGTCTTCATAGTACAAATCGAAGGTGAACTTCAAAGCGAAGAGCTGAAAACTGAAACCAAGCAGGGTTTCTGTGCTGAATGTCCTCACTAACCAGGTTTTGGGGCAAGGAGAGAGGAATGATGTATCTTCGCATTCATCTGTTTATTTTAGAAATCATCCAAATGTTTGCAGTTTGCCTTAGAAGTAAAGCAAGCAAGCAAATGTGGATTCCCTCAATTCTAAAAGTATCCTGAAAGCATCATAAATATGCTAATTTGGAAATCAAAATAACATCAAAGAACTTGTCAAATTCTCTATATTGTCTTAGTAGAGGAATTTTTTCAATGGTCTTGAACAAATGCACTGGCCTCCTGTTTCATAGATACACCTGTATGCTTGTGGGTGCCATTTTTTCAGTGAACACAAAGGGAAATGATTTCGTAGTGTGTCTATAAAATATTGGGGCTGTGAAACCACAGTTAAGAAATGTGTTTAATAAAGCTGCTTACAATAAAGATATAGTTACTGCACAGTTAGAACTAGGCTGCTACATTCCATTGAATTATAAATTATTAGAAAAATAATTACCTTTCTAAGAATATTCTGTTTCAAAAACATGTTTTGATTGGTTGCAAATTGCTGCTTAACACTTGCTAGATTAAGTATTTGCAGTCTCTCTTACTGAGACCAGGGTATGAGGACTGGGGAAGTATGGATATTACTTCCCATACCTGCCTACCTTAAAGGTAATCTGTAAGGATTCTTTTAAAGTTGCACAGAACCTGAATTTCTCAACCAAAAAACAAGCTGAGAAAAATCATTTAACAAAACAGATCCTTGTAGACCAACTTGATATGTAATAAAGAAGCAAAGCCAAGCCCATTTATTTCCTTTGCAACAGTGACTTCTAAAAAAAATCCTCACAAAATAACATCTCTGTTTTAGTCAGTTGAGAACCCTGATTTGTTACCAGTTTAAGGTAATATAGATTTTTGCACATTTGGTAAACATTTCAGTGGATGTTCTGTTTGATTAACTAAAACCAAACTTAAAAGTGAATTTAGGACTTTAAAAAAAAAAACTTATTTTTAAGATTAAAAAGACAAAGTTTATAGCCATTAAAATATAGGTAGCACTTTATTTTAAAGGGACAGAGTCAACTTAAAAACTTCCCTCTGGAAATCTTTGACCTATTATTGTTACGAGTAAGAGTGCTATTATTGATAGATTGAAGGGGAAAAACAGTATCTATTTTTCAAGATTATTTTGTAGTAGTTTCACTGACTGACTCGCTATTCAAGGGAGTCTGTGTCCTCTGTGGATCTTTCACACAGCAAGAAGCAGAGGAATACATAGGAAAATGCGATAGTAAAACCAAAAACTGACAGGGGAACTCAAAGGTAGGCATCATTACCTGAAACTTTCACCCTTTTTATTTAATTCACCAAAGTCATCATAAGAACGGCCATACTGAGTCAGACCAAAGATCCATCTAGCCCAGTATCCTGTCTTCCTACAGTGGCCAGTGCCAGGTGCCCCAGAGAGAATAAACAGAATAGATAATCAAGTGATCCATCCCGTTGCCCATTCCCAACTTCTGGCAAACAGAGACTAGGGAAACCATCCCTAGCCATCCCGGCTAATGGCCATTGATGGACCTATCCTTCATGAACATATCTAGTTCTTGTTTGAACTCTGTTGTTGTCTTGGCCTTCACAACATCCTCTGGCAAAGAGTTCCACAGGTTGACTGCATTGTGTGAAGAAATACTTCCTTTTGTTTATTTTAAATCTGCCTATTTAATTTCATTGAGTGACTCTTAGTTCTTGTGTTATGAGAAGTAAGTAACATTTCCTTATTTACTTTCTCCACACCAGTTATGATTTTATAGACCTCTATCCTATCCCATTAGTCATCTCTTTTCCAAGCTGAAAAGTCCCAGTCTTGTTAATCTTTCCTCATATGGAAGCTGTTCCACACCCTAATCATTTTTGTTGCTCTTTTATGTACCTTTTCTAATTATAATATAACTTTCTTGAGATGGGGCGATCAGATCTGCATACAGTAATCAAGATGTGGGCATGCCAGAGATTTATATAGAGGCAATATGATACTTTGTCTTATTATCTGTCCCTTTCCTAATGATTCCCAACATTGTTAGCTTTTTTGCTTGCTGCTGCACATTGAGTGGATGTTTTCAGAGAACTATCCACAATGACTCCAAGATCTCTTTTTTGAGTGGTAACAGCTAATTTAGACCCCATCATTTTATATGTTGAGATTACATTTTCTAATGTGCATTACTTTGCATTTATCAACACTGAATTTCATCTGTCATGTTGTTGTCCAGTCACCCATTTTTGTGAGATCCCTTTGTAACCCTTGTAACTCTTTGGAATTAACTATCTTGAGTAGTTTTGTATCATCTGCAAATTTTGTCACCTCACTGTTATCCCTTTTTCTGGATCATTTATTAACATTGGACAGGACCAGGCCTAATACAGACCCCTGGGAGACACCACTATTTACCACTCTCCATTCTGGAAACTCACCATTTATTCCTACCCTATCTTTTAACCAGTTACCAGTCAATGAGAGGACCTTCCCTCTTATCCAATGACAGCTTACCTTGCTTAAGAGCCTGCACTGCAGCCTTCTCAGCTTCTTTTCCAAAGAGAACAAATATCACATTCCACAGATATATTGTAGGTGTGATCAAAATATTTCATTATTTAAACCCCCCGTTTTCCTGTCCCTTTTAGTACTTGTACTGTCACTCTAGCAGAAACCAGAAAATGTGGAGCTCAGATTTTTCAGGCCCTTGGAAGTAATTTTGCTGAAGATACAGTGCTTAATGACAATTTTACATAGCCAAATACTTTTTCCCCTCTTAGGATCTGAGTTTGCAAGCAGACTTCTGTATACAAACACCGTGAAGCTGCTTTCATTGAAATCAATAGCAAAATTCGATTTAATTGAAATCAATGTCAAACATACCATTTATTAAATACAATACAGTGTAATTTAATTCCATGGACTGAGTATGTATGTTATATGTATCCATGCTGACAAATTAACGGACTTTCTGAAGCTGTGGGATACAGGGTACGTGATCCCTGTAGAAAGAGTGAGAGCGTGTTTGAGTTTAGTAGGTGACAGTGATGCAGTTGCTCTTTGGGGACTTTCAGTGGGGCTCAATGTGTGTGGTGGGGGAGAGGGGGGAAACAAGTGGAATTAACCAATTGCAGGATCAGCCCTTAGCAAAGCCATTGCATTTTACTTTTAAATCATTCTTGGTGTACAGTAAGGAACAATGTAATCTTAAACCTCTGTTTACCATTCACATTTCCCCCCCATGTAGCCATTTTAATTATACCAGAAGCTCCCATGATCTGTTAATGAGGTCACTGATTGCAGTTGAAGATTTTACAGGGATCTTATTTCATTGGGAATCTCTTTAGGAGTTACCTTAGTAGCAGCAAATCCATTATCATATCCTATGTTCCTATTATTATTTTTGGTAGGAGATGGTGCGTCCTCAACTTTCATAAAAACTAATTGCCCTTTTCATATTTTGCAAGAATGATTTGTTTCTCTTTATGCCTGACCTGGTGATTGGTTTGTTTTTAACAGAAGGCCAAATGTTCAAAAGTATTCAGAATTTGTTGTGGAGCTGGATTTTTCAAAAGCGCTTAGCTCCTATTTAGGCACTTAAAGCAGTCAGATTTTCAAAAGTTTCCAGCAGCTCCTATTTAGTACAATATGAGCTGTTGGGTGCTGAGCTCGTTTGAAAATCTGCCCCTGTGGCCTTGGGCGGTTGAAATTGTTGTTTATGTTACAAGCATCTGAACAAGCAAAATACTGAATATTTAGAACCACTATTTGTATGTTATAAAAATACAGGCAATCTTGCATTATGTGACACCATATTCAAAAGGGGAAATGAAGTTATGTTAATACATATATAGTATCATGCAGATCCATTGTCATATAATCCATGCGCGTGCAAATACTAATATATGCATACACATATATCTATCAAAATACATTTACAGGAAATGGGCCTCAATGGGGAGGAGCAAGTAAGTCATGAACTATCTTTATAAGGTCTGTGAACATTTCAGTCTTTCACCTTCTACTGTTACCTTTGAGAGTAACGTTGTTGGCATTCAGTTAAAAAAAATTTTTTTTGAATCCATTTTGCTTTTGGGGTATTAACCATCATAGCAGAAACACTGATAATATTCTGAAAATGGGTAAAATTCCCACAATGCTTGATTATTGTTAATTGACAGACTTTCAATTTTGATCTTTCAGAATCTTCACCTTTTTCCTAACCAAGTCAGCCTACCACTTGAACTGTGTGGATTTTAATCCACTGAGTAACCACATGGTAAATTTAGGTTCATGATCATGAACCAACACAAGAATCCCTTTCGTCCATTAAATCTGCATGAGCCATGGAGATAGAGGAATGAATGAACACAGTGATCAGCATGTCCAGTTTTGAGCATTTAACAGAATAGATGGCTGCATCTACATTTCTAATCCCATTAGTTTTAGCTGTAGAAGGCGGGCGGTGGGGGGGGAACTGATAGGAAAAACTTGGAGAAGGAAAAAGAAACCCATCCTTTAACCTTCATGCAGATCTAGTCTGTGTGTTTAAGGGAAAGTAGGTGGAATGAGGCCTCTTGGTAATCTTTTGGATGATTTTGTAATCTTGAAGGAAAGCTTCAGGTTTCAGGCTCCCTTTTGAGTTTGGTTACCCTCACTATTAAAGATATGAATTTTTTCCAATGTATTTAAATAATTTCCTTTTTAAGCATGTTGAACAGAAACCTAAATATTCCTTATATTAAGGGTTTATGTGAAATGTGGTTTTTAAAGCTTCTTTGCATGTATAATTTCCCTGACAAGTACATAATTCCTTCTCACTCAATACCAAGGTTTGCTGGTCTTGGGACCATGAGACTTGTGAATACTGTGTGTGCATGTGTGTATATATTTCTTTTCCAGCTAATACCTCAAACTTGTGATAGTTTAATATTGTGCTACTGTAAGTTTGCACAGAGCAGAGCTTCCATTAGGAATTAAAATTATCCATCCAATTTTGAGGATTCTGGTGTCACTGATCTTTAAATGATTTTTTTTTTTTCAGTATGTAAGCATTCCCATTACAGCCAAGGTGGGCAAACTTTTTGGCCCAAGAGCCACATCTGGGTATGGAAATTGTATAGCGGGCCATGAATGCTCATGAAATTGGGGGTGGGGTGCAGGAGGGGAGGAGAGCTCCAGTTGGGGATGTGGGCTCTGGGGTGGGGTCAGAAATGAGGAGTTCAGGGTGTGGAAAGGGGCTCTGGGCTGGGACAGGGGGTTGGGGTGCAGGATGTGTGTGTGCAGGCTCAGGTGGGGCTGGGGCTGAGGGGTTGGGGTGTAGGAAGGTGCTCTGGGCTGGGCTGGGGGGGTTCAGAGGGCAGGAACAGGGCTGGGGTGCAGGAGGGGGTCAGGGTGCAGGCTCCAAGTGGCACTAAGCTCAAGTAGCTCCCAGAAGCAGCGGCACATCCCCTTCTCCAGCTCTTATGCAGAAGCGTGACCAGGTGGCTCTGCCCTGTCCGCAGGCGCCACCCCTACAGCTCCTATTGGCTATGGTTCCTGGCCAATGGGAGCTGCGGGGGGCTGTGTGTGGAGCCTCTTGGCTGCCCCTACACATAGGAGCCAGAGGGGGGAACATGCCACTGCTTCTGGGAGCTGCACAGAGCAGGACAAGCCCCAGACCCCACTCCCCAGTGGGAGCTCGAGGGCCAGATTAAAACATCTGGAGGGCCAGATGCGGCCCCCGAGCCATAGTTTGCCCACCCCTGCATTACAGGGTCCGTTCTTAGAAAATTATATTCTTTTGTTCTGCTCAACAGTCTGAAATCTGACAAGGTAAAAAGCATTTCTCAACATGAATAAACTGAAATGTGGTTGGAAATGGCTTACATTTCAAATGACATTTCTGAACCTGCTGCTGGCATTGGCTGTTCTACTCAGTTCTGACTGATATTTTACAAGTGTGTGTTGGAAAATGTAAATTCCCTCACCTGCTTTAAAAATCTGAAAGAATTTAAGTGCTTGTTCTTCAGACTTTTAAAAAAAAACAGTGCAGGAGTATACAGTCTTTGCAAATCATGTTCAAGACACCTAATAAATTTAATGGAAGCCTTGCAAAAGAAATCTGGTGAAAAGAAGGTAGTATCTTAACAAAGAAGATCTTGTTTTATTTTGTCTATGGCATTTTCAAGATTTAAAGGTTAAGTTTAAAAAAAAAGACATGTCTGATTTATAATATCTAATGTAATATTAGACATCAAAATAAAATTATTTTCAGTGTGAAAATGTGCAAAAATTTTACTTTTTTTTTTTACATGTTAAAGAAAACCTCTTGACTGTTCATTGTAGTTCTGTTTTAAATTCAGTGGCTTGCATTTAAAAGGAACAACTATTTCACTGTATGCTCAACTCATGTAGATATTGAGAACTAAGAATAGGAACATACTTTATCTTATAAGATCAATTATTCATTTTTAAGGCAAAGTATTCTAGCTACTAAAATGGTGTCTAATCTTAAATTCTTATATATTTTGAAAATACTGAATTGTTTTATAAATTGACTCTTCTACACAGCTATTAATTACCAAAATGAAGACTGCCAACTTGCAGTAAACAATTTTTCATTTCCACTGGGAAAAACAACTACTAATCATAAGCAATATTCTGGTGCCGCTAACTCCCTTTAATCAAATGACTTAGAAGTGAAAGTGACAAGATCGTACCATCTATTAGTTTGTGGTTAGTTTAAATGTAGTTGAGACATTGGGTGATGGTGATGCAAGCAAACATTAAGGCTGTGGACTTTGGCAGACCTGAAACAGGTTCTGTGATTTATATCTGCAACCCTAAGCTTAAGGTGAAATCCATGCCCCACACTGCAATCAGTGGCAAAACCCCTATTGATTTTAATGAGGCCAAGATTACACCACTAATCCTGCTCACAATTATTTGGGTTTATGTATTTGTTACACGTTTCTGAGATTAATATTAAAAATGGGCATAAGATTTACTATGGTTATATATGTATGATGACTTTAAGTAACAAAGTTCCTCTTCAAATTGAAAAGAAGTTGAGTAGCAGAGTTACAGCACTACACACACCTCTGAGTATGGAGGTGGGAATCAGCCTCAACCCTTAACAATGTATTAAAGTCAGGTGAGGATCTAATATAATTGCATGTCTACAGCTTATATAATTGGATGGCACATAAACTGCCTTATATAAGAATGAGCAAACTCCAGTGATAAAGGAAATAAGCTATGCAGAAAAGTGATGTAAAATTAAAATTCATCATTTTGGGGGAGATTTTTTTCAAAAGATGACTGGACATTGCATTCCTGGGAAGGAGCATATAAACAGCAAAAGTCTGAACTTATCAAAAATGACATACTTGAACACACCCCCCATTTGGATAATCTGCCTTCTAGTGCTAAAAGAAGAAAATTACTTTTAAATCTTGGAGAGAAATTAATAAAATAATAAATTTCTACTCTTGTCCTGTTTAATTATATAAAAATCATCAAGGACAGCATTTAGCTTTAATAACTTTTTAAAAATACAGCAATGTGACTGTAGACCAAATGCTGCTTACCTCCTCTACGTGCATAATGGCAAACACAGCAGGTGAGCATCTGTCACTAATTTTTACTGAACTATATAATAATTTTTTAAAACTACAACTTGCTTGGTCAGCAGCACTGCAGGTGGAAACCCCTCCAACAGGAATAATGGATAAGACATTTGAAAATTTCCCTTTGAATTGCAGCTGGCCTGTCACACCCTCTTGGTAGAGAATGTGAAAACAACTTGGGATTGCCAGTTATTTTGCTGTCCAAGAACTATTTTTTTAAGTTAGATGAAAAATTTAGCATAGATGATAGATTAGAATAGAGGGTAATTCTAGCTGCATTCCAACATAAAAGCTTAAACAATTCATTCTAGTTGTTCTTTATCCTTTTTGTTCCTGAATTGATTGGTATCTCCCCTCCAGCATCACACCCATGGGCCAGGCACCTCTAAATATGTATATTTGGCAGAACCTTCTTCCCTCTTTAGAATTTATTATGAAAAGAGATTGTCAAGATTTATCCCTAGTTAAACTGAATAGTTGTTGATACAATCCTTTCCTAATGGTTAAGACCATTCTTTGCACTATAGTATGTGAGCACAGGATTTACATTAGTGTAACACCTCTCACCCAGAAGGTCCTAAAATATTTACAAAATATGTTAAACATTGTGCAAATGAGATCACTTTGCCAATCTGTAACATGATACTAATTCTAACATCAAATGTTGGAACTGTTCAACAGTGTAAAACATTATACCATAATTTAGGATATGAAGTGAAGATGTCACATGAAACCACTGGTGAAATTATAGCTGGGATTTACATAACATGAATGGGGCCAAGAATTTGGCTTAATCTTAAGAAACATACACGACCTTAACTAAGTAGTGGGACTTCAGTTTTGCATTTCTTGCAAAAGACAAGATCTTCAGCAGCACATTACCATCTTGCTGGGAAGAGTGACCTACCAAGTTACCACACCATTTTGTGCAGCATCCCTTTCATTAGAGGACACTCGGACTCAGTGCAACTATTTAGGTTTACCAGAGTTGATCAGCTCAGCAGGATGTGCTTTTTTTCTTCTCAAGTCCTTCTAACACGTGTGGTGTAAATATACATAATTTATTGTGTATAACAATTATGCATAATGTCATTTACATCTTCTTCTAAAGAGGATGGCTGTAAGTGATGAATAAATATTAAAATTTGGAGTTGAACAGGACTGCACCTCTAACTCAGCCAGATTTTCAGTGTGATCCCTTTCCATTTTCATTGGCTAGTGTCTCAATGGTAAACCAGTTACCTAACTCCCAAAATCAGAAAACTTGGAAGAGCTGGACTGCCCTTAGGAGAAGGAAAGCAAACCACCTGCTAAAGAGGGGATTATTTATATTTTTAAGATGGTGTGTCATCATTTTACTCCACAGCTGAAAGGAACTTCAGGGGAAATGCAAATAATCTCTAACTTACCTTTGTCCTTGAAATATCAAATTCTCTGAGATTCCACATTGCAAACTATCAGCTGTTGTAGCTTCCTATTATTACGTTGTTTGCAGCGGTGTTGTAGCTCTGGTAGCCCCACGATATCAGAGATACAACGTGGGTGAGAGAAGTTTGTCTTTTCCACTATCGTGGCCCAACACAGGCCGGTGTCACTATGAGAAGGGCTGTCCATAAACTGCATCGTGCATTAGGGTCTTCTAATTCTGTGTGTGTTTCAGGGTTACTAAAAGTGTTACAAAGGGTGGTAGGCTGCGCACTGAAACCCACCCCCCGCACAGTGGGTTAGGGCAGGCAATTCACGGACAGGCCCCAGGGCCCTTTGCAGGATCCCTGCCAAGCCAGAGCCAGCAGCACCTGCTTCCAGATCCCGCTGGAAGTGAGTGCTGGGGCCCAGCCCTCTGCCCAACACCCAGCCTGTGCCCTTGGGCAGGCGCCCCTATAGCACGACCACTACAATAGGGCGCGCGGCTCCTGAAGCGGGCCCAGGAGGCGACCACGAGCCCCTCCTTCCCCTTTCCGCGCCGCGGTCCCTACGCCAGTGCAGTCAAGTGACCCTCTCTGCAGGATTTCCCTTGGGGCGGCCGCCGTCACTTCGCCCTTTGCTTGTCCCCTCCCGCTCCCACTAGCGCAGCCCTTTCCCTGCGCTCACTGAGCAGGCGCAAACACGTGAGCATGCTCATTAGGTACAAGGGAGACAGATCTGACGCTACACCGGAAGTGAGGACGGCGCGCGGGGGCAGAAGCGATCGTTTGGGTGGGGAATCATGTGATTGAGGGTTAAAGGGAAGCGGCTGCTGTCATCTGCGGTATTTTTGTGAGGAATTCCGGAAGAAGCGGGCGGCCTGTTGGACGTTGGGGTAAGTGGGGGGAGTTCGGCTTTTGGGGGAGAGTGGATGGGCAGACCCCCCAGCAGAGGTAATGTGTTGTGGTAATTGTTATTATAGGGCCTACTATATTGACATCCACCCACCCGTGCTGCGGGGAGTCGAGCGGGAGGAGTCCTGCGACCATCCTCCGGTTCCCCCTCCCCCCCCCAAATCCTCTGTTCAGGTGCTGGGGGACTCGGAGCTCCGCAAACCCCAGCCCCTTGGCAGGGCCGATGGGACAGTTTGTAGGGAGCGGGGGGTGCTAAGCGTCATAGAAGCAAACGGTGACCCCTGGGTATGAAAGGAACCGCTTCAAGTCAGGGGGTGCGGCCGGGTGCACCCCTAGTTCCAGCACCTGTGCTTCTTGGGCCAGGGAGCAGCCCGGCCTGTCCTTGGCTACCCCGTGCACAGCTGTGGGAGCCCTGTGGCCTGTCAGGTGCCAGGGCACAACCCAAAGAGGGGCTGGGATTCTCGGGTAGCCAGACCCGCTCCTTGACCTGCCTTAGGAGCAGGTGTAATCTGCTCCCCTGCCAGCTGGCTTCCCTCGTGGAATCAGAGAAAGGCAGGACTTGAGTGACCCTACCCAACTCCACCCCTGCAGGAGCCAGCAGACCTAGACTAGCCCTGACAGGTGTTTGTCCAACCTGTTCTAAAAACTTGCAGTCAGGGGGATTCCACAGCCTCCTTTGGAAAGCTGGTCCAGTTCTCAGCTGTCCTTACAGCTAGGAAGTTTTTCCTCCTACTTAACCTAAATCTTGCTTGCTGCAGATTAGGCCCATTACTTATCCTACTCTTAAATAGACACAGAGGACAATTGATCCCTCTCCTTCTAACAATCTTTTACATATCTGGTGACTGTTAGTTCCCACCTCAGTCTTTTCTTCAGACTAAACATCCTCTGTTTTTTTTAACCTTTCCTCACATGTCAGGTTTGTTAACCCTTCTGTCATTTTTGTTGCTCTTCTTTGGACTCTCTCCATTTTGTTCACATATTTCCTAAAATGTGGTACCCAAAACTGGGCCCAGTACTCCAGCAGAGGCCTCACCAGTGCGGAGTAGACTTGGGGCAGTTACCACCCCTGTCTTGCGTGTGATGCTGACAGCAGTCTATGTTAGTTGAAACTGCCTTTGGAAATAGTCCATGCAGAGGGTGTTTCCAGTGGGAGGGTGACAAAAACAGAGATGACTGTTGGCCTTCATGACCAAAGGAACAGTGTACATAGGCAGCTGAAGAGTCAGCGGCCAGGGTTTGCAACACTGACACTCCTGCTGTCTGGACATCCAGAAACAAACACGGTTTCCAGCTGGCAAGCTCTGGTAACAAACCACTGGGAGAACTCCATGCAAGGCACAGACAGTGCTTTCTGTTACTTCCCCTGTTGTGCAAGTATTACATCTCTCTTATCTGGATTGAGTTTAAGCTGACTGACTCATCCATATACCCCAGTCTGTCTGATGTGATTCAGTGATTATAGTAGAGGCAGGAAAAAGAGAGCTCTCAGAAAATATCTAGACTAACAGCTGCCTAGTGTTGTCCCATTGAAACATACAAACTTGCTGGCAGACTTTATTGTGGAGAGTATCCAGGAATAACACATGTACCTACCTTCACCGTACAGTCATTCCTCTCTTTAGCGCCCCATCACTGAGGCCAGGTCTACACTACAAACTTACATCGGTATATCTACATTGCTCAAGGGTGTGAAAAATCCACATCCCTGAGCGATGCAGTTATATCAACCTAACCCCCGGTGTAAATATCACTGTGTCAAGAACATCTCCTGTCCACATAGCTATCACTTCTCATGGAGGTGGATGAACTACGTGGACAGGAGAAACATTACACCAGCGCAGCTGAGCTGCTGCAGCTTTTTAAGTGTAGATCTGCCCTGAGATGCCCTTTATCTAGTTTATGCAGCTTTTGACCCATGTTTCCTGCTGAGATGGGTGAGACAGTTGCAACAGGGCTGCTTGTGGGGGAAGGCCCTCTGAGGAACAGCTTGTGTGTAGCTTGTGGTAAGTCAGTTTCTTTGAAGAGCAGTTTAATGCCAATAATTTATTCTGTTGGGCAGGGTAGTGTGAGCCTTATCCTCTTCATGTTGGCACCAGAAAGAGAGCCACATGATGCTGCAGATTAATAGGGACACTTCTCCCTTCTTAATTTTGTGTGAGAGTATGGAAAAAAGAGAGAGAGGGAGGTCATAAAAGCTTATGTGCTTGACTGATGTTGACTCTTATTTTTCAGGAACTTTGACAGTACATCTGATTACTTTTTTCCCAAAAGTTTCTAACCATGGCTGACGTAAGTATTTTGAAAATACACATTTCTGTTTGAAAATATTTTGTGTTTGTAATTATATGGTTTTGTTTGTTTGTTTGTTGTTTTTTGTGTGTTTTGGGGGGGGGGGGGCAGGGGTTGTTTTACTATTTGTGAAAGCTACCAAACAGGAAGAAACTATAGACCTTGTCCTAAAAAGCTTACTTTACAGCCCCAGTCCTGTAAACAGATCCATGTGGACACACCCTTATGAAACCTCATTCAGTTCAGTGGGAATACTGATGTCAGTAAAGTATTTGCAGGACTAAGGCCTTAGAAGACTTTGAAAGGGGAACAGGTCTTGACTGATTGAGAATGACATGATTATGCAAAAGGAGAGAGAATCTACTCTTTGTTCAGTAACTTGAAAAGTGATTATATTTGGAAGACACTAAAACAAAGTTCACATGTGTCTGGGATATGCATTTGTAGCTGCGACTATATTAAAATGTTCAAGTGCTTTGTATTTAGTGTGTTAACATGAAACATTATATTTAAAACACTTTGGGAGGACAGAGAAATGCAACAATATGCTTGCTGCCACTTCACTAAATGTACTGGATGCATTTTATGTAGTTAACAAATATCAGTATGTACATTTTCAGAACCACTGAAATGTTTTACTTATTCCTTTAATTCTGTTATATGAGTACTATACATATGTAAATTCTGGAACTCAGACTATTTTTATATACAACCACCAAAGAGGGTGGTGCGGGGGCTGATCAGTTATAATTCAAAATACTTCACACAATGCAATTTAAAATAAGTGTTTTGTGGTAGAACAGAAGAGGAAGTTTTTTAAAAATGACGCAAATGGTTTCTACTATGATAAAATTGTGGAAGTTTCATACATATGATTATTTTGAAAAATAAAGCATATTTCATACTCTTATTTTTTCTTTGTAGGACCTGAAAAGGTTTCTGTACAAAAAATTACCAAGGTAACATAGCTATCATGCTATAGTAAAGTGTTCACTTTATACTCTGTGCTGCTTCGCAATTAATGTATGTTAATATTTACCTGGATTTTAGTGGGCTCTAGTGAAAGTAATCTAACAGACTGTCCATACTGTCTGAACACTTTTTTTAAAAAGAATCTATTACATTTTAGATTGCATGTTCTTATACGCTGAATAATATTCATTTGGCTGCAAAAACTTAACTTTTGCTAACCTAGCTTAATATTAAAGAGACACTTATCTTGAAACTTAGTACACTGTTGTTTCTGAATGAGTTAAAAGTCAGTTCAGGTGGAAATAACTCAAACTTTTCCATCTGTCCACTCAAAGAAGTACAGTACTCTACTCTTCATTTCATTTTAAGTTTTAAATAGGGTTAAAAAAAGCTCCTGTTAGTGGAATAATTTTTCTCGAATTCAAGCAACACTTCATACTGGCTTTGTGAAACCTGCACTAAGGACTACCTCCAATAGCAGTCCCCTTACTGAAGCTGAAGGACCTCCACAATTTCTAGTAGAAGTCTACCTGTGGTCCCTTGGGTATCACATAATGAAAGCTAGTTTAATGGTGGGCACTCCTTGCACTATCACATCTCTCATTGCTACCTCTCCTGTTTTCACTTTGGTACGTGTTTGCTGAATAAAATGAATCTCACTGCCAACATTTAAACTGGGTAAAAATAACAGTTTTATTTTGTTTCCTCTAGTGTTGAAGGTCTTCATGCTATTTTAGTGTCAGACAGAGATGGTGTGCCTGTTATCAAAGGTAAATCATAACATCTGATCCCTAATGGATATCTTCAATTGAAAGACAAAAAAACTGGCTTCCTAATGGAGAGAGGACTCTTCCTCCTGTCTGGCTTTTAGTTTACTGTAAATATTGGAGGTTGATGTAAGCATTAAGTCAGACATGCTCAAATTTGGGACATTTTAACAAGGATTTATTGAACGCTAAATTATCTCTTAAAGGGAGCCTTCTGTCTAGGTACATGCAGCGTGTTTAAAACCATAGTCTGTAGGCACCTTACTGTGTCATCGGTGAAGAGAGCTGGAATCATGTAACGAGTTTATACCTTAAAGCTGCTTTAAGATTGGTAGACAACACCAGGTTTGGTTTAGAAGTCTGAAATGACCAAGTGCTACCCACAGATAGATGTACCAACTGGTGTTGACTTAATTCTGAATTTTTTTGCATCGGGGTTGTGCTATCCTTACCTTACTTTCTGGTAGTAATGTGAGACATCTAGTGCTACAGGCACAGTGGCGTAAGTTAAGAATCTAAAGATGGTTTTTATGTCCCATCTCATTTAATGATGCTCAGTAGGAGTTGCATGTATGTGTGAATCTGAAGTTGCATGATATGGGTGAAATGGGATGGGTCTCGCATGCTATTGCAAGTGACACGATAAAACAAAACAGCATCAGCACAGATCATGGTGCAACAAACAAGCATATAGAAAATAAACCATCCTCAGAACGTTAGGAAAGCTTGCGGCTGATGTGGTGATATACAGAGTAAAACATCTTCCAAGGCACATCAATAGGCCTTCATTATTGAGGGAAGATGGGAAGCAGGTAGGGGCAGTTTGATGTGTATGAGATCTAATCTAGTTTACTGTTGCCTCAGATGCAGGATGCCCGACCCATATGTACAAAGATCACGTAGGATGTAAAATATGTTTTGTTCCAGTTGCCAATGATAATGCTCCAGAGCATGCACTTAGACCTGGTTTCTTGTCCACCTTTGCACTTGCAACAGACCAGGGCAGCAAACTAGGACTTTCGAAAAACAAGAGTATCATCTGTTACTACAACACATACCAGGTAAGAGTCTGTTGGCCAGAGCTAGTCCTACATTACTTTTTGTTTTGTTTTTTTAAACTCTGTGCTGGCTTTCCACTGGGGTTCGATTATATTTAAATGTGTTTTATTTCCTAAAATATGTAAGAGCTGGTTATGCTGTATTTTTGCGATATTCATTGGAATTAGCTTTTGTTTCTCAGCATCAATAATGAGTTACTGGTTCAGGACAGTACTTGAAGGTCACTGTGTGCTCCAGCAGAGGGTGCCTGTTGCAAATCTCTTAGTATCTACCATTCTAAATTTTGTGCTTATTGCTCACTATTTAATCTTGGAAAAACAAAATGTTCATATTTATAAACGTGATCAGTGATACAGCTGAACAAGCTGGGGTGTCTGTCCACTTTAAACTGTGTACCCATTAAATCCTGCTTCAGGAAGTGTCTGGGCAAGGAAATTTACATAAAACAGTTCACCGTTTATAAACTTGATTTTTTTTTTTTTTTTTGTGTGTCTGCTGACATCCATCAGACATTCAACAGATTCACACGCCTGCTCAGTTCACAGTGGATTGATGAGCAGAATTTTACAGACTGGCATTGATACAAACAAATGAAAAAAGCATAACTGTTTAGACTTGCTGTATTCAGCTTTGTTTGATGGAAAATAAATGCAAAAAAGTAGCTGTTAGACCCTGACTGCATTGGCCTGACATTCTTTTGACAGTACTAGCATATGTTCAGCATTTCTGAATTACTCTTTGTCACTCCTTCCCCTAAATAGTATTTATTTAATCATGTAACAAGAGGGAGGAAATAACATACACACTGTGCTGCAGCTTTTAAATTTGGTTAGATTTCACAATGGATACACAATACTGTACATATCTGTGAGTCACAAAATGGGATTGCTGTCTATCTCTGCTAGCACCTTTAAACTCTGAATCTTTAAAACATATACATAAAACCCAGTCCCTTTTCCTATTTATAATTTAAATGGATGGGACCAGTTGCATGAATAAGGACTGCAGGATTAGGGAATGAGTATAGCAAATTTCACACTGTATTTTTTGACAAGCAGCATATTGATTTTTGAGGAACTTCTTCTGTTTTTCTGTTTTTAAGGTGGTCCAGTTCAATCGGTTACCTTTGGTAGTAAGCTTCATTGCTAGCAGCAATGCCAATACCGGTACGTTTTCATTATCAGTAATTTCCTAAATTATTATGACCAGAGTGATATATTTTCAATAAAAGACTTAAAATAATTCATTTGAAAAATGAGTTACATAAACTTAGGTCCGTATTCATTACACAACTGCATATTAACTTGTTAGCAGCATGGAATCTGGTAAAAAGGGTCATGGTTGATTGGAAAAAAGTATTTTCAGTAAAATTTTCGAAACTGTGTAAGTCCCAATGGGTCTGATATTTGAAACTTTTGAAAATAGGAGTTTGGCAAAATTTTCGAAGATACCTACGATCTTTCTTAGAAGCCATTCATTTTCCCACATGTTCTAATAATGCATTACCTTAAACAGGACGTGAACCTCACTTATTTGGAAAATGCACTGGTAATGACCCCACAATACAAACAGTTGACAATCTTTCTTCTCCCTCAATGCCCACAAACATGAAAACAAAAACGAACAAAAGCCTCTACATTATTCTGTCCTCCAGGCTTCACAGTGTCTAGTCTTCATTTTTGTCTGTTGGATGCTAAGGTCTGCAGGGAAGGTACTGTTTTGTCTTATGTATTGAACAGCTTAGCACATTAGCGCTTAATACTTTTTGCTAGTGATGATGAGGATGATGGTACAAAGATTCTGCAGGCCAGATTTTTGCCCTCTGACCTGTGCAACACCTGTTCTCAAAATTATGCCCTTCAGTTATGCAGGACTCTGAGTTGGGCACTCCAGTGTGTCCACTTGACTCTCTGCTTGTTCCAGAGGAAATCCTCTTTTGTAGAGTCATTGTTCTCTGACTTTCCAACATACACATTCTCCCACTACTCCCCAGAACCCGCACGGTTGGAAGCCATGCTGCAGCTGCCAGTGAAGAGGAAGACTGCTTGCATTGGCTCTGTTCCTGTTATGGGGACTTTTCTGCCCTGTTTTGCTCTTATTTGATCCCCTATCTGTGACTCAAAGAGGAAGAGATGAGAGGGCACTTAATTACAGTGGCAATTGCTGGTCACTGCTGTGATTAGCTCTCATATGCTGCTCCCTTGCAGAGTGATAAGCTGAAGTGAAAACAGTTTAGTCTTAATAAACACTTTCATTATTATTGACTGCTTTGGAGAGAGGCTTGATGGATGCTGTGTAGTATAACTATTTTGTATCTCCTTTTCTTATTGTTACAGGATTGATCGTCAGCTTAGAGAAAGAGCTTGCTCCCTTGTTTGAAGAGTTGAGGCAGGTTGTAGAGGTTTCTTAACCTGATGGTGTCATCAAAGTGCGGCATCTCTTCACTACCCAATGGGACATAAAGATTCAATAATTCTCAGCCCACAAAACAACAAATGTTTGAGAGGAAATATCACTTCCCCCATTGTACTAAATAAGATTAAATTTGTACATAGTGCTGAATCGGAAATGAGATACTAGTGTCTTGTAGATAGACTCTTTGGTCATATGTCTTGTCTTGTGCAGTACTGGAGAGAGCAGCAAATGGCTCCAGTGGAGCCCTTACTAAGGATCAGGTTTAACAGAATTGACTGTTATCTGCATACTGTCGGTCCAGATAAGTGACCCACAGCTCCCTTGCTGTACAGGAAATGACGTATTGAATAGGGTTTACCCTCTCACTAGCCACCACTACACAGTGAGGAAGTAGAATTAATTTTCATTGTCTTCATCGCTTCTTTGCATGTGCTAGGAAAAAGAGAAAATATGCTGGCAGTCCTAGCAGTACAATCAATAACTAGTCCATATTTTTTTATTTTTGTGACGCTTCGGTAAAGGACTACTACTAATCTGAATGTGAGCTTCCTTGGTATAGGAGAAGGATGCTGCTATTTCTATATAAGTTATGGCTTCAAGCGTTTTCCTTATTACTGGGTACAAGTGCCCAATCAGTGTTGCACTCTCTTGTATTTCTTTTGTACGGTGTAGGTGTGATACCCATGTTTTCTCTTTTGTTCTGGTGTTTGTGGCTATGTTAGTGGTAACACTTGATCTCATTTATTTTTAGGTTTTCCTAAGTAAATGTCGAAATAAAACAATATTTTTAAAAATGTTGTAACCGGATCCATTTTATAACTAACTGTCCTAAAATATTGCTGGTAAACCTGCTTTTCCATGCAGATAACTGTCTCCCTTGTTGCTTTATAAATGTACAACTTGGATAATTTGTGGGCTGAAAAATAACATATGTGGATCTCATCTAGATCTCATTTTTGAATTTCTACATTTTTATAAAAACTTGCATCATTTGCTGTCCATTGTCAACCTCTACACATGTTGGCTTTCTATAAGTAATAACACTTGGGGCTGTATAATGTCTTTTTTTAAGATACATTTTTCAGATAATCTAGTCCCAAAACATCTGCAAACACTTTAAATTCTATCTAGAAACTAATCAGCCAGTGTAGATCCCTGATCAACCAGTGTAACATCCTATCTGTGTGAAGCTCCATTTGAAAAGCCACGAGCTGTATTCTAACCTGGCTTCAGTTTGTGACTGTTTGAGAGAGGTAGTGTATATTCTGCAATCTGGCCTGTTCTCCTAGGAAGAAGCTCTGATTGTGAGATGATTTGACTTCACATAGGATTTCCCATCCGTTAGTAGAGAAGCATGACTACTGTTGGCTTACCAACAGGGTTGTACCGAATATTTCTACTCTATTGCAGTTGTCTTGTAATTTTTTTGGGAGGAAAAAGGAGAGGGAAATCATTATTAAAACTTAGATTGTGATGCCTGCTGTCAAGGAAATTAGCAACAAAATTTTATAAAATAGAGTACCTTTTTAATAGTATGGTGAAACTGTTTACTCAGACACTTTAAAATATTCAGTCTATACAAAAAACATCAAATACTGTGAACATCTAAGTTAAAACAAAATACTATTCCTGTAACTACAATTCTGAATTCTTCCTCTGTCATAATGGAGTCTCTTGTTTTTCCAGGCTCAGGTGCCTCTCTTCACACAGTAAAGGCAGCTATGGAAAATTAAACTGGTTGGTGTGCAAGCTTTATTTTAAAAATGCCACAGCAGTTTATATGGCAGGAGAACATAAAATGTCCTTGT
This sequence comes from Chelonoidis abingdonii, assembly GCF_003597395.2. Lineage (NCBI taxonomy): Eukaryota > Metazoa > Chordata > Testudines > Testudinidae > Chelonoidis > Chelonoidis abingdonii. The sequence goes on from NC_133773.1 coordinate 36,589,284, forward strand.
CTCATGTAAAACATTTTTGAGCAGGTACAATTCAAGCTAATTTGATATTTAAAAACAACTTTATGATCCCTGCTTTCTTTGTCTGGATAGTTGCCACATGCTTTACAATTTAATTTTCAGAAATATAACTTGTCTCTTATCCCCTTGCCCCCATTCCCAAAACACACAAACCTAATCAACTAAAATGAATAGCTTTTCCTTGTAAACTCTCAATACTAACCAAGGAAAAGATCATTACAAGCAGATGTTATTAGCAGAAATGTGTAAAGTTTAACGATCATCTTCATGTGGGTAAGTGAAGGGCACACGACTCTGCTCGAATTCCACTGCACACCCAGTGGGGACCAAGGACTTTGCTAGCTGTAGAGCATTCTCTCCTCATTCCATGGCCACCTATAGCTACTCCTTTATGAGCATACTGGGAATGGAGAAGCTGGGGTCCAACTGCCCTGTGCCCTTATCACCTCAATATAGTACATCTAACAGAGAGAGCGGCAATCTACGCACTTGCAGCTACCACTGCCAAAATGTAGGATCAGACCACACGCTAATAGCCTTCACCAAAACTAAGTATTATTTATCAACCACTTTGACACTGGACTTTAAAAATATTATGTTTATATTTTCCATGTAACAGGGACTCACGTTAATTACAAAAATATACTCTAGTCAGTTTCACAGTGAAAAAAATCCACTCTGGAGCCATAATTTTCCTCTAGGATTTAAACCCTTAAATATTGCTTTTGCATTGTAGCTTCTGGTTTCCAGAATATAGCTGATTTCAAATGAGTGGGCTAACCCCTGTTGCTAGTAGTTACGAGTTTATTACAGAAGCTCCATGAAGCTAACATGAGTGCTTTACTACTATACCGAAAGTTTTAAATACTGACCACTTTTGTGATCCATAAGTAAACAGCCTAGGTGGCTGAATTAAATGTGCATTAAGAATATGATTGGGTAGGGAAACAGCATTGTTAGGATGCAACAGTTTTCCCTGGTAACATTTCACATTCTGAAATGTCCATCTAGTATTAATTAATCCTATATATGCAAGTATGTAGCTGTACACCGTAGGTAATGCATGTGTTGAAACTGCCCTTGTGTGAAGTGACAAACTCAGTGTTGAAGGCTGAACCTCGCTGAGGAAATTACTTAGAGGAATAACTACGGAGTAGAGGTAGCATCACGCTGGTCCTGTTGTTTTCTTATTTGTGACTGAAACAAAAGACAATCCATTACTTGTTCATATATGTGGCTAGTTAAAAAGAAATATCAAAGAAAATAAAAATTGGGCAGATAGATAAAATACTAGCTGCTGATTTTTAAGCAAGTTAGATTTATAACACATTGCCCTGCCTTCCTGACTCTCACCTAATGTATGCTGTTTGTGTGGTCCTGTATTATCTATAATCTAGGTAAAAAACTCCCTTGGTGCACTGGCTATGTCTCTTCCTGTGTTCTGTACAAGATTAGGAACACAAAAGGCACTCAAGACAACAGTACTGTAGAATATGCACATTCAAAATGCTTAACCAGTTTTGTGTGTGCCTCTCTTAATGCAATGCTTTTAAACTGTAGATCAAGTCTAGTTAGTCTTCTCTGTTGGGGGATTTACAGACAGGGGAATTCTAACAAACAAGATCCTGGGAACAAACCTAACACGCCCTTCCCATATGGCAGATGCACTTTTAAAGGAACTATGCTGTATGTATGCCTTAATATCTTATTATTAATCATGTTTATTACAACAGTGCCTAGGGACCAACCAAGAATAGTGAGCCACATTGTACCAGGCACTGCACTAAAGAGTTTACAGTCTAAATAGGCAAGACAAAAAGGATAGTACTAAGGGGCTGAACGTGTAAGCAGAGAGATCAATGTGGTGGTGACAAATGTCATGTAATGTACTTACCGTTATGGAATGTATACAGGGGTGAAAGTAAAATTGAACTCTTACCGGTACAGGGGCTGGCTTTTCTCCCCTGCCCCAGAAAGGGTCAGGCTGGGGATCAGCGTCGCCCAGCCAGCCCATCTGTCTTGCCTGGCGCGCGCTGCTTGGGGCTCCAGCAGCGATTTAAAGGGCCCAGGTCTCTGGCTGCTGATGCATTAGTGGTGGCCAGCGCCCCAGGCCCTTTTAAACCACCGGCCCCAGGGCAGCTGCTCCTTTTGCTGCCACCCCTGCCCCACCATTGGTGGCCTGTGGGGGCAAAAGGGGCAAGGGCATTAAAACGCTGCCCTGGCAGCGCTTTAAAGAAGGTCCTTTGCTGTGGCAGCACTTTAAAGTCAGCTGTACTGGCAGGCACTTTTTATCAGTACACTATACTGCCTTACTTTCCCCCTGAATGTATACCTCATAAAAAGCAGTCATTCACTTTATAGGCCTCACAAAGTACATATGTACAGGTTTCATAATGTGTTATACATGTAGTGGAATAGATTCTAAGCATGCAGTTCTCACTGAAGTCAATAGAAGTCAGACTGGCTCACTGAAATTTTAACTTATTGGGAGCAATACTTTCTCAATTTGTTCACAGCACTGCCAACCCCAGCAAGTCAAAAATGATCATGAGTTGGGTCCCTAAAATCATCAATTAAATATATAAGAATTTGGGTTCTTTTTATGTTCCTTCTAATTTTTCAAGCTTTTCTTTGCTACCATGATGGCTAGAAAGTCACTTTTCCCCCTCATGAAAACAGATTTTCACATAACAACGTGATGTCAGGTGTTTAAGAAAAACACCAAGAATCATGAGATTAATGATAAAACAATAAGAGTTGCCAACACTCCGTTGGAGATTACTGTTTAATGTATTTTATATACACAAGCAGAGCCCTTTTTGGAGCATTTTTACATGTAAAAAAATTGCTAAGTAAGTGTACATTTGGATGGGGTACACACATTAGGAAGGCGAATACCTCATTGTGCAGAGAATCTCAGACCAACTGCACAATGATATTTCTGTAGCACTGGAAATAAATCCATCATTTAAGAATTAAAAAAAAAAATATCTAGGATGACAACTTGGTCTATGGTAGTTCAAAATGGAGAAGACTATATAGTTTCAACAAGGGCATGGCAATGCAATCATACCTCGCATTAATGCATTGTTATGGTAAATACATCTATCTGTTATACATCTACATATAGGAAAGAGCCAACAAATGCTTGTCTGAATTTTTTTTTGTTTTTGGTGTCCTAAATCCTAGGGACTAGCCTTCTGCCCACACTGCCATTTAACACACCATTTCCTTACCAATTTCCATCGCAGTATCTTAATCCACTCATCGGCTTCTATGCCAGTCTTTGCACACAGGTAATATGTCCTTAGTGGGAATACTAAACTGTAAAGACAACATAATCTTAATCCATTTGAATAATCAGTATTTCCTCCCATAGCCTTGCTTCTTCCCACATTGGCACTGACCAATTTTTGTTCAGACTTCAGCTGTTGGAGTGATGCTGCATTTGTGTGGCTAATGTCTCAGGTCCTGCCTACAGTCCGGTTTAAGCTGTTTAGCCAGAACTATTTTTTAATTCAGCTCTTGATAGTGAGAGTCTTGTGCCCAGCCAGTATAGACAAATGAATAGTGTTTTGCAGAATTGTGCTGGGGTTGGCTTTAGCGCACACCACAAAAATAACCACGTTTAAATTCACTGGTAGTGGTCTCTCCTCACTATGAGTTATACCTACTTACCCTGGGGCTGAATTCAGTTTTCTGAGTGGAAGTGGGAATCAGTAATGAATGAACTCCAGAGTCCAAGCAAGAGTTCTATCTCCAGCATTAACTTTTACAGAGCTATATGGAACTGATCAAGAGAGCTGGTTGAGCTACATGGATAAAATAAAGAGTGCGAGAGACTCTATAATGCTCACCCATTATCATCAGGTGTCTGTCAGGAGTGACTGGCAATAACAAATCAAGGTTTCTTGAGTATATTAGGGCTTTCAGAAAAGCTTGGCAAAAGAATTAAGAGTTCATTTGGACTGCAACTTACCAGAAACAGTTGACTCGTTCCTGTGAGTAATCAAATTGCACTGCTGAGCATTCTGTTAAGTCTAATGCCCGGATTGGCTCTGTGGACTTGAAAATAACATTTTTAAAATGAGAGTGTATGAAACTGGAAGAAAGACAGTAGCTGACCTCACTCCCAAGGCTTCGCTTTCTTTCCATGCGCTAACAGTGACAAGGGGCCAGATTCTGCTCTCAGTTATGTTGGAGTAGTAAATGCAAAGTAACTACATTGATACCAGTGGAGTCTATCCAAATTTACAGCGATATATCTAAAAGCAGAATTTGGCTGAATAAAAAAAGCAGGAAAGTATCTTTAAATTTAGAGTTGGGCTGATGACAGCACGGTACTGCTAGCTGGAACATAACAGATTAAGGGCAGATTTACAAGGATATGATATAGCTGATGAATGACTCTGCTACCAAAATAGTGAGGCTTTTCATATGGCTTTCCACTAAAGTGGGACTTCTGGTGAAGAGGGTGTGTTGGTGGCTATATATCCCATGATGGCAGGAAAAAGGTTATCCAAGCTGTTACATCTGGGGCAAAGTAATGTAAAACAGAGCAACAGAGTGTAAATGCTTGGGAAAGAATGCCAAAAGGGGAAAAAAGGCATTGTGTAACTCAGAATAATGGGGTGAAACTGAGGAAAGGAAAATAAACCCTGAATATCAAGAAAAATATCCCAATAATAATTCAGTTTGGTTGTGGAACAGCATCCTCCCATGGAAGTTCCACTGTGGTGTTCAGTGATCACTCAGTGATTAAGGGCTTGTAAAAGATCTGCTTTAGTCTGTGTCCGGTTCCAACTGGCTGTGCATAAGAACAAGAACTTCACAGCCTGCTGCCCAGACTTTTTCTCTCTCTCTCTCAGAAACTCAGCCCTTGAAGGCACAGTCCTCAATATCACAGATCGCTTCTGTCATTTAAATTAGATTGAATAAAGCAATTGAAAATATACTCTAAAGAACAGCTTTGTATTGAGTTATGACCAAGATATTAAATACCTATTAGGTTATAATATTTATAATTATTCTCTAAAGTCAATGACAAAACTACTGTTGACTTCACAGGGAGCAGGATCAACCTGTCATCACCTGGCATGTGATGGCTAAAAATATGCATGAATTCCACAAGTGGAACCATGGCATCTGGGAAAAACATGAGGTCAGGAGAGCACGGCACTGCAGGGATTTAAATACTGGAACTGATGTCTACTGGACTCAGCCTGAGAAATGCGAGGGCACCTACAGCTCCCATTGAATTCCAAAGGATTTGAATGCTCTTGGGATCAGGCCCTATCTGAGAACTGATCATTTTAAACCAGGTCAAATTACAATTTGCTACTCACCATCTGGTCTTTGAAATATTTAAGTTCATTCCTATGCAATGTAAACCACCTCATTTTCCAATTCTGAGAAATCAAGAAAGAAAGCAAATGGTTTGAGAATTTTAAAACAAAGTAAAAAAAATACAGCAGTCAAAATCAAACAATCTTTTCCTTGAAACCATTTTGTTTCTTATAGATGAGAAGTTCTGTGTATAATCAGAAGAACACTTTCCTTTAACAGGAAGTGTCCTATGCTAAACTAGACTGGCATCCAAAAAAATAATATAGAGAATTATATAAAATAAAATAGGAATTAGATGCATTAAAATGAAGACCTTACCATGAAAGGCCTAAGACTGGTTATAAGATTAATCACTACCATACACTTTCTGCCTCAGGATCACAAAGTTCTTTACAAAGAAGAATAAGTTTTATCACCATTGTACAGATGGGAAAATTGAGGTTCAGAGAGATTAGATGACTTACCCCTGGCCTGAAAAGGCATAGTATCTGCCTCTCAGATCAAAGTTCCTAGGGAAGCCGAGACCTTAAGACTTCCAAGTCACAGGTTGCGTTGTACTGATAGACGTTAGGGTCAGATTGGTATATTAAGGGACCTGCTATTTTGAGGTTCTCTGAACAGCCTCAAGGATGGAAGCTGAGGGCACTCAGCACCTTGCATGAATAGAACTGAAGTCACAAGATACAGAGGATCAGCCTGACAGAGAGCTTTTAAAAAATCAATGAAACAAATGTGTATATATTACAGCATTTAATGTCAAACCAATTAAATGGATCTTTGTGCAACTGACTGATAGAAAGAGATCAAAGACATAAGAACAGCCATACTGGGTCAGACCAATAGTCCATCTACCTCAGTATCCTGTCTCTGACAATGGCCTGTGCCAGATGCTTCAACAGGAGTGATCAGAACAGGGCAATTTATCAAATGATCCATTCCTCATCATCCAACCCAAGCTTCTAGCAGTCAGAGGCTTAGGGACACCCAGAGGATGGGGTTGCATCTCTGACCATCTTGGCTAGGGACCTATCCTCCATGAACTTATCTAATTCTTTTTTCAACCCAGTTATACTTTTGGCCTTCACAACACCCCCTGGCAATGAGTTCCAAAGGTTGATGGTTCATTGTGTGAAGAAGTACTTCCTTATGTTTGTTTTAAACCGTGGCCAGGGCCGGCTCTATGTTTTTTGCCGTCCCAAGTATGGCAGGCAGGCAGCCTTCAGCGGCATTTCTGTGGGAGGTCCACCAGTCACATAGATTTGGCAGCCAGTCCCACACCTTTGGCATACCCACCGCTGAATTGCTGCCAAAGCCACAGGACCGGTAGACCTCCTGCAGAAACGCCACCAAAGGCTGCCTGCTGCCTGACTGCCACCTTCACAGCCACCGGCACGCCACCCCCTGTGGCTTGCCACCCCACGCACACACTTGCTGAACTGGTGCCTGGAGCTGCCCCTGACCATGGCCTATTAATTTCACTGTGTTACCCCTGGTTTCTGTGTTATGTGAAGGTAGATAACACATCCTATTCATTGTCTCCACACCATTCCTGATTTTACTGACCAATATCATACCCCACCCCCTCCAGTCATCTCTTTTCCAAACTGAACAATCCCAATCTTTTTAATCTCTCCTCATATGGAAACTGTTCCATATCTCTTATCATTTTTGTTGCCCTTCACGGTACCTTTTCCAGTTCAAACATATCTTTTTTTGAGCTGGTATGTCCAGAACTGCATGCAGTGTTCAAGGTCTGGGCTTACCATGGCTTTATATAGTGGCATTATGATATTTTCGGTCTTTTTATCTCTTTCTTTCCTAATAGTTCCTAACATTCTATTAGCTTTTTTGACTGCCACTGAACACTGAGCAGATGTTTTCAGAAAACTATCCACAATGAAGCCAACATCTCTATCTTGAGTAATAGCTAATTTAGACTTCATCATTTTGTATGTATAGTAGGGATTATGTTTTCCAATGTGCATTACTTTGCGCTTACCAACACTGAATTTCATCTGCCATTTTCTTGCCCACTCATCCAGTTTTGTGAGATCCCTTTGTAGCTCTTCAGAGTCTGCTTAACTATCCTGAGTAATTTTGTATCATCTGCAAACTTTCCCACCTCACTATCTACCCTCTTTTTCCAGATCATTTATGAATATGTTGAACAGTACTGGTCCCAGTACAGATCCTTGATGGATCCTGCTCTTTACTTCTCTCCACTGTGAAAACCATTTATTTCTAGCCTTCTTTTAACCTGTTTGTAGCAGGGTGATGACCCACTCCAGCCCTGACAGGGTTAGAACCAGCTCTGTGAGAGGGCCGGCAGGCCGGGAGAACAGACCAGGCTGAGTGGGGAAACAGTCGCAGCTGTGGCCACGCCCCAAACGGACTCAGCTGGCCCTATAAAGGGACTGCTAGGCTGAAGCAGTTTCATTCTCTCTCTACCTTTAGAGGGAGAATGACCTGGCTGCTAGGGAGCGTACCTAAATACCTAAGGTGGAGCAGGGCTAGGGGAAGGCAAGAGAAGCTGGGCAACTCTGGCCTGGAAACCCCCCAGGCTGCAGGCCTAGGGTAAGGCTAACTGGGTACTGGAGTTGAAAAGAGGCAGCCCACGGATAGGCAGAGGCAGCAGGTCCAAACCCCCTTGCCTGTGATGAGTGGCTGATACACTGCAGTCTGCCCCAGGGAACGAGGGCTAAGTGATGACTGGCAGCAGCCAAGACTGAGGCAAGGTGTGGATAGTGGGTGGGGGGTTCCCCAGGGAGGGGAGACCCAGATTGGTGGGGTACTGCCAGGAGGCAGCACCCCAGTTAAAGGGGCACCGAGGGCCAGAGGACAGGTGGATCACTGGCCTGCAGAGGTGCTCCAGAGCTGGAATGAGCTAATTCCCGGAAGTCACCAGCAGGAGGTGCCGCAGGGGTGAGTCCATTCCTCTACACTGTTACTGAGCCATGAGAGGACCTTCCCTCTTATCCCATGACTACTTAGTTTGCTTAAAAGCCTTTGGTGAGGGACCTTGTCAAAGGTTTTCTGAAAGTCCAAGTACACTGTATCCATTGGATCACACTTGTCCACATGTTTGTTGACCTCCCTCAAAGAAATCTAATAGATTGGTGAGGCATGATTTCCCTTTACAAAAGCCAGGCTGACTCTTCCCCAACATATCACATTCATCTATGTGTTGCTAATTCTGTTCTTTACTATTGTTTCAACCAATTTGCCTGGTACTGAAGTAAGGCTTACTGGCCTGTAACTGCCAAGATGGTTTCTGGAGTCTTTTTAAAAAAATTGTTGTCACATTAGTTATCCGCCAATCATCAGGTACAGAGGCTGAGTTAAGCAATACATACCACTGTTAGTAGTTCTGCAATTTCATACACGAGTTCCTTCAGAACTCTTGGGTGAATACCACCTGGTTCTGGAGACTTATTACTGTTTAATTTATCAATTTGTTCAAAAAAAAACTCCTCTATTTACACTTCTATCTGGGACAGTTCCTCAGATTTGTCTTGTAAAAAAAAAAAAAAAATGGCTCAAGTGTAGAAATTTCCCACACGTCCTCTTTAGTGAAGACCGATGCAAAGAATTCATTTAGCTTCTCCACAACGGCCTTGTCTTTTTTGAGTGCTCTTTTAGCACCTCAATTGTCCAGTGGCCCCACCAACTGTTTGGCAGGCATCCTGCTCTTGATGTACTTAAAACAAAATTTGCTGTAAATTTTTGTGTCATTTGCTAGCTGCTCTTCATATTCTTTTTGGCTGGCCTAATTATACTTTTACACTTCATTCGTCAGAGTTTTTCTATTTTTCTTGGTAATGATTTATTTCTCATTTCACTGGATATAGCAACTCTGTGGTTTAATATCCTAAGTTAAACCTGGGCTTTTCTCTTCCTCCTCAACTTTCATTTCTTTCTAGAGGCATGGGATGGAAGAGAGGAGTATGAAAGCTCTGAAGTTTTTCTTACCTTTACTATTTTGCCTTGTTTTACCAAGTATCCTTCTTTTGTACCGAGCTGCAAAGAAACAAGGAAAGGGATCAAAATTAAAGGCTCAGCTGTGTTTATATTTTGTTCCTTTTTATTATGAGCAAAACAAAATCAAACTATAGCTCATTCTCCTCCAGATACCTCCCACAACCACTCATTTTATACTTATCCTCGTGCAGCTTCTGTACTGTCCCCACGGTGTGGACCAAATTCCCCCCAAAGTCATTCCATTGACTTCAAAGGAGTGGTACCCTCTTACCTAGGCTAGAATCACAGAGTTCTCCAAGTATGTAATGAGCCAAATTCAGTAAAATGTACACAGCAATTAAGTCATTTTACTCCATTTACCTAGATGCCACTTGTCATAATACTTAAGTACTGTAATAGATCTTACCAGCCAATGGGGTTATCCATTTAAACTGTTCTGTAAACACTTAAAAAAAACAAAAAACGAAGAACTGGGACATATTTTAATTTGCTTTGCTTTAAGTACTGCCTATACGTGACAAAAGCCCTTCCAACTAAAGATTAGCAGAGAACAAACAGAACATTATGTAACAAAAAAGCACGTGCCAGGGAATTTTTGGTCCAGTTAGGCAAAAAAAACTTGTTTGACTACAGTTGGAATGTTGGATGTACAATTTTGGCCTTGATTTTTAAAAATGATTAAAGATTTGGATGCTTAAACTTCTTGGGTGCGCCCCTTGAAACTTCAGGAAAGGCCTGACTTTTCATCATCTTCACCAGACACATCTGGAAATCACTGAATCATAGACGTCCAGAACTGGGAGAGACCTCAGTAGGTCATCTACTCCAGTCCCCTGCACTCAAGGCAGGACTAAGTAATAACTAGACCATTCCTGACAGGTATTTGTCTAACCTGTTCTTAAAAATCTCCAATTACAGAGATTCCACAACCTCCCTAGGCAATTTATTCCAGTGCTTAATTACCCTGACAGTTAGGAAGTCCAACCTAAACCTCCCTTGCTGCAATTTAAGCCCATTGCTTCTTGTCCTATCCTCAGAGGTTGACAAGAACAATTTTTCATCCTCCTCCTTGTAACAACCTTTTATGTAATAAAAATTGTTATCATGTCCCCTCTATCTTCTCTTTTCCAGTCTAAACAAACCCATTTTTTTCAATGTCATCATAGATCATGTTTTCTAGTCCTTTAATCATTTTTGTTACTCTCCTCTAGACTCTTTCCAACTTGTCCACATCTTTTCCCAAAACGTGGTGCCCAGAACTGGAAACAATATTCCAGTTGAGGCAGTATCAGCGTGGAATAGCATGGAAGAATTATTTTACGTGTCTTGCTTACAACATTTCTGCTGATACATCCCAGAATGATATTTGCTTTTTTTTGCAACAGTGTTACACTGTTGACTCATATTTACCTTGTGATCCACTATGACCGCCAGATCCCTTTCTTCAGTGCTCCTTCCTTGGAGTCATTTCCCATTCTGTATGTGTGCAACTGATTGTTCCTGCCTAAGTGGAGTACTTTGCATTTGTCCTTATTGAATTTCATCCTGTTTACTTCAGACCATTTCTCCAGTTTGTTCTGATCATTTTGAATTTTAATCCTATCCTCCAAACCACTTGCAAACCCTCCCAGCTTGGTATCGCCCGCAGACTTTATAAGTGTATTCTCTATCTATGCCATTATCTGAATCATTTATGAAGATACTGAACAGAACTGGACCCTAGGACCCATACCTGCAGGACCCCACCCAATACGCTTTTCTCAGTTAAGTGTGAACCATTGATAACTCCTCTGGCCACGTCTATATTTACAGCACTGTAGCAGCACAGCTATACTGATACAGCTGTGCCACTGCACCACATCTGGTGAACACTCTATGCTGATGGGGGAGAGCTCGCCCGTCAGTATAATAAAACACCTCCATGAAGTTATGTCACCGGGAAAAGCTCTCCCACTGACGTAGCTCTGTGCTCATGAGCACTTATGTCGGTGTAATTTATGTCACTCGAGGTGGTTTTTTCACATCACTGAGTGACATAAGTTTACAACCTATGTTGGCATATGTAGACATAGCTTCCCTGGGAATGGTTTTCCAACCAGTTATCCACCCACCTTACAGTAGCTCCATATAGGCTACATTTTCCAAGTTTGTTTATGAGAGGGTTATGCGAGACAATGTCAAAAGATTTAGTGAAGTCAAGATATACCACATGTACCACTTCTCCTATCCACAAGGCTTGTTGTTCTGTCAAAGAAAGCTATTAGGTTGGTTTGACATGATTTGTTATTGACAAATCCATGCTGACTGTTACTTATCACCTTATTATTTTCTAGATGTTTGCAAATTGATTGCCTGATTATTTGCTCCTTTTGTCTTTCTGATACTGAAGTTAAACTGGTCTGTAATTCCCTGGATTATCCTTATTCCCCTTTTTATAGATGGGTGCTATATTTGCCCTCTTCCAGTTCTCTGGAATTTCTCTCATTTTCCATGAGTTTTCAAAGGTAATCGCTAATGGCTCAGATATCTCCTCAGTCAGCTCCTTGAGTATTCTAGGATTAATCATTCATTAATCATTAAATATTCTGGGTGTGATTTTTTTTTTGTAAAAACTAACTAGTTTCAAAACTTTTTAAAGTTAATATTCCAAAGGGATAGCGGTAGAGGTCTTTGGTTCTTCAATAATCAAAAATAATTTTAGTTCATATGGAAAGATTTGCATATGACAGCTCCCAAGATTTTCTAATGCTCAGCATTGCTGATCTCCTGAGGAGAATGGTGGAAAGGTTCTTACTCATCACATGACTGTACTGGTAGGATTATTTTCTTGGCTATAACCATTTTAAAAGGGTAGCTCATCAGTGCATGCTCCAGGGCTCTCTTGGCTAGCTGTTACACCCAGACCCTTAATAACAGAAAAGTAACTTACTGAAGGCGCATTCGGGACAAGATCATTTTCAGTTTTTCCTGTCTGCATTGCAGTGTGAACCCGGACAGACTCATAAATAGAAGGTTCTTCCACTTCCCGGGGATACGGATGTTTCAGTACAATTAGAGTGCCTGAATAAAACAGAGTACTAGTGAGTGACCTGGCAAAGTGGGTAATACAAAATGATTGTCCCAGCTGTCTGTGTGTGTGATTTTAAGATATATTTCCCTTTTAAATCTAAGAATGCACAGGAGTCATAAACAATATCCCATGGAGTTCTGGAGCACTCCTGTGTTCTCAGGTTCCTAAGACAAGAGTAGGATTTTGGCCACACACAGGTCAGAGACAATTAGATGTTATGTCATAAATGACAAATTATTGATGAAATAAGGCAAATCATTTTCAAAGTGCACTGCCTAAATAACTGAACTGTACATCAGGTTTTCCACAGGGGACAAGAATCTTTCCCCACAAACTGCAGAGTGGCTATGGGCAGTGGCTAATGGATCAGGTAGTGGCAGTTCCACCTGATTAGAGTGGACCCTTCACCCTTGACTCTACCCTGCCCTGCTCCCAAGAAGCCTTGGCCCTCTGTTTCACTGTGCATGTGGAGTCAGGACTTCCTGTATGGGTTACCCAAATCCTGCCCCTCTGCTGCGTCTGAAAATTTCTGCTCTCCTGTGCATGCCCAACTGCACCTCTTCTCTTCTATTCCTTCAAGCAGGTGCTACAGTTATGTCTACACTATAGAGCTGATGCCAGCATAGCTATGTTGATACAGCCATACCAACATATAGCTGCAGCACCAACAGAAGGAGGAGTTTTGCTGGTTTAAAAACACCTCTTCCCCAAATTACATAAGCTAAGAAGCCCTTTTTTCTTGGCATAGCTGAGCCTACACGGGTTTTGTCAGTACAGCTATTACGGTAAGTGGTGGTGGTTTGTTTTTTTTTCCACACCCCAAACTGACATAGCTATATGTTTTAAGTGCAGACCAGGCCTGACTTTTTGGATCTGCCTTCACATAAACCTCCTCCCTAATGTGACATGAGTGGAAAAACCAAGGCGGCAGTGCCACAGAACTTTCACACCTGCATGAGGCAAGAGAAATATGTTTTCTTTGTTCCCCTGACAGCTGTAGTATGAATCTCCTTTTGCTCAGGGAATCATCAGTTATTATTAGGATACTGGGCTTAGACACACAACATATGGTTTTCGTGATTATCAAGCACCTAATCTGTGTTTCTTGCCTCACATAAATCTCTGCCATGGATAAACATCATTCTCATTAGAACTACATATCTATGCCCAGTATCCTTGTGTTTTCATAGTTGTATATAAATACATTGTGCCTTTTTTAAGCATCCAAACACAGAGTAGTGGATATAATGATGCAAAGTTTTAAGTCTAGTGCAAAGATGGAGAGATGTTCACTTCAGTCTTTTATGCACAATGAAGAGAGGGGCCAGAATGGTCCAGTACATGGCGCCCACGATCAGGCACCAGGAGACTGTAATTATCTGCGTGGCTGTGCCACAGACCATGTGACATTGGTCAAATCACTTCATCTCCCTAGGCTTTCATTTTCCCATCTGCAATAATAAAGCTGGGAATAATAAATCTGACTCACCTTTGATAATTAATCTATGGATGAAAATTGCTTTCTACTGTAAATGCTTCATGTTTGCTATTAGAGAAGATTTACAAATTCTATTTTTATAGAACTTCAGTAAATACAATCTTGGCTGTAGAATGCATGAGGTAGTACCTAAAAGACAGCGTGTTTTTGTTAAACACTCATTTTCTATTTGTGAAAGAGAAACAAACTACATGAAAACGACCTTTTGAGGCCTTCCCTCCATTTAGCATGTTAAAATATCTGTTGTTTAATTTCCATGATTGAAACTTGACTAGTTATGTCCTCTTGAGCTTGTGATCATCGGTTCTCACAAGCTAAGCAATGTTAAGACTAATAAAGACTTGGATTGGAGATCCACAAGGAAAACCCAGAGTGCTGCAGGAAGAGGTACTGCTGTCAGCTGAACCAGTGACTTGGATAGGGTACTAAGGGACACTGCTGCTACCTAAGGCCCCAATCCTGCAGACACTTATGCACATGCTTAAGGTCTGGGGGGACAAGGGTCACTAAGTGTTTAAGATACTTTCAAGAGATCTCTTTATTCTGTGTCCAGTTCCAGCTGGCTGGGCATAACAACAAGAGCTTCACAGCATCCAGACTATCTAGGAAGCTCAGCCCTTAAAGACACAGTCCCCGATGCCACAAGATCCCATCTACACTAGACAAGGTTTAGTGGTATATCTATATAGGCAAAGCCTCCTAACATAGCTGCATCTTATTCTGGCAACAGAGTACTTTACCATAGGTTGTACCAGTTCCCAAGCAAAACAAGCTATACTAGCAAAAGCCCTTTTTTGCTAGTATAACTGTGTCTATTTTGGTGGCACAAATATTGTGTTAAAACTTAAACCCTGGCCTAACAATACTAAACTGGCAATATTTATAAGAATAGAACTGGCCTAATTTTATGCACTGCAGTTGGCCCTATTTAAATCAATAGGTTTACTTGGTATATAAAGTAAACCACATAATTAAATCTTTGCAGGATCAAGGCTTAAGAGAGCCATCCTAAGAGAGGTACAGTGGCAGCCCTGAGCAGTTGTGATCAGCTGATGGGGTCTGTGTTTGTGGGTGTGATGTTAAAGAAGAGGGGTTTTAAGGCTGTTGTTTTTGCAATATTCTGACTCAGCACAGTCTGCCCACTTGCAAAGTGCTAAAGTAAAACAAAAAAAACAGAAAAACAGTGATGAAACAAAAATAAATCCCTTCCAGCTGGTAAGTATTTGGCTCATGTTTAGTTTTTCTTGGCTTTTTCCTTTCCTTTCCACGCAGAGAAATTCCTTTCTGGGTAATTTTTAAGCCACACTCCAAGCTTCTCACACAGACTCAGCTCACATAACTAATTAAACCCCCTCACCAAGTAGCTGATCTGGTAGTTAATAAGGCTACAGGCATCCCAGTAGAACCTGCCACCTTCCCTCAAAGAAATGAAAAGACTAAGATACAGCAGGGTCCACGACTGATGAATCAAACATGCCTGTATTTGTCTGAGCTTACTCCAGTAGGCTATAGGAACCCCTATATCTAAAGAAGTTGCTGAGCTCAGCCAAAGGGACCAGTAACCTTTGGTAATAAGAGAAGGAGCTTCCATTCTCTTCTTTTACTCTTGAGTAGGTGGCACAACCTCATGCTGCTATGTAAATGTAAGAAAATAATAATACATTTCGAATTTTTATCTATCTATCTCAAAGCACTTCATAAAGGTGAGTAAGCATTATTATCCCCATTGTACAGATAGGGAAACTGAAGCACCATCACACACTGAATCAATATAAAGTCAGGAAGAAAAACTGGGTTCCTTGACTCCCGGTTTTGTAATCTAGTGAGTCACACTACCTTATTAAAACCAGAACATATTATTCTGTTGTTGGTCAGTTTATTCCAGTTAGCACTATGACTTGGTAAAAATGTCGTTAACATTTAACTTGTTTTTTGGGTAGAAGCAACACCTTTTCTGAAACAAGCTATTAATATTCTTGCTCATTATGATACTGCTTGGTAAGAGGATGTTTTATACAAGTGTCATCAAGTATGTTATCCGCATGTCATTCAGACTAACCTTCATGGACCTCTGATTAAACAGCGGAGAGTTTATGTTTGCAGCAAAACACTAGCAAAGGAGATCTCTAAAATTAGATTGGTGCTTCAGATCCAACCTTCCTCACTACCCATATGCATTTTCTGATACTACAAATGCTCACAAGCCTTGTGGAAAAAGGAGATCAAAGAGACAATACAAAATAAACTTTCAAAATGATTAATAATGTATTAAATTGTGCAGATGAGTTATATTTTGCAAGAGAGGATGAGGGAAAAAGAATATTTGAAGTAAATAGCTGACATCTGCTCATAGAAATAGGGAAGCATGTAAATGTGATATGCTTAACCTGAACTATGTGGTGTAGGTCAAGGGTCATAGTCAGTTTAATTCTCCCTAGCTCTATGGAAAATTTCTTTTGCATTTAATAAGGATGGAACTAAGAAGTCTCTATTAGCAATTACTCGAAATAAGCCTATAGAACTGAACAGAGAGTGATATCCTGTGTATTAAGTTCCATAGACAATTTTATACTTACTGCAGAATTGCATACACTAGTTTAAACAGTCTATAAAAATATTATATTCTATGAATTTCTGTAGGATTTTTCCATAAGGAATATTTTATGTAGAGTCATTCATTAAATACATAAGAAATAGAAACGTCCAGTTTAATCCATAGCAAGACATTTTTGCAGTGTGGTTTTAGTTTTTGGGGGGCAGAAGAGGGTGGGGGGGATTAGTATATACTTCTGCTTTCCAATTAATAGGGATAGTGTGAAAACTAACAGAACAGGAACATATCAGTATGTGACTGTATTCTTGGAAATCTAATCTGATTAAAGCCACAATTTGGTTTTCATGTCTGGTTAATGATTCAAAGCTTACACATAGTTTTAAAAAACATTAGCTGAAAACTCATAAAAAAAAAAAACAAATAGAAAAAAAATAACCTTTTTGGCTGTGTTAGTTTGGCAAGAAGACAGAAATATGACAGTATATTGCTTCTACCCGTGTTACTGAAGTGAGCTTTTATAACAGTCAGTTGTCTATTCAAGAAACTGCTTCACAGCAAATACTAGCCTGAGTCACACTTTTGTTTGTTTGTTAATTTTTTTCATTATCTGAAGTAAGGGAAGAAGTACGCACATTGGAACACTGAAGTACAATCAGCATTAACATGTATAGCTATTTGCAATGACTAATAAAGCCATAGACCAAAGTAGGGCTAGTTAGAATTCTAATGCTGAGGCCCCAATTCAGCACAAAAGTACCCCTGCACCCATATGCATCACTTCGCAGGATCTCAGGGTAGGGTTGCCAGGCGTCGATTTCTAGACCCTAGTGGCTCCAGTCAGCACTGCTGACCGAATCGTTAAAAGTCCAGCTGGCAGTGCAGAGGGGGCCTGGGCTAAGGCAGGCTCCCTACCTGCCCTGGCTCTGCATGGCTCCTGGAAGTGGCCACCAGATCTTTCCAGCCCTTAGGTACAGGGGTGGCCAGGGAGGCTCCATACGCTGCCCCCGCCCCAGTGCCAGTTCTGCAGCTCCAATTGGCTGGGAACCATGACCAATGGGAGCTGCAGGGGTGGCGCCTGCAGGTGCAAGGGCAGCCCAAGGAGCTTCCCTGGCCACCCATGCGCCATGGGGCCGCTAAGATCTATCAGCTGCTTACTGGGAGTCATGGTAAGTGCCGCCAGGACCCCAGTTCCTGAACCCCTCCCACACCCAGCCCTCTGCCCCATCCCAGAGTCCCCTCCCACACCCAAACTCCCTCGCAAACCCCTCAGCCCCAGCTTGGAGCCCCCTCATTCACCTCCTCCCACACTCCAAATCCCTTGTCCCCAGCCCAGGGCCCCCTCCTGCATGCCAAACCTCTCATCCCTATCCCCATCCCAGAGCCTGAATCGCCAGCTGGAGTAGTCACCCACCCCCATACCCTAACCCCCTGCCCTAGCCAGGAAACCCTCTTCCTCACCCTGAACACCTCATTTCTGGCCCCACCCAGAGCCCGTACCCCAAACCCTATCTCAGGGCCTTATGCAACTTTTCATCTATAGATCTCCAAGTGCTTTACAAAGCTTGGGTTCCTAGTCTCCTCATCTGACAGGTAGGTAACTGAGGCCCAGAGCACCTAAATGACTTGGCCAAGGCTTCACAGAGATACGGGATAGAGTGGGAGGAGAAATAAACTCTCCTGACTCAGTGCGATGCCCTAATCACTTGAACTACACTAAAAAACACACAGTATTTAAAAGTGAGCACAAAACAATCATTAGTGTTGTAGACAAGTTACTAGAGCTGGTCAAAAAATGAGTGTGATAAAATATTTCATGTTTCCATTCTAAATGAGTTGAAATTTTAACCCATTTTTTATTTAAAAACATATTTTTCACATCTTTTTGCAAAATGTTTGTCTAAAACATCAAAAAAGGTGTTTGTTTTTTTTCATTTAGTGTTTTTTTTTTTTTTTTAATAAATGAAAACATTTTCATTTACTGAAAACCTGAGTTTTGGTAAATGGAAATTTTTGAATTAAAAAAACTTTTTAATGAAAATGTCTGATAATGACAATTGATCACAAAAGTTTACATTTTCAGAAGTCGTCTATTTTTAAATAAACTTTTTGTTGAAAAAATGTTGACCAGCTCCACTACGTTGTTATACCCTCCTTTCCCAGTAACATGGAACTTGAGACCCATGAGCTTGTTGAATTTTTTTCCTGCACCTCTACAACCTTTCAGAACCCCCACTAACTATACCTTTAAATGTAGCAAAATGAAAATTGGAGCCTTTAGAGATTATTTCTATTGCTCTGTTGGTGACAGTATGTGCTTGTGAAGTCCTTTGTTTATAAACCAGCCAGAGAATAAAATAATTCAGGTTCCTGGTTTATTCTGTCATGTGGCTGAGCTGCCAGTTTTACCATATAACATTCCATGCCACTATTTTCCAAAAAAACCCCAAAAACATAGATTATACAATTACTGTCCACTAGTGCTTGAGACAAACTTCTCACTTTATCTACCACTGAGTGAGAGCATGGACTGGGAACCAGAACCAGATTCTGTTCCCAGCTCTGCCACTAATATGTTTTCTGACCTTGGGCCAGATATTTTACCTCTTTTGACCTAATGACATTTACCTTCTTATGGATAACAGCTAAGTATTATAATTCTTTTAAAAGGTTGTGCTTGAACAGACAACTTATTGCTCCTGCTCCATTAAATTAGCCATTACCCCACAGGCAGCTATTACTATTAATCATGTTTATTATAGTAGTGCTCGAGGGGTTTGACATCAGGATGTGAAATCACCACTGGTGCTCTCTCTTCCTGTATATTGCTGCATATAGGAAAGTAAAGTGGAAAGGGAACAAGCTTGTTGGCAAGATACTTTAACACCCATTTCCAGCCTGTAGCTCTGTCTGATTTAGACAGATGAGAGGGGTTTCACAGAGCTAGCAGAATCTCATTAGGGGGCCATAAGCAAACTGCCATACACATCATTCAGCTGTAGGGATCTAGCTTGCAGAGATCATATAGCACCAAATCCTTACTTACTAATGGATGTCACACGTGGAGTGAAGGAAGGAAAAATCATAATTTTCTACATGTCATCTGAAATATTGGAAAGGTTAAACTTGCTGGTATATTTCTGACTTCAGATAAGAATCTTCTCATAGCCCAAAATGGATATTTAGATTGAAACATTTTTATTTTATACTTTAAACCACAACAGTTCTACAAACTAGGACTTTGAAGCATGGTTCATAGTATAGTTGCATTTTGAAAATAAACCTTTTTAACCATGTGGTTGGATTAATACTTATGTCCCAAATATACAGAAATGCTTGAATGCATATTTATTGATGTATATGCCATTGCAGCAATTGCACTTGCAGATAGTCATTTAGGCATCTATCTGATCATTTGCATGTACAAATACCACTACTGCACATACAAATTATTTGCACATGTTTTGCACACACAAATTATTAGCAGTTTTCTGCCTCATAAATGTTCATTAATTCTAGCAATTTCCACTGTGGAGGTAGGTAAGTCTTAACCTTATTTTAGAGATAACAAAACCACAACAAGAAAGACTGGCTCAAGGCCCCAGAAGCAACAGTGCCAAATCTAGGACTAGAACTCAGGAGTGCCTGGCACCTACACCTAACCTGTACTTTTAGCACTAGAATATATACCCCTCTTTCTCTCAGAATTGGTACTAGAAATTTGAACTCAGGGTTTTAGATTTCATTTCTGCAAGTGATCTGCTGGTAGGAAGAGTCTTTCTTTCTTTTTCTCCTTGACCCTATTCAAGCAGCAGCTGTCTGTTGAAATGGTCTGTGCCCCTCTTGTTTTAAATAACACACTGATTAAGCAAATATTTTTTTTAAAAAAATCCCAGTTTCAGGGCAGAGCAAGTCAACAAGCAAGCTGCTCTGCCTCAGCAGAGAAAAGGCAAAGGAGATTACTTGTTAATGGTGAGGTATAGGGCATGTAAGCTGCAGATGAGGTGAGGAAACCATTGTGGATTGCTGGGATGGAAAGTAGTGGAAATAAACTCTTTCATAGCTCTCTCCTTCCTCTACTCTGAGCCCCCTCCCTCCATGTCTCCTCTTCTGAGAAGATGTTTAAATGTTATTTTGGGACAGTCATCAAATTGTAGTTTTTAACCCTGTGTTTCTTAACCTAGTAAAATAAAAACTGGCGGGAGAGGCGTTTAATGGTCCTACTCTTCTCAGCATAGGCACATTCTGAAATGCTTCTTCTGGGCTAGGCTAAGACTGTGTTAGCAGCAAAGACGAGGCAGCAACAGAAACTTCTTATCGTGAGCGATTGTTTTAACCTATCATCTTGTTAGACAAGTGCATAATGAGCATAGGTATTTCACTGGTAAACATCATGTGACCATCCTCTGTTCTCGGCAATCAGTTCTGTTCTCAGTAACACTAGAATAAATCGAAACTAATTCTATTGACTACACTGCTGAGAGCAATTTCTATAGTTCTGTGCCACATCAAACTGCTCTAACCTGTTTCAGGCACCAGCTGACTCTAATAGATATAAAATTCTACCATAGAGCTACCAAAAACAACTACTGTTCCCTCCTTCATCCAGGGTGGATCCAAGCAAAGGCTTCTGCTCAGGGATTGGAGACAAGATCCTGTTACTGGCTCTACCCTGACACCAAAATGGGCTTGTGTCCCAGGCTGGTAAAATCACAACCTGCTTACTTTAGTTTGTGTTTAGATTAAGCAGAAGGCATCCCTAACCTAAACCTCTGGTACGTTTAACATTGGCACGCACAAAATAGTATCTGAAGAGGTACATCTGGGCAGGTTTTGAGTAAAAATGTCTGTCTGGTGTAAATAGTTTTAGTGAATCCACTTCATATCTTCACATGCACACATATGGCACACATTGTTTACCTGTCTCGCTTCCAATTAAAGGCTGGTTTGCAAAATGCATGACTAACTCCTTCAAGCTGGGAAATTCATTAAAGCCAAACTTGAATGAAGACCCCATGTGCTCCACATGGAAATGTTTCACAGAATCTTTTGCCCTAAAAGGAAAAAGAAAATTGTCCAAATATGTAAAGTTTGAAAATTTCAGAAATGTCGCTGGAGGAAAATGTAAACACTTATTGCTTTGTTCTTACACAGCACCAATCACGTTTAGATTTTGGAGCTTTATGAACATTGGGACTGATTTTTTCAAAGATACAGCATGTTCAGCACTCCCATTCACTCCAGCAGGAGTTGTACGTGCATGGCGCCTCTGAAAGCCAGGCCTATTAATTAAGAGTTGCAACACCACTATGAGGGAGGGTAAGTATTATCACTATTTTACAGACAGGGTAATGAAAGCACAGAAAGTTAAGTGACTTGTCCAAGGTCACACTGGGAGTCAATGACCGAGTCAAGACTAGAACCCCACAGTCCTTTCTCCTAGCCTCCTGCTGTATCCATCAGGATACCTGTCCAGTTAGCAGCAATATAGACGCTCCCTGACTTTACGCAAGCATTCCGTTCCGGAACGCCTTGTGTAACTCAAATTTTGCGTAAGTCGGAAACGTATACCCGACAATTATGTGCAAAAAAACCTCCTATTTCTAGCTTACAGAACTTCTACCGTAAGTGCGGATTTGCGTAAATTGGGTTTGTGGAACCCCGGGGGGGGGGGTGTCTGTACTGCTAATTATTAAAATATAATCTCTCCGTTCAGTGTACACATTTTATTATTGGATAACATTTTCAAAATTAGGCACTTTTAAAGATGGCCTGATTTATTTTTTTTTTTTAAGAAGTCTCCCTAACCTCACTGTGAAGTCACTTTATGTTACAGGTGCTCAGTACCTTTTCAAAATCAGGCCTCCTTTAAAAGTGTCTAAAGTGTAAGTGTCTAAATATATATTTAGAGATTAATTTTAGGCATCTGGGTTTGAGAATTTTTGGCCTACTATTTACTATCACCAACAAAGGCTCCAATCAAGATAGGGGGTCCCTTGTGGTAGGCACTGAAATTCACACAGGAATTTTTTCAGTACAATGCCATTCAGGAGAACTTGTTGATATACAAAAAGCTATACAAGTCCTGACATCTTTGCTGGATGTTATTCATCCATAAGGCAGTGAAGCAATTCATATAAGAGGCACTGGAGCAGGCATTTCTTTTCTGCTAAAGTGGATCCTGTTAACAATAGCAGTAAGGTAATCCAGAGAATCTTTGAAAGAAAAGGTTAGGAAAAAACAAGAAACAAAGATAGTGGCAAAAGGGAAGAGGTTATGAACTCCCATTATTTTCTCATCATTTAGTAGCAACTACTTTTCACAGTGGATGCTTACAATCCCTGATATATTATAATGGGTTTTATTAATTATATTTAATTATGTTAAAGAGCCATGTTCTAAGCACAGCTGGCCACTCCAGAGTGTGCATTTATAGGCTTTAGAGCAGCACCCTTGTGGTTGAAAACACCGCCTTCCTTAAGCCTCCCATCACATACTGCAGGCAAGACAGGTGCCAATAGCATACTAGGGTGTATGTTGTCATGGCTTCTTGGTAGAGTGAGGTCATGTTTTATCTCTTCATCTAATTTCACAGGAAATAAAGTGTGGCAATGAGATTAGGATCTATTCATTGCTTAGTTCCTCTTCAAAGTTAGTGAATTTAACTACTCGTTAGCTTCAAACTGCAAATGTCCATCAAAATATCAAGGGATATCTGAGCATAGTTTCATACTAGGGTGACCAGATGTCCCTATTTTATAGGGACAGTCCTGATATTTGGGGCTTTTTCTTCCATAGGCACCTCCCCACCCCCATCCCAATTTTTCACCCTTGCTGTCTGGTCACCCTATTTCATATTGAAGCAAGCCACTAATGATGATTGATAAAGTGTGTGTGTGTGTGTGTGTGTGTTAAATAAAAGACAGAAGGTATTCAAGAGAGTAGATCAGCTATACCAGGGGTTCTCAAACTTGGGGTCGTTACTCCTCAGGGGGTTGTGAGCTGTCAGCCTCCACCCCAAACCCAGCTTTGCCCCCAGCATTTATAATAAAGTTAAATAAACATTAAAAAAGTGTTTTTAATTTATAAGAGGGGTCGCACTCAGAGGCTTGCTGTGTGAAAGGGGTCACCACAACAAAAGTTTGAGAACCACTGAGCTATACACTAAGATATAGAGCTGGCCAAAAAATGTTAGGTATGTTTCATGAAAAATATCTGAACAAAATTAAAACTTTTCATTTTGTAATGAACATTTTTTATTAGTTTCATCAAAAAATCCAGGGAATAATTTAGAATGAAACAAGCATTTTTCATTTTGTTTGAGAATATTCATGGGTTCTTTCAATTAACCAAATTTTTGGTTCAAAATTTAAAAAATTCACTTTTTTCCTCCCTTTTTCCTCTCCCACCCTTTATTTCTGTGGGGAAAAGAGGAGAAGGGGGCAGTATATGGAATGAAATGAAAATTTTTATTTGAATCAAACTTTTTCAATTCATTGTGCTGAAAAATAAATAGTCAAGGGGAATACAGTTTTGCTAAAAATTTTCATTTCCTTTGACAAGCCATTTTTTGTATTAAAAAAGTTATGATTAAAACATTTTGACCAGTTCTACTGAGGTATCTTCTGATCCACAGCATCAAACGATGGAAGCAAACATTTATACTAGACTGTAAAGCATTCTGAGGACTACATTTAATTACACTCATTGACCCTCAGTTTTGGATACTAATTTTTCACAAGAAATCTATTTTCATACATCCAAAGTGTCATCTTTGGATGCTGTATATAAGAATTTTAAAAATGCTGAGTAATTAAGAAAATAGGTTATCACTCAAAGACTTACTCTGATTTCATCTTCTAAATAACAGGAGATACATTCCCTCAGAGGGAATTCGTAGATGTTTGTTTTATGCATTTCTTCCTCTCCTTCACAATGCAGTCAGCTACCTCACAACAGTTGGGTAACGAGGAAAGCATTTACTTTGGCTGATATGCACCATTTACCTTCATAATAAGTTGTTATTACATGCATCTCTGAAGGAACTATCACTGGGCATCTAAAAGATCTGGGCAGTCTGAGCTGTCAGTGAAACTTAATATTCTCTGCTCCACTCACCGGTCTTGTGCTGGAGTAACTCCACTGACTTCAATAGAGAGAAACCAGCATAAAAGTGATGTAATGGAGTAAAGAATCAGGGCCAAGGATCCTGACCTGTGATTTTTATTTCAGCTAACAAAGTAACAAACCAGTGACACTGTGTCAATATTCACTGCACAATTTTCAAGGATGAACAAACACTTCCAGCATGAACCTTAGTCTTGCAGATATTATAAACTGACACTAAAGGAGCAATTCTCTTTTTATCAGTTGTTTACAAATATTTAATTTATTCTTAAGTTATTGCAAGAAGCAACTCTTTTAAACACATTTTCTGGTTTACTCTATATAACTTTCAGATTGTCATGCAAAACTGGCCTGGGTTTTGTTTGAGAAATTGCCAGTGGCACAGGGTTAGTTCAAACAGTGCTTAATTTTTCCTGCCAGTGTAAAAATATTCAGGTCACTGAGAAATTATACTCTTTAAAAACTAAGAAATAAATGTTTGTTTCTAAGAGTTTTCCTTTTCATGTTTTTTACGCTAGGCACCTGTCATCGATACTTATTGTGTTGCCGTGCTTCCTAGAGGCCCCATTGTACTAGGTGCCGTATAGATGAGGATTTGTGTGTTTGTTTTTAAGGCACTCCCTGACCCACAGAGCTGAGGGTCTGGGAACATGTCTGTACTGAAGATATTTATGCTGATGTCTATACGCTGATGAAAACCACTGGAGTTGATGCTCTGCACCAGTGTGAAACTGGATTTCACAAGTGCAACTGACCTTGGTTTCAAAGTGCAGTATATTACAGTGACCTCAGACAATGCATAAATGGCAAGTTATTAATTTAAAGAGTGTGTCAAATGTTCTTGTCTGCAAGTTATTCATAGCAGTTCATGCAATGTCCTGAATACGTCCCCTTTAAAATCCTGTTGTGCCCTGGTTATTGGGAACTAAAGCTCCGTAAATCAAGACACTGACTCAACTGTCAAGACGTAAACTTTGAGCATGCTTGCACTGTATGGGTTACATCCTCAACTGGTATAAATCATAACTCCAGTGATGTCAGTGGAGCTCCACTGACTTACCTCAACTGAGGATCTGGTTTTTTGAGCAGTCACACATTGCTGACTAAAGTACTGGCCCAGCATACTGTAAAAACCTGGGCAAGGCCCCAGGGGACACTCTTAGGTTTCCCTAAGCTGTGGCCAGGATGCAGTCAGGAGAAGTTATCTCCAGGCTATTAGAGTTAACTGTTGTGTTTACTACCATAAACTTCTCCCCATGGAGTCTTTCTACTCACTTCAGTCTGCCTCCCTTTATTATTATGGCTGCTAATCTAATTGG
Source organism: Chelonoidis abingdonii (assembly GCF_003597395.2). Lineage (NCBI taxonomy): Eukaryota > Metazoa > Chordata > Testudines > Testudinidae > Chelonoidis > Chelonoidis abingdonii. The sequence continues at coordinate 36,615,191 of NC_133773.1, forward strand.
TTTTACCATTATAGAGGTTTTGAGCGACTGTACAGTGTTTAATTTTAAAGCAGTTTATGAAACGAAGCATCTCTCAGCAAGATGAACTATTATGGACCTCTGAAGTTGGGCAAAAATATTAGGTATTATGATGTTTGTTTCTTCCTGGTATGACATTCAACAGTATTTGACTCTGTCACAGCTTGCTGATCAAAACCTTTTTTTGATTACCAGATCACAGAAACTATTAATGTGATTTTTATAAATTAAAGCGCATTACTATTGCAAATAAACATGGTAGTAAGTGAAGGATGCTTATCATTAGTAGTAACGTAAAGTCATGAAAGTTAATTCAGTTTTTCCCCCATATTGTACCTTACTGAGAGAGAATATAAGTCATTCCTTTCATTACTCTTCCTTAAGAGATAGCTTCCATCACATCCATTGGAAAGAAGAAGAGCCTCTGCTGCATGGCGGGTGAGATTATCATGGTACCACCTAATGAGACATAAAGGTTAAAGCTTCATTCAATTTTGGTTGACATGTAGTGAGTTGTGAAGCAGTAATAACTCCATAGCTGGGCCTGCAACCAGCTCTCTCTTATAATCCTGAATATTCGCACATGCACACTCTCTCTCGCACACACACATTTAGCAGGACAACTCCTTTTGGCCTGGAAGTTTTGAAGAGGAGTCTCTTTTTGGGAAGTTTGAAAGAAACTGGCTCAGTAAAAAATTAACACAATTCTGACTTGGCGGCAGGGGGGAGGAGGGCATGGAAACCAGCTATTTTGTTCAGTTATATCTCAAAAACGGGATGGTTTTAAATATCCAAACTTCTCCTTCAGTTAGATCTTCCAAGGAACTAGTTCAGACTTTATTTGAAAACCCCAAATGTTATGACTATAAAGCCACTTGTTTCCTTCCATTGAATGATGCAGGGGGTAGCAAATTGTGGCATATTGTGGGAAAAAATCCAAGTTCTCTCAACTTAGTCTCCTGATACTACTGCAAACTGGGCCTCCAGACACCATAGTGAACAGCAGCATTGTGGGGGACAGACCCAAAGCAGGGCAGGGTAGGAGCTCGTGAGCACCCTGGTTTCTGCAGCATGCTTCCTTCAAGTCTAGGTTGATTTCTGATTGGAAATTCACCCATGAGTTACTGCTGTTTTCACCAATAATTACAGTCTCTCCAGGACTGTGAACTTCCACCTTCAGAAAGGGGGATTGTAGTGATGTGTCACTTTAAGCCACTGTACCGTAACTGAACCATTCCAATGTTTCTTGTGCAACACTGTCCTTAAGCTTAACTACCTCTTCACCTCTCTGATGTGTACCCCTTGATCTATCTATAAAAAGCAATCATACCTCCTCTCAGCCTTCTCTTTGCTAGGCTACACAAGCCACGTCTACTCTCATAAAAGCAATGCTTGTACTCTAAAGGCATCAATAAGTATTCAGGACTGGACAGTGAAAATACAGGTGGTGAGACGTGCAGCCTGACTGGATTTATTTATATTAACATGAGGTTAAGGCTGGATACACAAATGCAATGCAAATAGTATATAAAGTCACAAGCCAATCTGCCACCTGTTCAGCTCCACTGGTGTTCACAACATTGGGAGCCTGATGTGATGAGCTGCTAGAATTTTAAGCACTATGTCATACAATTCTGCTCAGTATCTTGTTCACTTAAAAAGCTCAGTGGCAGCTGCTCTACATTGGGACTCCCAATATCAATCTGGTGGGGCTGAACCAGTGGTAGCAACTACATTTTTCACAACATTTTCCTCCAGGGCCATAGAGGAATAAAGGAAGTGTGGAGCCAGACAACATTTAATGCATTTGATTATGTAAATCACAGTTTTATATTAGATACATTATGAAAAACAGCCTTTCAGCATGGATATTAAGGAGGGAAGATCCTCCAGTGGAAAAGCTAATAATTGTATTCTCCTGGAATAACAGTATTGTGTGCCTCTTGTTCTTTTGACTCAGGTAATGCTGAAGATTATTTAAACTGAAAGGGAACCACAAACGACACTCTATTATATTTTTTCAGTTTGTGCACTTTATGCATTTGACAGCACTTTGTGTTTAGAAACTAAGTGAAAAGACCCTTTCAGATATCAATAGGCAAGCAGAAAAACCCACTTAAAAAAATCAGGTAGACTGTTTCAAAAGTGCTCTCTCAGAAAATGAATTTTAATTTAAAAAAAACAACTCAGGTGGACAATGTCCCTCTAAATACTTATTCACAGCTCATTGGTGGTTGTAGTTTCTACAAAAATCTGAGTTTAGTTTTCTATAATTTTTTCTTCCTTTCATCCTGCAAGAGACATTGATTTAGGTGGAAGATATTTCTTTACCCTTTTCAAGCTCTACTATTTTCTAAAGCTGTATTTCCTGAAACGTTTTTTCTCTGGTATACTTCCTCTTTTGGGCAAATGTTTCATGCAGCACATACTGTTGTAACCAAAAAAATAATGGTGTTAAGAAAAACCCTGTACATTAACATATCATCTCAGCAACAAAGTTCATCCATATCACTAAACAAACTGCAGACAAATAGATCTGTCTTGATTAGAATCTTCAGTGAAGGAAATATAACTTTTTGCAGCAGAGGGAAAGTGAGTGAAATTATTCTGTCATTTAAAAATGTTAAGTAGTCCCTTATAGCCAGGAGTCCGTCCTGCAAACTTCTGAGTGCTATTTGTGGGATGTAGGTTACCTGGCTTAATTTCTAAAGGAAGGTAACATAAAATAGAGTAAATCAGAATAAAAAAGGGCATTGAATAAATGGGAAGATCTCACAGAAATTGTCCTGGTACAACTTAAGGGTAGACTGGATACCAGAAAGGGCACAGACCACACTGGCCAGACTACCAAACCTTGTTAAAGGCCCTGTCCCTATATAAAAAGTCTAAAAATGAGTGGGGGAGGACAGAATACAATATCTGGCAGTCACGTGGTCGACTGGGCCCTGTAAGAAGGAACTGGTCCAGACCACCTGTGCCTTATTAACAGCTTCATATGGCATCTGATAGAGGACAGCTGATCTCTATAAACATAGCGAAACAGAGAGAGGGAGCTGTGACAGGAACTCTAGGTGGCAGTGAGCAGGAGCTTCCTGCAGAAGACTCTTAACCAGTGAGGCGGAGCTGGAAGCACTAAGCAAGACAGAAGCTTGGGATCTGGAAAGAATTTCCAACAGCAGATTCCAGGGGAGAAGAAAAGAACCCCCCAGCCTGGAAGGTCTGGGAGTGGTCTGCGAAAAGCAGGGAATTGTGTTGAACTTTGTAGACTTTGAGTTTTGTTCTGAACTATGATGTTAATAAACCCAGACCCTAAGGAGAGGTGTCGAAGAGAGAGAAGTCTGTTTGTGGAGTTTATTGAGGATCCCTGGTGAGAGGGAATGAAGCAAGGTGCTGCAGAGCCACCCTAGCCACAAGGGGGCCCTTAGGGGGTAGTCAGTCCATATACCCTGGCAAGTGAAACTGTACTCTTGCTAATAAATAAATTACTAGTGCTACTGTGCGTGTCTTAAGAGACGATTGTGATTTAGACGACATGCTAGGAATGAACTGAGTTAGCATTTTGTTTTGACCTAAGGAAATCTGAGAATAGCAGGGCTCTTGTTTTTATTTTTCCTTTCTTTGGTCTGTATGTATATAAGAAAAGTTATTAGGACAAATTCTGCTCTCTGCTACACCAACAATGCATATAGTTTGAATTTAGACCAATGTAACTGAAAGCAGAAGTTGGACCACAGCGTTTCCTGGCATTCATGATACAGCTGTCACTAAACTGACACATGGTAACACTGTGTACCCCTTTTCTCCTCATTCATCACTGCAATTCAGTATTTAAATGGACACTTCCTATGAAGTTTTAATGATCATTTAAGATTGCTGCTTGAAGCCCATTTAAGAAGCAAAGGCCAGTTAGTCTGTATATCTCCTTATTAAAAAAGACTTCACAATTTTAAGCTCTGTGGAAGACAAGATCCCAATGAAACCTAATGCAGATAGAAACTTAACACTACCAAGATTGTTTGGATTTAAGATCTGCTCAGAGAACCACCTACACAATATGCAGTAAAACATAATGCACATTTAAAGATCAAAGCATCATCCTTTAAAACACCTGTTAGCCAAAATGGGCTTTGTAACCAAGCCCCAGAATAACTAACAGTCAAAGGTCAGATCTGTGTTGTTCCAATAGCATGGTGATGAGCCCAGTATAAACAAGTAGCCAGTTCTAGAGCTGGAAGAAAGGGCAACATGGATTTTTTAAAATTTCATATAAAATGTTTTCTTACTTCATTCTGTGATCAAGAAACAATGGTTTTCCCCCTAAAATTTCCAGAAAATATTTATTTTCACATTGAAGGCATGTTAAACTTGAAGTTGTTCATGTACACTATTGTTCCTTCAAAAGAAATTAGACGTTTCAGAAGGCCTATTTTTAAATCTCAGAAATATTTTGAACAAAAAGCCATTTTCATTTTCAAATACAGTTTCTTTTCAAGAACAAAAATTAAAATAGTTTTGATGAAATGGGACCTTTTAAAAAAATTCAAAATTAAATGGAAAAACTTAACATTCATAAAATGGGGTTTCTAGTTTTTGTTCAAAATGTTCTCATACCTTTGATTGGAAGTATTTTGGCTTTTAGGTTGAGGGTTATTTTGGGAAATGTTTTTATGCCAAGAAAGCCCCCACACAAACAAAAATCCCCGAAATCCTGGTCTGCTCATAAAGTATAAATGGATGTGGCCATATCAATTAGCTGTTGCTACCAAAGCAACTGTGTCAAACTTAGTAGAATTACTTTCTTTCTTCTTTTGCTCTCTGACACAATTAAAAGTCTCAGTAATCTGGACATTTTTATTATTGACTGATCCTTGAGATGGTCACTCAAAATCTGTTTTCTTTGACCTACTGCATATATTTAGGGACAACCTTTTTTATTTTATTTTGGTTAAAGCCTGCAGAAAAATCAAATATTTTCATGCAAATATTACCAGGAAAGTCTGTGAATGGCCATTTATGCATATAAATAGATGGTTTGCTCTCAGTCATAATAATGGTTTTCCTCAAGTCAGCAGTGTGGATGTTCAAAAGGTCAGACTTCATCTCAGTACAAATCTGCTATGAAATGTACTTGACAAACAAGTTTTTAATTACACTTGGTATTGCTGCTAGTGCGGTCATCTGTTTGCAAAGGGATTTCATGTGTGACACGAGCCATGGAGCTGTCCCCCTATAAAAGTGTTACACATCAGTTTCCGACCTGCACTAGCCTCAGTTTAACAATCTGTAGAAATATTTTAATGTTAAATATATAACTAAGACATATTAAATACATTGACACTCCATATTTTTATATTGTTCTTATATTCTTATATTGTTCTACTGCATTACCACCTAGGAGCCTCCCTTGTCCCATTGTGCTCGGCACTGTGCAGACACAGTCAATTATAGCTGTTGGTACAGTATTGAAATACGATCCAGGCATCTTTTTACTGTCTCTCACAGTGAACTCCTCTACTTCTGCACAATTTTAACCACACACAAAGCTTATTAAAGCAGCCTAGATTAAGGAGGAGAAGCCACCCAGAACCATCGGAGGAGCCACCCAGAGCCTTATTTATTAACAATACTAATAACTGGCAGCTCGATTTGTGCATCTTCAGGAAAACCCCATTTGAAAATAAACTGTTAACCAACCCCCTTAAATGTGACTGAAGAAAAGCAGTATAAAATAGTCATGGTTATGTATAAGTGGGTTCAAAAAAGAAGTAGATAAGTTCATGGAGGATAGGTCTATCAATGGCTGTTAGCCAAGATGGGTAGGGATGGAACCCCATGCTTTCTGTGTCCTAAACCTCTGACTTCTAGAAGCTGGGACTGGATTTCAGGGGATGGATCACTCTATAATTTCCCTGTTCTGTTTACTCCCTCTGAAGCAGCCTGGACAGGATACTGGGTTAGATAGATCACTGATGACCCAGTATATCCATTCTTATGTGAATAAACAATCCATTCTAAACATGTTTGAATACTACAGTACACTTGTTATTCACACATTGATGATAAATAAAACTTCTGGGTGTGAATATAGTACATCCAGCTAGGAGACCTGGATCAAAAGAACTTTACACTGGGTGGTCAACTTTAACTTAATCTCTGTTTTCATTCTATGTGATGCCTGAAGCAGACAGCTGTTTGGATTAGGGAATCCCATCCAGCTCAGTGGCTTCTTAAATATAGAAGGGATTGGGAAACAATGGGCAGGCGAAGAAGGCGATTTATAGTCTTTACAGGTAATTTAAAACAAGTATTGCTAATGTTATGAGGAGGAAATTAATATTGCTGCTAGTATCATAGAAAATGAAAGGACTGTTCACTGTTAAAGTATCTGCTTCTTTGAATGCATCACTAAGATCAGCCACATGTAATTCCAATTCTGTGCTTTCTTTGAATACACTGAAAGCCATCCTATGGAATATTTGTTGGAATTTAAACCGTGGTTTGGATTCTATATACCTCTGAGATTCATCAAAGGGATTTTGGGAAGGTCCTTCCAAAAATAACTCCCCTACTTTACGCAGAATAAATAGTTTGCTTCTATGAATAATGGCCCAAAAACAGAGCTCTACACACTGCAGATGTATTGTACTGAAGGTCACCCAGGGACACACAGCCTACTCTGGGTTCTTGGGAGAGCTTTGTGTGAATGGAGAGATTAAGGCATTCTAGTGCCATAGCTATCTCCACTGCCATTCATTTATGTGGTGTTAATATTTTTACAATGAGTTCCTCTTTGTCTGTGCTAAATCCTACGTACAATATGATGAGAGAAGGAAGGTTGTTTGCAGAGAGGAGGAATGAGGGACCATGCAATCTTATTTATTTGTATCATCATTTCCTCAAAAGTCATTTCTTGGAAACATAACCAAAGAGACAGGTGATGCTCTCAGACAAACAAACTTATACTGAGTCCTGGTAACATTAATACTTTGCTCCAGAAATTTATTTTAGACTTAATTGGCACATGCACACACAAACGCATATGCTCTCATGGGATCGCTGTGTCTGACCAGGGCATGATCCCCAAGGAAACCCAAGTAACAGTCCCATCGCCATCCTCCATTTGGGGAAGGCCGCTTTAAATTACAACCTTATCTACACAGGACCCCTCTCCTGTGCTGAACCAGTGCCTCTCCTGGGCATGTTCCCCCTGACTCTTTGGCTTTGGAAGTCTTCCAGTAGGACTAATAGATGGACATTGTTGGATGTTACTGTTTCTCCAAAAGTTCTCATTTCTCCCAGAAAAACCTCAGCTCTTCAGTTAATTTTCAGTTTCTTGATTCCTGCTTTATTTTTCAGTCTGGGCTCTCCACTATTTGTCACAGCTTCTGTAATACCAAACTTCATTTTTTCACCTCTGCCAGAAGGACATTCTTGTTTTTATCTGTTTATTGCTTCAATTACTTGTTGCCCTGGGTAACCCCATTTCTTTATCCCAGGCTCATAACCATGGTACAGTATGTGAGTGTCTAAGAGCACTTTTAATGAATTTACTATTGGAGGCTCATCCTCTGATAGAGTATTTTCCCTGCTCATTCAGGGAGGGAACATTTCTTTTTGATTCTGGTCAAAGATAGTGCTTGTCTGATGCTGGCTTCTTTTTTTTCTTTTTTTAGTATGTACATAGCAATAATGAGCACTGACTTCTCTTCAGAGGAGAATACAGGAATTACAGTCACTGTCTGCTAGCCTACTGTTTTATTGACAGATTAAATGAGTGATAGGACAAGCTTTACTGGAGCTGCTGTTCACAGAAAAGGTGACAAGAGAGAGCTCCCCTGACAGGCAAGAACAGAGCTCAGCCTTGTTCTAAGGCCTTATCTACACTTGGCTTTTAGCCACCAGTGCAAACTCCTGTTGTAGAACAAGGTAAGCTTTGCAACAGCACAAATTGTGTTTATGCTACGAGTTTGCGTTGGTGCAACTACAGTAGTGGTTAAAATCCCAGTGTAGACAATGTGTTACTCATATAGCCTCTTATTTTACAAAATTCAGATGTACTTAGCATGGTGACAGGCACTGTACAGACAAATATGAGACAAAGTTTTTCTTCCAATTTTTTTTTTAACTCTCAGGACTGATACTTGTCTCAGCAAGCATTATCAGAAAATCAGATAACATTTTTTGCAAGAACGGGCTTGTCTGTACCCCTATCACATTTTTGTATCTTGAGCAGAATATCTACCTCGGTGATAAGACTTAACGGAGAGAAACTAGTGGTAAATCAGAACATCCACATAGCTCCACATCATAAGAATTTAGGCAATCTTCAGTGTCTCCTTAGCGACACCAATCACTATTCACTTGGGTCCTTCTCCATTTTATTTTATGAAGCTGCAAGGGAATGTAATATGGCACCTATAGATGGATCATTGGCAGCAGGCAGTGAACCTGGGACCTCTAGATCTTAATGCTCAAGCCTCTTCCCTAAACTAACAGAGCCTACTTTATTAGTTGAGGCTTATGAATCTCTATATGTGGCCCAGCCACTATGTGAAGGGGAAAGAGCACTGCACTGAATGGATATAGGTTACACATGGCTTCCCATCAGGGATCGTTTTTTCCCCCTCATCAGGTGAATTTTCACAGCTATACTTTATAAAACATAATTTGAATTGAAAACGACATTGTGTGGAGGTGTCCTCCTCCTAGCCCCAACCTACACCAAGACTGACCAAAGATTCTCTCCTGTCCCCAAGATATTACCAGCCTGAAGATTCTTTCCATCCCTGGTGTAAAGAGTCTGGCAGCATAGTGTAGTAAAATGTAATTCTCTGTGCAAGTTAGTGAGAGAAAGGTAACGGAGCTGTCATTTGATTTGTAAAGATCTACAGAACCATAATTTCAATGGTGTCACCCTTTGACACTCATCCTCTGGCTCCCAGCTCCAGCTCCTCCAGTTGGTGGAAATTTTGATAATACAGTGTCATCTGAAATGGGTCCAGTTGGGTATCATTCGAAAGCCCTTTCTCCCACAAACACAATGGTACCAAATATGACAAACCTAGAACAATTATGTAGATATATATTTGAGAAAATGATTTTAAAATCAACATTTTAAAATTGCACTTTAACATAGAGATGTGCCCTTACACCAAAAAGACATTGACCTTTGGTAATCCTAGGGAAGCTAGCCTTGACATGTAGGACTGAAAACATTTATTCACCAAAGCCATCATCTGTGTCATTTCCATCTAGGGCACCACTGCTAGACACATTATCACATAGAATCATAAAATATCAGGGTTGGAAAGGACCTCAGGAGGTCATCTAGTCCAACCCCCTGCTCAAAGCAGGACCAACATCAACTACATCATCTCAGCCAGGGCTTTGTCAAGCTGGGCCTTAAAAACCTCTAACGATGGAGATACCACCACCTCCCTGGGTAACCCATTCCAGTGCTTCATCACCCTCCTAATATCCAGCCTAAACCTCCCCCACTGCAACTTGAGACCATTACTCCTTGTTCTGTCATCTGCTACCACTGAGAACAGTCTAAATCCGTCCTCTTTGGAACCTCCTTTCAGGTAGTTGAAACCAGCTATCAAATCCCCCCTCATTCTTCTCTTCTGCAGACTAAACAATCCCAGTTCCCTCAGCCTCTCCTCATAAGTCATGTGCTCCAGCCCAACCCTTTTTGTTGCCCTCCGCTGCCTCTTCAATGTTTGCACATCCTTCTTTGAGTGTAGGCCCCAAAACTGAACACAGTACTCAGATGAGGCCTCACCAATGTGAACTAGAGGGGAAATGATCACCCTCGATCTCTGGCAATGCCCTACTTATACAGCCCAAAAGCCATAGCTTGTGAACAAGGGCACCCTATCGACTCATATCCAGCTTCTTCTCGTCTACTGTAACCCTATTCTTTTCTGCAGAAATGCTGCCCTCAGCCATCGGATCCCTAGTCTGTAGCAGTGCGATGGGATTCCTTCTGTCTTAATGTGCAGGACTCGCACTGTCCTTGGTTTGATACCTCATCAGATCTTTTGGCCCAATCCTCTAATGTGTCTAGGTCCCTCTGTATCCCTATCCCCCCTCCAGTGTTCTACCACTCTTCAGTTCGTGTCAATCTGCAAACTTGCTGAGGTGCAGTCCCCAGCCAACCCCAGATTATTAATGAAGATAGTGAACAAAACCAGCCCCAGGACTGACCCTTGGGGGACTTCGCTTGATACTGGCTGCCAACTAGACATGGAGCCATTGATATACCCATTGAGCCCGACAATCTAGCCAGCTTTCTATCCACCTTACAGTCCATTCATCCAGCCCATACTACTTTAACTTTCGGGCAAGAATACTGTGGGAGACCATATCAGAAGCTTTGCTAAAGTCAAGGAATAACATGTCCACTGCTTTCCCCTCATCCACAGAGCCAGTTATCTCATCATAGAAGGCAATTTGGTTTGTCAGGCATGATGTGCCCTCAGTGAATCCATGCTAATTGTTCCTGATCACTTTCCTCTCCTCTACACTTGCACGTCTCCATACAAGGCAGGCTGTTGGCCAAATATTTGCAGAGTGAACATCTAGTCTTTGCACATGAGCATTTGACTAGCTGAAGGATTGATTGGGGAGAGCATGGTATTTCACACACAACTGGTGCAGTTAGTCCATCCTCCAAGACCCATCTATGCCTGATAGGGAGGACAGCTTTGGATGTGCTCGATCATTCTGGAGCCATTCCATTGCGTGTTAATTTGCCCTCTTGATAGCTGGTATAAATGCATCCCGTGTGGGTGGTAATTTTTCCTCTATATGCCTGTTTGTTGGAAACCATTCACCAATGTAGCTCTGCAAGTGTCATAATATCAGTCTTCATAAACCTAAACTCACAATATCAGTCTTCATAAACCTAAACTCAGCATATGAATGCCTCTAGTGCATTTATGACCTCATCAGCAACTGTCTCAGCCATTCTGAACACCTTCAGAGTGAGGAAAGTCTTTAGAGACTGAATCAAATGCCTTCCAGTAGGATAATTTGGCCTTTCTAGCCAACCTTCCAGTAGTGTCACATCTTGCAAGGGCATGGAAACCTGGCAGTGGGGCAGCTTTTAATAGTCCAAGTGAAAGGAACACATCTCCGAGGGATAAACAGCAATGCTGTCCCCCAACAGCAGGCACAAAAATAGAATCTGGCAGAAGTCTTGAGTAGCATCTCAAGCAAGCATTTGATGTTATTTTATATTACATTTTTTGTTCTATTATTTATATTGTTCCTGCCAAATTTCTGGGTTTTTTCCCTTTATAAAGTTTAAAATGTAAAGTTATATCCGTTGTATTGGTTTGCCTCTGCCTCTCCTCATAGTAGGCATAACCTAGCCAAATCCTGGGTCACTGCATTAACAGTTTCTGGTTTGTCACAAGCTTGTCCCTTATCTATAATTGCTACAATGAAAGCCCTCTGCTGGCATAAAGTACTAGTGTTGTAAGTAGGTGCTGGCTTAGAAACACCATGCAAGATGTGCATTAGTTAGCTTTTTGTCTGCCGCACATACATTGTTCTGTTGTATTCAAACATCAGTTGGGGTATTTTCCCAAAGACTCATGGAGATCAACATCTCGCGGGGGTGTGGATGTGATCAGGAGACAAGCAAACAATTACCTTTCTGCAGTGAGCTCTGTAATAGGATCTGCTACCTTCACTTTGACTTTCTTCTTTGCATTCGAGTACAGCTTTTGTCTGTTCTTCTTGACTGGAGTCCATCCATTGATGGAGCCTTGGATAATTCTTTGGGTTTTGAAGGTTTCATACAAATAATGACCCAAAGTATCCATTCAACTACCATTTTTAGCTAGCTCATCACTGAAGACTGCTTTTCTCATTATATTAATGAGCTCCGGTTCATCATATGCAAATGAATTGCCAACATGACTAAGCTCAACCTGTAACTTTAAAATTGCCCCTTCTTGGCATTAAACACTCAACGAGTCTAGATTGAGTTTGGTTATTTCTGAGTAAATCATCCCAGCCATGATTAATATTTCATTCCAAATTCAATAGAGTTCTGGGGCTGTCAGAAAAAAACAGGAGAGAGTATTTGGATGTTGTGTTATGCCCACCAGCCCCCAATGACCTTCACTGCTCTGTTTTCATGTTCTAAGGCTTCATCTGAGACAAGAGCACAGAAGGGAACTGGTGACATTTTAACAACCCAATTTCCTTTTTGAAATTCTTCCCATATGTCCAGGTCAGACTTTTCTACACTTCTTACTTCAGTGAGGTACCAGGCAATCATTGCAGAATAGTTTATGTAAAGCAAAAAAGTATTTCATGAAGTCTTCCAATGCTGCAAGGTGCAAATTCCAATTAGCAGTCATGACAAATTGAATGAAAGGCAACAAAGGCTCAACTATCTTCAGGTATTGCTGCACCATCCCAAAAGTTGGCTTTGTCACCAATTCAACCTGATGAAATTGTTTGATCTGTTCTGTGATGTTTCAGGTCTCCACGGTGCTCAATAGGTCATGGGGAGTGGAATGTACACTAGGTGTGTGGAACTGGTTTGGCGAGTCCTGTACACTTTGGAAAATGACTTCAAACACATCAGTCTGCTGTTCACACAAGACATAGAATTATGTTATGTAATATACAGTAGAACTTCAGCATTACAAACACCTCAGGAATGGAGGTTGTTTGTAAAACTGAACAATACATTATGGTTGTTCTTTCAAAAGTTTACAACTGAACATTGACTTAATACAGCTTTGAAACTTTACTATGCAGAAGAAAACTCCTCCTTTCTTTTTATTTTTGCAGTACTTTACATTTAACATAGTACTTTTTTCTGTTTGGTTGGTTTGGGGTTTTTTTTATCTCTGCTGCTGTCTGATTGCCTGCGTCTGGTTCCAAAGAGGTGTGTGATTGATTGGTTAGTTTGTAACTCTGGTGCTCATAACTCTGAGATTCTACTGCAGGGGTCAGCAACCTATGGCACGTGTGCCAAAGATGGCATGTGAGCCAATTTTTAATGGCACGCTGGGGCCTGCCGGGACCCCAGTTTGTCATTAAAAATCCTGCCGATGCAGCAAGCTGCAGTGTCCGCGCTCCTGGGCTGGAGCGCCTGGCCAAGCGCAGCAAGCTGCCGGCCCCTTCCCCGCCTTTCCCTGGAGCCCTGCCACCGCATACAGAGCTCTGGGGGTCGGGGCTGCGCGCTCCCGCGGGGCAGCATTTGGCTTTGTGGGGAGGAAAAGACGCTCCCCGCTCATCCGGAGCCCGCGGCCTCGCGCAGCTCCGTCCCTCAGAGCGCTGTGCACACGGCGGCAGGGCTCCGGATCAGCAGGGAACCTCATGGTAAGGGGTCCGGGTCCAGGGGTGGGATTGGATAAGGGGTGGGGGCAGTCAGGGGACAGGATGCAGGGTGGGTTGGATGGAGGGGTGGGATCCCGGGGGGGTGGTTAGAGGCACGGGTCTCTGGAGGGGGCAGTCAGGGAGCAGGTGGGGTTGGATGGGGCATGGGAGTCCCTGGGGTCTGTTAGGGGGTGGGAAGTGGATAGGGGTCAGGGCAGTCAGGGGACAGGGAGCAAGGAAGGTCCTGGGGAGGCAGTTAGGGAGGAGGGGTCTCTGGAGCGGATGGTCAAGGGACAAGAAGCTGTGGGGGTTGGGAGTTCGGGGGGGCTATCAGGAGGTAGGGGTGTGGAGAGGGGATGGGCAAGCAGGGAGCAGGGGGCCATTGTATGGGTCCAGAGTTCTGGCGGTCCTGTCAGGGGGCGGGGAGCGGTTAGATAGGCATGGGAGTCCAGGGGGTTCTGTCTGGGTGCGGGGGTGTGGATAAGGGTTGGGGCAGTCAGGGGACAGGTAGGGGGTAGAATCCTAAGGGGGCAGTCAGGGGACAAGGGACAGGGAGGCTTAGATGGGGGTGGGGTCCCAAGAGGGGGTAGTTGAGACAAGGAGCGGGGGGGGAGTTCTGGGGATGAGGGGCAGTCACCCAGCCCTCTGCCCTGAACCCTGACGCCCCCACACACACACCCAGCCCTCTTCCTTGAGCCCTGCACACACCCCCAGGCCCCTGCCCTGAGCCCTGTACCACCCAGCCCTCTGTTGACTCCACCCCTCCGCATGACCCCAGCCCTGACTTTGGCACCCCGACACAGACCCAGCCCCCCTACCCTGACACCTGCACCCCCCTCACATGTGCCTAGCCCTCTGCCCTGACTCTTGCACCCCCCATATCCCATGCACCCCGCACATCCCCATCCCTAACCCCACCCTGAGCACCAAACGGGAGCTCCTGCACCCCCACTCACATTCCCACCTGCACCCCTCACACCAAATGGGAGCTTCCCAGGTAAGTGTCCCCACACCCAAACCTCCTGCCCCAACCCTGAGCCCCCTCCTTCATTCTAGCTCCTGGCCAGACCCTTCACCCCCAGCACTGTGCTCGGTTGACTCCCACTCTCAGCTCAGTGCAGAGACAGAAAGAGAATAGGCCAGAACCAGGGAGAAGGTAGGTACCCTCTGTATGTGGGCATGCTGGGACCCCAGATCGGCCGCGGGCTGAGCGGGTCCGGTAGCCAAGATCCCAGCTGGCAGGAGCCGGCGGATGGAACCCCCGAGCGGCAATAGGCTGAGCCGCTCAGCCCACTGCCGGTCTGGGGTCCCAGCTGCTGGCCCCGCACAGCCCGCTGCTGGTCTGGGGTCCCGGCTGCTGGCCCCACACAGCCCGCTGCCGGTCTGGGGTCCCGGCTGCTGGCCCCGCACAGCCCGCTGCTGGTCTGGGATTCTGGCTGCCAGACCCTTCCTAGCTGGAGTCCCAGCCGCAGGCCTCACTCAGCCAGTGATGGTGGACCTAATGGTGGACCATCACAGGACCTAACCAGATCAGCCACACCATCACCGGTTCATTCACCTGCACGTCCACCAATGTAATATACGCCATCATATGCCAGCAATGCCCCTCTGCTATGTACATCGGCCAAACTGGACAGTCTCTACGGAAAAGGATAAATGGACACAAATCAGATATCAGGAATGGCAATATACAAAAACCTGTAGGAGAGCACTTCAACCTCCCTGGCCACACTATAGCAGACCTTAAGGTGGCCATCCTGCAGCAAAAAAACTTCAGGACCAGACTTCAAAGAGAAACTGCTGTGCTTCAGTTCATCTGTAAATTTGACACCATCAGCTCAGGATTGAACAAAGACTGTGAATGGCTTGCCAACTACAGAACCAGTTTCTCCTCCCTTGGTTTTCACACCTCAGCTGCTAGAACAGGGCCCCATCCTCCCTGACTGAACTAACCTCGTTATCTCTAGCTTGCTAGCATATATATACCTGCCCCTGGAAATTTCCACTAAATGCATCTGACGAAGTGAGTATTCACCCACGAAAGCTCACGCTCCAAAACCTCTGTTAGTCTATAAGGTGCCACAGGATTTTCTGCTGCTTTTACTGTCTTAAGTATAATTTAAAAACCCTATTTTAAACACTTTCTTGAATATGTATCTGCATAGAATCATAAAACTGGAAAGAATCTCCCCTGCACTTGTAGCAGGACTAAGATTATCTAGACCATTCCTGACAGGTGTTTGTCTAACCTCTTCTTAACCTGCATAATTGTTCTAGGTTTGACATGTTTGGCACCATTGTCTTTGTGGGATAAAGGGATTTTGAATAATACCCAATTATGATTCTGTAGATTTTTGCAAATCAAATGATACCTCTCTTACCTTTCTATTGCCCATAGAATTATGCATGTTCCCTGACAGAAAGAGCCAGATCCAAAACCCACTGAAGACAATAGAAAAGCCTTTTATGACTTCAGTGGGCATTGGATCAGACACAAAGTGGACCACTACTCTGAAAAGTGACTTTGCAATATGGCATCACTGGTTCCTATATTTATTGTCTCACTGATTTCCAGATCAATTATGCTGAGTTACTAGTTTAAAAAAAAATCTTTTTCTACCCGCCAGCCCTGGAAACTCCATCTGGTATCTGAGAGTCAAACTGGGTTCTTTCTGCCTCACATGTCACTAACAGTAAGGATTCTGCAATCAGGACATAGCTAATAATTCTGCGGATGGAGTGTGAACAGAAATAACATCAAACTCCCTCTCCCTCTGCAGGGCTAAAATGAGTAAAGGATAGCAGAAAATTACTTTAGTCAGTAAACAGAAACAAATATCCACAGGGAGCAGAGCTACTGAGTAAGAAGGGGCCTACTTTGCAGAACAAAACCACACTTTAAGGTCAGATCCTCCTCCATAATTTTGTTCTGCTAGAGAAAAAATAATAAAATATAGGAACATGAGTAATTGATACTAATTTATCCAAACTTAAAGGCTTACGTCTTTTCTAGCTGTATTCTTTTTCTCCTTCCGCTTCTTTATTCTCTTCCA
The DNA here is from genome assembly GCF_003597395.2 of Chelonoidis abingdonii. Classification (NCBI taxonomy): domain Eukaryota; kingdom Metazoa; phylum Chordata; order Testudines; family Testudinidae; genus Chelonoidis; species Chelonoidis abingdonii. The sequence goes on from NC_133773.1 coordinate 36,631,609, forward strand.
CTCTCACTTCCATTTTCTCCTCCCCGTCTCTCAACTGATTATCTATTTCTGTGTGTCTCCAATTTCCTTTCCTTCATCTTTAGATCCTCATCTGCTTTTTAATATAATAATCTATTTCCATAAGGATCTAATTCTGACTTTAGTTAAACAGATAGATACAGGAGGACAGAACAGGACCCTAAGCATGTGCTCATCACTGTGTCAAAGCACATAATAAAAATGTACACCGCTAGCCCGCTATAACGCAACCCGATATAACACAGGTTCGCATATAGCGTGGTAGCAGCAGGGCTCTGGCAGCGCTTTAAAGGATCTGGGGCTCCAGCTGCTGCAGGGAGCCTTGGGCCCTTTAAGTCACCGCTGGAGCCCTGCCATTGCTACCCCGGGGCTGCAGCACTGGGGCTCGGTCAGCAATTTAAAGGGCCCAGGCTCCTTGCAGCGGCCGGAGCCCAGAGTTCTTTAAATCACCACCGGAGCGCTGCTGCTGCTACCCCAGGGCTGCAGCAGCAGGGCTCACCGACAATTTAAAGGGCCTGGGGCTCCGGCTGCTGCGGGAAGCCTCGGACCCTTTAAATCCCGCTGGAGCCTTGTCGCCGCTACCCCGGGGCTGCAGCAGCAGGGCTCCTCGCAACCGGAGCCCTGCGCTCTTTAAATCACCACTGCAGCCCTGCAACCACTACCCCAATATAATGGTGTTTCACCAGGCGGTAGGGATTTTTGGCTCCCCACGGCCACGTTATATCAGGGTAGAGGTGTATCCCTACAGTATAAAGGCCTGAATGTGGTATAGTTTCCTCCCTCCTTCTGCCTAAAGAAATGTGTTATTCAGTATAACATAGCATACTACTTAAGTATGTACAAAACACATCAGTGTGGAAAAACGAGATGAACTGTATACACATTACAAAAAAGAAACTCTTGGCATGTACAGAAAAACACTTCAAAAATAATATTACACAATGTTGCTGTCACCTCCATGCCAGAAAGAACAGAAAATGAACCAGTAGCACTGCAACTCATACTTATTGAAATTACATTGCAGAACTGGCCTCCTGCTTCTCAGATGACAAGCTGATCCACATTCTAATCTCTTGCGCAAATATGTGAATTACAAGAGGATGGAATTCCCCTAAATCCCCTATGCCATGTGATTGGATCAAATGTATTTCTAATCGCAACACAAATAGAAGTTAGCATATATGAACAGAAACAGCTATAAACACTGTAAGTAGATCCTAGGAGCAACAAATACAGAATTTTTAAAAATTGCCTTTTTTCCTTCTTTGTCAGTAAGAAATCTCACTAACAATCTTTTGCAGACACCTCTGTGTATCTCTCTGTGAATTTCAATGCTTCCCTTTTAATCTTTTTAGTAATTTCAGGGAAGAGAGTTTTAACTGCTGACTCCAGTCTCTTAGGCTATTCAGGATGTTCCAGCTTTTTCCTTTTCGCTCCTTTTGCCAGACACCTTCTCAGTGCGCCAGACACCTTCTCAGTGCACCAGACACCTTCCTTGTGTCATTAGCAACATTTGAGTTTTCACACTCGACTCATCATTATTTGACCCCCCCAAAACTCTTGGCTATCCAAAGAGCTCCAAGCGTTTACTGCCTATACTGGCCATCATTCTTCCACCCCCTCCCCGACCCCCAAGACTGGGGGGCCAAAGGGAAGAGAATGCAAAGAGGAAAAACTTCTTGTGGTGGTGGGATTCTCCAAGACTGTATGGTGGCTAAACAAAAGAAAGGAGAGAGTGAGGCGTGGCTAGTTTCTGGTTTTGATTTGAAAACTTCCCAATTAGAAAGAATAAAAATATGTCTCTCGAAAGCAAACTGAGATTATGGAGAAAAATAACCCAATCTGAGGAAAATCTGCAGTCAGACCCCAAAGAACTAGATTTACATTGCTTGAGATTATCTCTGTTTAAAATTTTCAGGGAAAAGTCTTACCTCCTGGTTGTTGACATTTTGAGTGATACATGTTTTTGAGTTATGTTGGAGGTGGGAGGGAAAGGTGCTTTTGCAAATATTGGTTTCAATGTTTTGACAGAACAGGAATACAAACAACTGTTGTCAAAATTAGTGCCTAGAGTACATGAAGTTACCCTATTACTCTGGGTGTCCAGAGAAAGATTTCACCATGGGTTCTAGTTATTGCAGTCATTTAACGTTCCTGACCACTTCTGATTTGATGGCAGACTGACACGAGGCATTTCCTGTAGCCTCTCTCCTTTGTCTCAAACATGAAGAAATTTTCTTCCTCACGCTTCAGTTGACATGGTTTCCCATATCTGATGCCTACTTCTACAAAGCATTTCCAACTTCTTTGTTTCTGTACAGTGAAGCAGAAGGTATGTCTGGTGCAGTTTCTCCACTGGCACATGAATTGCACACCTCTTTTGGAGGTGTAGTGTACCTTATGTCTAATGGTTTTCAGATTAGCAATGAGCCACTATTGCTTGGTCCCAAGTTCGTCCAGGTACCTTCAACAACCCAAAGTTTGCCAGTAACCTGTATTGATTTTGTGCTATTAGCTGTGGCTCATTGACTTTACAGCTAATTTAAAAAACACATTACTTAAGTGGTGTTTACGCAGTGTGTATCCTTCCACTATGAAACTAGTTTCTACTCAAAAGCTGATACAAAATATTAGGGGAAAGGTTATAAATGCCTGTTCTAAACTATTCTAATTGTATTATTTTTTTTTTAATTTCCTTCTAACATTAACTTATTTTTCCAAAGTTCCTGGGGTATTTGTGTTCCTAGCTCCCCTGTCCTGTGGCCCAAATGTCTAGCTGCCTTTTCAACAGCAGTTTATGGCCTAACAGCCAGTTTCAGCTCACTTTCTTCTATTAAAAAAACAAGTGGAATAATGAACTACTCAGTTTTAGCTTTTATAGTAGAAAATGGGTTAAAAATAGCTAAAAGGCCAAAAACCACTGTGAAAGAGCAGAGTGGCACTTGACCAAAAGGAACAGTTAAAATGTCACTTTTTCTCCTCTTGGCCTTCCTCCTTTTTGTTTCAATTCAATCTAACTCTTCCACCTCTTCAATTAAGGTATGACAGAACTCACAATAAACATCTCACAGTACCCCAACAAGGCCTCCAGCAAATCAAGGGAAGACCAGAATTGACATTCCTGATATAAATAACAAGCAAAAAAAAACATTTCAAGTAAATGAACAAAAAGACAACCAACCATTCAGGCCTCCTTTATACATCCTAAGGAAACAAAAAAGGGTTATGGAATTAAACTAAATCAAGCCTGAAACTGGTTTAGATGTATCTATAGTAGGGGTTTGCACTGCTGTAACTAGATTGATTTTTAAATTGTTACACTGGTCCAACTTTTCTAATATAGGCCAGGTCTAATCCAATGTATTACAAAAGTGCCAGCATCTTTCCTTTTATTTTTTTTCCCTTAGCTATTTTCCCGTTTGATTCTCATATTACACATTGGAATAAATGCACAGGCATTTCTTTCAGTGTGTGATCACTCACTATCTATTTTTCCTTTAAAGAATTTCAATTTAAAAATTTACATTACTTATATTAAAGTAGTGCTGAGACGCCCTGATAGGTGCCAAGTTTTGTTGCACAAGGAACTGCACAAATGTATGGGTAGTCATTTGTCCTTGTCCTAAAGACTGATGTTAACCGAAAAAGCCTGCATTATAGGTAAGAATTTAAGGCTGTGATCTTGCGAAATGGTCTGTGTGGATGGCTCCCCATGTCCAGTGTAGGTGAGAGGCTTCTAGGAGCTAGCTCTCAGACCCAAGAGATAACTGGTGAATCCTATTAACTGGGAGAAAAAAGGGGAGACTTAGTCTTCTCAGACTGAGATACTTTTCCTGTATGCCCCCGTTCCCCCTCATAAGGGAAGGGTGAGAGCATTCAGAGATGGGCTGAATCCTAACACTTGGGCTGAAGGGGACCAACTCTGAATATTGGTTATTTGGCAAGGGTCCTTTTAACACTGCACTGCACTCAAGTAGATGCCTGGTATTTGGGGGTGGGTGGGGTGGACTCCCTTCTACTAAAAGTAAAATAAATAAAGTTGCAGCCCCTCTCCTTTTCAATCCATCCCTGCATCTATGTTTCATTCCCCTGTGTGACCTGATCTGCTATGTCATGGTTGAAAATGTGAAGCTGTGATTCTGCAAAATTGTCTCTGAGGATGGATTCCCACTGAAGTCAGTGGGGCTCCACACGGGCACAGGTCTCTGCCTGCTCAGACTAACTTACTGGATCAGGGTCTAAGTCAGGTAATGTGAAGTTAAAATTCTCACAGCAGCTACAACTCAGCCTATTTGCACATGGCTAACGTGTACCTTTAACATCATGACCAGTAATATTACAAAACGAAAAGAGAAATAAGTTACAGTTGCTGTGGGAACCATTACTCAGTGCTTTCATTTCACTTTTGCCATGAGCAGATCTTCCAGCCTATACACTTTCAAATGGGAATGGGGGGGAATATCTGTTGGGAGGAGGTTTTAATTCTGAGTTTCTTCAGAGTGTCCAATTTACTTTCTTCATTAATTAAACTGGTCACCAAAAGAAATACACACAATCTCCACCCTTACATTAAGCATTTTTTTCCTTTGTGGGTCTTCTAATCTTCACCAACTTCCTCGGAAATTATAGATCCCCTCCCAGCCTTTCTGTTTCTGTGATTTTATTGATGGTTTTCTCCTTCCTTCTTTGCCTCTTCTGCTTCACTTTCATGACTTCTCTCCTCTTCCTCATTCCCATCTATGCTGTTGCTCCCATCCACAGGTTTTGCCTAGAGCAGGGGTCGACAACCTATTATGGCACACGTGCCAAAGGTGGCATGCGAGCCAATTTTGCCTGGCACACGGCTGCCAGCTGGGGTCCCTGCTCCCAGTCCCACTCAGCCCACTGCTGGCTGAGTGAATGGAACCCCAGGCCGGCAGAAGGCTGAGCAGGGCCGGCAGCTGGGACCCCAGACCAGCAGCAGCCGCATCCCCTATATCCCCTGTCACCGCACTCGGGTTCTGTGGCTCACAGGACTGTGAGCTGCCAGGGCATGGGGCCCTGAGCCTGCTGCGGGAGGAGCTGCGGCTCACACTCCTGGGAGCCACAGAGCCTGAGCGCGGCAAGGGAGGAGCCGGGGGGTGCATGGGGACCGCCGCCCACATGCATCTGCTGCAGGAGTCCCCTGGGGTAGGGGCATGGGACCACAGCCTGGGCAGACACGCCCCCTGGCTGACCCCTCACCACGCTCAGGTTCTGCGGCTCCCAGGAGTGTGAGCTGCCGCCGCTGCCCCCCCTCTTACAACTCCCCCCCCGGCAGTTCCTCCCTTCTGCTGCCTCAGGGGTGTGGAAAAGGGTTGGGGCAGTCATGGGACAGGTAGGGGGTGGGTCCTAGAGGGGCAGTTAGGGTGGGGGGGTCTCAGGAGGGGACAGTCAGGGGACAAGGAGCAGGGAGGTTTAGGTAGGGGGTGGGGTTCTGGGGGGCAGTTAGGGTCAGGGGTTCCAGGAGGGGGCAAGCAGGGGGGAGTTGGGGGTTCTGACAGGGGCAGTCGGGGTGGAAAGTGGGAGGGAGTGGATGGAGGCAGGGACAGGGCACGGCTCTCCCCTCTTTTTTGATTGTTGAAATATGGTAACCCTAGGCAAGGGGGGGGCAAGGGGCACATGGGGGCCGGCGCCCGCATACATCCACTGCAGCCTGCAGGAGCCCCCTCGGGGATGCCAGTCCACAGCCTGGGCAGAAGGGGCAGGGGGCACAGCTGCTTCCCGCTAGCGGCACCGCCGCCTTTGCAGGGCTGCTGTCCCCCTGCACCGTGCCGGCTCCTCCATGGCTGGGGCTCGCTGCTGCTGCAAGCAGGATGCTCTAGCTCTTCGGTGCCTTCGAAAGGCGGCTCCTCCCTGGCGAGCTGCTGCAGCGTCCCAAGCCCGGCAAAGCTAGTGAGTGGACTCAGGGCGGGGACCACCGGGGTGGGGTGGGGAAGGCTCCCAGGGGGGGCTGTGCACCCTCCAGGGAAGTTCAGGGGGCGGGGAGGGGGGAACCTGGTCTGGGGAGCAGCCGAGGGCGCAAAATATCCTTGTGCCGGCTCTGCCCCAGGGGGTGCATGCACCCAGGAGCGCTGCCAGCTTTTTTGGCGCCCTCGGTGGTGGAAGGTCCCGCCCCTGAAATACAGATGACGACCGTGGCAGCCAAAGATCCGGCCACTGCGGTTGCCACCCTCCAAATGTTAGCACCCTAGGCAACCGCCTAGGTCACCTAATGGGTTGCGCTGGCCCTGCGTGCACCCCAGGTGTACTAAACTGATAAGATCTGCATTTTAATTTAATTTTAAATGAAGCTTAAACATTTTAAAAAACTTGTTTACTTTACCTACAACAATAGTTTATAGACTTATAGAGGTCTTCTAAAAACGTTAAAATGTATTACCGGCACGTGAAACCTTAAATTAGAGTGAATAAATGAAGACTCAGCACACCTGTCTGAAAGGTTGCCGATCCCTGGCCTAGAGGAACACAGCCAGCCTGAAACTGATATAAACCTAGTCAGTTTCACTTTCTTGGCATGATGAAAGCACTGTAGGCAGAGCTTGCAAAATGCACTCAACCAATTATCAGCAGTGCCTAAGGAACTGACCCAAAGTTTAAACTTTTGTGTGTGTGTGTGTGTGTGTGTATAGCTAACATTTTCAACAGTGGCTAGTAACTTTGAGTGACTCCATTTCTGGGCACCCAATTTGTGACACGTTTTCAGAAGTACTGTGCAACAAGACTGAAACCAAACCCAATTAGCAGATGATGATGTAGTGGGGAAAATATTATGCTTCTTTTGCTGAACTCCCTGTTGCAGATGTTTTGCTAACTCAATCGAGTATTAAGGAGAGAAGAGTGACTCTCTAGAGATGACGTGGGCTATGCAGTTCTTGGATAGGAACTTGGGGAGCCTAGTGAAAAGGCTTTGGCTGGATTTTGTGTTTCAGCAGGAGTTATTCCAGGGAATAAAACCAAACTGCAGGAAGATGGGTAAAGTTTTGACCTGCTGAGACTACTGAAAACATGTTCCCATCACTTTTGTTCTGCTGGTGCTCCTTCTGTTGTCAGTGTGGGGACGTGTGTGTGGGGGCAGCAATGTCAGCACAAACACTGCCTTTGGGATTGTCCTGTAAGAGAATATTTAAATTGTAAATAGACTGTGTTGGGTATCAGTGGGATACTTGCAATCTTCACCCAGCCTTGAATCCCACTAAATTTTAATTCCTTGACCTTTGAACATTTATATTTACAAACATAACTGCCTCAGCATTGCAGTGGATCTAGGGCATGATGATGGATGGAGTCAGAGGAAGAATCTAGATAGATATCTTTTTACCATTGTGTGGCAACTGATTTCAACAGAAATATGTAATTATGAAATATGTTATTCAAAATGCAAGAATGAATTTGCTGCAGTCCAAGATACACATGATGGACGCTCATTCCCTGAAGAATTACAGTCTAGAAACATATTACAAAATCTAGAATCTAACTTAGTTCTAAGACTTCACATACATTAGATCAAATCTGAACTGAGAATCATTAGGAACCATTGTTCCAAATGCTGTGGTCAATGGTTCCCCATGCAACATTAGAAATTAAAGGAATTGCAAAGGGTGTAACTCAGCACAGAATTTGGCCATATCGAGGGAGGCCAAATTCTGCCCTGGGATGCACACACAGAGCTTCCTTTAAAGTTAACTAGAGGATCGGGTGTACTTGCAGAACAAGCATTTGGTCTATGTAATTTGCCAGCTACTACCATTTTAGTACAGTCATATTCTCATTTCTGATCAAGTATAAGGACATGTTTTAACTCTTCATTATCTCCCAGTTCATAATGATAATAGCAAAGGTACCAAACACAAGCAAATAGTAATTCAGAACCCTCATATTATTGGGTTGTTGTTTTTTTTCTCTCCTCACCTCAGGGAAGCCCTATTTTTTCAACTGTGCATTCAAAATAAATAAATCATCATTCTGTTAAAATGTTCTGAAAAAATGCTAACTCTCAGACTATTCAGCAGCAGCAGACAAACTCAAATCCTAACAGCTGCTGAAATGTCCCTCTTTAATCTATAACGCTTCCTGCAGGCTTTTCTGCATTTTTTTTATTCATTCATATTTGGGTAATTTAATAGATCATCCTCTTTAAAAAAAACAACAAAACAACAACAAATTCTCAAAGAGCCACTTGCAATGACCCCTTCAGGCTGACTCCACACACATACGCCCAGCTGCACTGAGATCCGCACACAGGCAGAGACCCAGAGCTGGTTACAACTTCCTCATTCCTGGTGGGGAAGGAAGGAGACTACCATCACAACCGTTTTCTTGGGCTGGAGGTCTCAAATCCACCAGCCCTGCTGCAGCTGCCGCCGTTGAAGCAGCCCAGGGCATTCCTGTGATTGCTCACCATCCACACCATGCCGAGCGATTCCCCCTTTCCCTCCGGCTTCCAAGCCGAGAGGGAAGGGGGGGACATGCCAGCAGGAGGGAGGCGTGACCTGTAGCTAGGTACCAGCTGGGCCAGCAATGCGATTTCTCGGGGGAGGGCTTCAGACACTGGCTTGACCCCCGCGCGGGGTGCAGGGAAAGCCCGGGGCCGTGCTGCCCCTTACCCTAGGCTCTGCAGCTCCTCTAGCACTTCTTCTTCTTGCTCCTCGGGGAGGGTCCTCATGCCTCGGCTCATCTTCGCGCCTCCTCCCGGCTCTGCTTTTCCCATCCGCACCTGCTGCTCGCGCCCCGCCGCGCGCGGGACGGGAAGGCAGCGACCGGGGACTCCTGCCCCGGCTCCCGCTCCCCGGGCAGCAGCAGCGGAGACGCTCCCCAAGAGCAGCAACCTGCTGCTGCAGGGCCAGCGAGCCGAATGAGGAAGTGAGAGCGGGTCCCTCCCTGCACCTAACCGCCCTGCCGAGGCGCAGGCAGGGAAGGAAGAGCTGCGCTGTGTGCAAGGTGTTGTGCCTCTAGCGAGGAGGCGGAGGAAGGCTTGTGGCTAAGGAGCAAGCCTAGGCAATTCTCCGCCTCTAGACAGCCTCCTAATTTTCTGTGAGACCGCCCCGCCGGAGATCTGGAGTGGCCCCTACAGGAACTGAGTAAGCGATGGCCTGGTCCTAGGCTCAGAGTTAACGTGACAGACACACGTACTTGTCAGCTGTGCAGTTTACCTAGCTCAGCGGGTAGATCTCGGTTGCAATCATTGTGCTTGGGAAGGGGAGTATTGACCTTCCCCTGACTCCAATGAGTTGTCTCCCCGATGGAGCAGATCATTTTTCAGATAGTTTGTGGTTTGGTAGGGCAGTGGCCCAGCTCCTTTATATAAGCTGTGCTCTTAGGTCAGCGGAATTGCAAGACTGGGTCAGGCCTGACACCTAGTCCATCTGACAGGTGGCCAGTACCTGGATGTTTCAGAAGAAAATGTAAGAACCCTGCAGTAGGTAGATGGGGGATAATTTTGCCTCCTTTCCAGGGCCGGCTTTATGACCCAATGGGGCCAGATTAGAATACTCAGTGGCGGAGCGTCTGCTCTGAGTTTTCCGCGGCACAAAAGGACCCCCCGCCGTCGAAATGCCACCGAAGACCCCTAGAGTGGACCCCCCACTGCCAAAATGCTGCCGGAGACCTCCGGAGCAGACCCCCTGCTGCTGAAATGCCACCAAAGACCCCCAGAGCAGGGCCCCCTTAGGCGCAGGGACGGGGCCCTTTTCAGCACGGGGCCCGATTCCGGGGACTTGGGTGAATCGGCTAAAAGCCGGCCCTGCTCCTTTCCCCCCCTACAATTAGGTATCATCCCAGTCTCTAATAGTTAGAGATTGGCTTAATCCTAAAGCATGAAGTTTAATATCCTGTCCCAAATTTTTGCAAGACTTAATTATAACTTTGTGTCATTCCCACTGGAAACAAAGTATAAAAAATGCAGCTGAAAGGATTCATGCTTACTGTATTATGCAGTCCTTCCTGAATTTTTTTTCTATTGTGTATGCAGACTCATGCTTCCCAATGTTTATCTGACTTGTGTGTCATATAATAATCTGTAAACATTACATAAATGTTTGCAGATTTCATAAAAATGAGCAAAAATCTTGGATTACACACAACAGTCTTTTATTTAACATGCTAATGTAAATGTTGATAACAAAATGACACACTTTTCCTTACCCATAGCAGCTCTGATTGACACCGCTGCGAAAATTGCAGTTGCTCTTAAACTGGTTTTAAAAGCATTACACACCTAAGAATTACATCACATTGCTGCTAATACATGTGCATATGCAAACTTTTTTTTCTGCAATGAAAAAAGGGGATGGCCTTTTACAGGGGATGGTAAATTCGCAGACAGTAAAACTAAGGCTTGATAAACCAACAGTTAAATTCCTCTGTAAATATGCATTTTTTACATGAGTGTAATGTGCCAATGATAGCATTTGCAGATCCGATAATAAGATTGCTAGCTGCGTTCTTACCATGTGTATTAGTGTTTTGAATCCATGCTCATAGAATGTCTAGATTTAGAGTGTGCCAATTAAGTGCTGCCCTGAGGGTGGGACACAGTCACCCTGCTTCATGGGGAGGTTCCAAAGCAACTGTGCCTCAGAAACACAATCCTTCCATGAGTGACAAGTGTGCAGGGGATGTATGCAGACTGCACTATCCTTGACAATGGTACAGCTTGATAACCTGCACCTGACCCACTTTGGCTGCTTATTGGGGAATTAGAATGTGTAATTCACCACCTGTGTGGCTCCCCAGGGGTTAATGCCAGCCATCATGTCACTCAGAGCTTGGATGTATGATGTGGTGGTAAAAACACCTGAGGCCTCTCTATGCTACATCTTCTAATGTTACTACCACCCATGGAGAATGGGCGACAGGAGATTTGATGATTACCTGTTCTGCTCATTCTCTCTGGGGCATCTGGCATTGGCTAGATGGACCTTTGGTCTGACCCAGTATGGCTGTTCTTATGTAGCTGGTCCAGTGATGAATTACAAGTTTACATTTCCTAATATAAATAAGTCCTGTCAGGTGGTTTCTGGGGGGAGGTGGGAGATGGAAATAGTCTGGATTTATCTCCTTCCTGCCCATCATTACTGCTCCATTTGCATGATGTGTATCCCCAGTGATGCACAAAGGGAGCAGTCTTTTTTCCTGCTACTGCTACCTCCTTACCTTCCCCATTCATACCCATCACCAGTATATCTTCTCAAGGCTATCCTGAAGAGACTTCTCCACACACAATTCCACACCTCCCTATTAACAGATTTGTCTTGGGATTTATGCCCTGAAGTCTGCACAGAAAGGGGCAGGCCTGCTGATTGCCTCCTGAAGATGTCAATGGCCCACTGGGTTTAGTAGACTATCAGGCCTCCTCCATCTCAATAAGATAATATCAAGTAGTGAGAGCCACAGAGTGAGGGGAGCTGTGTGAGGACTGAGCCTCATGGGATGTGGTTTTCATAGCTTCAGAAAATCAACTACCTGATGTTTAATCAAGCCCAAGAACCTTTAACATTTCCCATTGCTGGTGTTCGTTCAATTTTGCCAAGCTGTTGTTAGCTTTGGTGGATGTTCTGATGATTTTTACAGTGTGGTGGCTGCATTATGTGCATCTTTTTATGTGTTTAAGACAATGTTTCTGCTGGATTTTCTGTGTGTTATGTATTTTTTCAGTGCTTTTTAAACTGTTTTTATTCATGCACTTACATGTTATACACTTGGAATATGCAGATGCTGCCAAATTCTTGTCTTTGTTAAGCCACTTTGTTAATGTGAAAATCTTTCAATGAACCTGTTATGTTCATGATATAGAAACAGAGAAAATAGCAAAAAGCATAAAATACTCTTTCTGGGAGGCTGAATTGTAGTAGTATACCTCTACCCTGATGTAACACGACCCGATATAACACAAATTGTATGGATATAACACAGATATAACGTGGTAAAGCAGTGCTCCCGGGGGGCGGGGATGCGCACTACAGTGGATCAAAGCAAGTTCGAGATAACACGGTTTCACCTGTAACGCAGTAAGATTTTTTGGATCCCGAGGACAGTGTTATATTGAGGTAGAGGTACTTTATTTCTTAAAATACAGAACTTTTAGATACAAGAACCAAAAACAGAGAGAGAAAGAGAAAGCAGGCTGCTTCTTAAGGAAAAGAGGCATAGCTCAACCAACCTTTCTGCAGGCTGGCTCCCTGCAAACTGACTGCTGATAGACTCAGTTTGTACATTTCTGTACAGAGCCCCGTAGTCTACAAGCAGGACCAGGGGCAGCTCCAGGCACCAGCACAGCAAGTGCGTGCTTGGGGCGGCCTCCCAGTCGCCGTGAGGGCGGCAGGCGGGTGGCTTTCGGCAGCACGCCTGTGGGAGGTCCACCAGACCTGCAACTTCGGCAGCAATTTGGCAGCAGGGATGCCGATGGCGCGGCACCGGTGGACCTCTGGCAGGTGTGTCGCCGAATCCACATTACCAGCGGACTGCCCGCAGGCGCGCCACTGAAACCAAAAAACATAGAGCTGTCCCTGAGCAGGATTAGGAAACCCCCCGAGAATTTTAGGTAATAGCTTACAAGTTTAACACAGATTTCAAATGCACGACTGAACCAAAAATTGCTTGCAGCAAATACTTCAATGTAATACATTCAGTCTGAAATTTGCATCTTATGCCCATTGTTGAGCGAGTGGTATATACTTAAAAGAGTGAGCAGAAGTGGTATGTACTTTTCTGATATACACAGTAATGAGAATAAGACATGCTGTTACTGTGTATTGGTCAAACATGAAAGGTTGGCAAGAACAGCCTGGTGCCCTGCTAATTAAAGATTCATAGATTATAGGCCATAAGGGAACACTGTCCTCTTCTGTAACACAGGCCAGAGAACTTCCCTGAATTCATTCCAGAGCAGATCTTTCAGAAAAACATCAAGTCTTGATTTTAAAAGTGAAGCTATTAATATTATATTACATATAACAAAAAATTCAGAATATATTCAGGCACAATCATCCAATAGTTGGAAATCTCACCCAGAATCCCATTTTATTTGGAGGATTATCCCTTGGAAAAAAATACGTAATGTTGACCATGCCTGTTTACATATTCAGTGACTCTGGAGAGCACCACACTTCCTTCCTCTTTCTTCTCCCCCCACCAGGCTCAAACAGTTCCTGAACTTATGAATTTACCAGTGTATCCTGGTTAAACTCACCAGACCTTTGTATTTTTGAGTAGTGGTTCTGCAGAGCCCCACTCTGTGTCCTACCATTAGACTGCCTTGCTCATTTGTTGATTTGGGACTTTATCCTTACATCGGGGCTTGCTTTGCCATGTCAAGAAGCTGTACATTAAAGATATGCAAACATCCTCCCCACGGTTGCTATTTGCGTGTGAAAGCAAAATATCATGTGTATGAAAAGGTCATGCTCTTTGTCTTGGCACTGATTTCTCAAAAATAAAATATGCACTAAAATGAAACTAGTCTAGAACTATTTATTTGATTTGCAATGAAGGCCTACTTCTTTGTTGTTCTTTGCGTTACAGATTAATCATTTTAGAAGGAAAGAACTTTCATGACCTCAGTGATGGCTAATACTCTGAAATATTTTCCACAGGTTAGGCAGGAATAGTTTGCTGGTTGTACCTGTCAGGGACTCTAACCCAGACAGCAAAGTTCGTTGTCTGACCGGAGGATGCTATAATAAGTCTCTGTCCCAAATCTGGACCTTAGCGTCTAAAATCTGGGTGCTTAGCATGAACCTCCAAGCTTAATTACCAGCTTGGATCTTATCTCGCTGCCACCAATCAGGATTCTGAGTACCTGATAAACTCTCTGGTCTCCCCAAACCTTTCCCTGGGGGACCCCCAAGACTCAGATGCCCTGAGCCTCCACAAAGGGAAATACCCCACTTCCCTTCCTGCTCTTTACTTCCTCCCAGATTTTCCCGCCCTGGGGATACTAGGAGATTTCCCTGCTTCAATCCCTTGAAACACAAAACAGAGAGGACGATTTACCTTCCCCCCTCCTTCTTCTCCCCCCTCCCAGTCTTTCCCTGAGAGAGACAGTACTCCTGGCACAGAGATTCCTATCCCCTTGCCTTAACTAGGAAAAGAAAATCCAACAAGTTTTAAAAAGAAAGCTTTATATAAAAAAGAAAGAAAAAACACATGACATGATCACTGCATCAAGATGACATAACACAGAGCTATTGCTTAAAAGAAAATATGAATAATCAGCCTTATTCAAAAAGATATCCAATTTAAACATTCCAGCAACTCCACACATGTAAATACAAAATACAATATAAACCTATTGCTTTTCCTTTTGTACTCACAACTTGGGAACAGAAGGGTAGAAAGAAGCTTGGAGATAGAAAAAAAAAAAGCTCTTCCCTCATAGCCGAGAGAAACCAAACAGGCAGAACAAAGACAAAACACACCCAGAAGTTCCCTCCCTCACTTTGAAAAATCCGGTTTCCTGATTGGTCCTCTGGTCAGGTGTTTGGTTCCCTTTGTTAACCCTTTACAGGTAAAAGAACCATTAACCCTTAGCTATCTGTTTATGACAGATGCGCACTGCGTTGCCTCAGGGTCCGATCCCCCGCCGGAGAGTCAGATGAGTCCCGGCAGAGTCGCCAAAGATGTCAGGGACTCTAACCCAGACGGCAAAGTTCGTTGTCTGACCGCGAGAGAGACAGGCAACACCAGCAAAGTCCGATCAAAAGTTCTTTATTGACAAGTGCACCCATCAATAGAGAGCAGCTTGTCTCCAGACAGAACCAGCCCCCCCTTTACATCTTAGTATAAGCCTATCTAGACAGTTCCGTCGCGTTATAAATTATTTATTTGAGCAACCCACGCCCTTCTTCTAACAACTAGAAACTAGACACCTTTAGTATACATGCATGCCTAAAATTAGAAATGTAGGGGAGTTAAAAACAAACAAAGAACAAAACCAGGGAGTGAAAACAAGGAGGCTGGGAAGCTAGAGCTCTTATCAGTTCTTCGAAGGAGCTGCTCCTAACACAGCACATCTGGTACTATGCCAGGAATGCAGCTTTTCTTTTATCTTACTTTTTCCCAGCGCTTTGTGAGACATGCTGCTTTTTCAGCATTTTTCACTCAGGGATTACCCAAAAACCTGTTAGCCTGACTTTGGTCAGGTTGGTATACCTGGTTTTGTCTGCTATATCTTTATTCAGGCCTAACATACCTATAACTCTTGCTCTCTCTGCCTGCAGTGTGCCACCTTCTCTCATTGACTATACATCTCATATCAAAACAAAATCTGCGCCAGGTACCATTTTGGCTGGTTCAGATGAGCTTGCTTGTTAGCTTTCCACAGGTTGATACTGATCACAGTGGGAGATGCTTTTTCCCAGCAGTTTTAGCTGTTTTATTCATTAAAAAGTTCACTAGATAAAATTTCCTTTGGGAGCCTGGAGCTGTAATCCATACATTCCTTTCAGGCAATCATAAATATTTTTGACATCTCCATTGTCCTTTTGAGCTTGATTTTTTTCTTTCCTGTCCTACCAGCTTCCTTGCTTCTATCAAAGTTTGCAGAGATGGTTGAAATTACTTTTTTCTTTTCTTTTCTTTTCTTTTTTTCTCCATGGCTGGGTTATCTGATTGTGAGGGAAAAAAAGGTGCAAATCAAAATTTCTCTTTATTTGAAAAAAGACTAAAAGAAGAAATTTAATAAAATCCAAACAACAAACCATCACAAGCCTTTTAAAGGGCTTTACCAACTGCATCACAAATCAGCATAAAAGCTCATAGCCCAGTGCTCATAGCTTGAGACAGGCTTTTATAAGCTCTTGTATTCTATGCAGCAATGTGTCTTGGTAGGTGAATATTCCCTAGTTGTAGCTCAGCTCATTTTAGAGAAGTTGCTTCCCCCTACTTGGCATGTAAATTTCTCTTCATACAGAAAAAACAAACAAACTTGCATGTAGTGCCTATTGGTTGTCACCCTAATCAACTACATCTAATAATTCTTAAAATCAAATTCTTCACTTGAACCAATTACACACACACCAGGAACAGAAAGGCCATGTGACTGCTAAACTACATTTCCCAGAATACCATAGGCTTTAGGGTCAGGGTTCATTACTCAGTCCCAGATACAAAAGCTGCTGCCACTGAGCAATTAGTGCATGTAGGAGACTGGTAGGAGACAGCTCACTGGTCAGCCTGAGGCATAGTTCAAACATATGAACCTCATCAACAGAAACAACACAATAAGGTACTGTTTTGATGATGAAGGCATAGTTTGGTTGCATCCGTCCTCTTTCCCTTGTCCCCACTATATGCTCAGCTTCATAAGTGTTTCTTTTTCCTCAGAAATGATCCCTTAAATAGTCCCCCCCTTTGATACTCAAATATCCATGGAAATTATACTCCTTTAAACACTTTTTCCTGTCCCTCCAACACAACTTCTGTTTCAGAGTAGTACTTGCATATTTCACATTCACCTCACAAGAAAAACAAAACTTAAAGTCTGCTGGCCCACAAATTGCAGGGGAGAATCCTGCACCCCAGGACACATAGTAGCAGTGCCCTTTGTTTCTCATTTTAAGTATTTTTATTGTCATTCCATGCAGCAATAGGGCACCCTAATTGTGGCAGGCTTTAAGTCCTGACAGATACTCTCTAATTAGAAGCTCCCATGCTCCACAGAATCTTGAAGTCTTTGCCTCAAAATTGGATGTCTTTCTAAAACGTATGCTCACTGGGTGAGGGTCTATGGCTTGTGTTATGCAGGAGTTCAGACTAGACCAGGGGTCGGCAACCTATGGCACGCGTGCCAAAGACGGCACGCGAGCCAATTTTTAATGGCACGCTGGAGCCTGCTGGGACTCCAGCATGCCACTAAAAATCCTGCCCAGCCCGGCGCGCTCTCCTCTGCCTTCCACTTCCCCCGCAGGGCAGGGAGCAGAAGCATAGCCGTGCGCACGGGGTGGGCAAATGGCCCCACTTTCCTGGCACGGCAAGCCTCAGGGTCCGCGCTCCTGGGCCGGAACGCGGGGCCGAGCGCAGCAAGCTGCTGGCCCATCCCCTGGAGCCTTGCCACTGCGCACAGCGCTCTCGGGGTTTGGGCTGCGCGCTCCCGCGGGGAGGCAGACACGCTCCCCGCTCAACCGGAGGGGTGGGGCTGTGTGCTCCCGTGGAGCAGCGTATCTAGCTCTGTGTGGAGCCTCATCGTATGGGGCCCAGGGCTGGGGGGGGTTGGATAAGGGTGGGGGCAGTTAGGGGACAGGGATCAGAGTGGGTTGGAATGGGGGAGGGGATCCCGGGGGGTGGTTAGGGGTGGGGGTGGGATGGGGCATGGAGTCCGCGGGTTTGTGAGGGGCAAGGGGTGAATAGGGGTCAGGGCAGTCAGGGACCGGAGCAAGGAGGGTCCTGGGGGAGTTAGGGTGGGGGGGTCTCTGGAGGGGTGGTCAGGGGACAAGGATTGGGGGGTTGGATGCGTTGGAAGTTCTGGGGTCCTGTCAGGAGGCAGGGTGTGAAGGGGTTGGGCAGGCGGGGGGGGGTTGGATGGGTCGGAGTTCTAGGGGACCTGTCAGGAGACAGGGAATGGTTGGATAGGCATGGGAGTCCGGGTCTGGCTGGGGAACGGGGTGTGAGGGTTGGGGCAGTCAGGGGACAGGTAGGAGGTAGAGTCAGTCTGGGGACAAGAACAGGGGAGTCTAGATAGGGGGGTGGTTCCTGGGGGAGCAGTTGGGGGCAGGGGTCCCAGGAGGGGGTAGTCAGGGGACAAGGAGCAGCAGGGTTGAGAGTTTTTAGGGGGGCAGTCACCCAGCACTCTCCCCTGAGCCCCGACCCCCCCCACATACACACACCACGCCCTCTGCCCTAAACCTGGCACCCTCACAGGCCCCTGCCCTGAGCCCTGCACCTCCCTCATACATACCCAGCCCTCTACTTGACTCCTTCATCCCCCCCTCCACCCGCAACCCTAGGCCTGACTCTGGCACCCCCACCCATACCCAGTGCCCCCTCTGCCCTGACACCTACACCCCTTCACATACCCAGGCCCCAGCCCTGACTCCAGCCCTCTGGGTCCTGGCCGCCAGCCCCGCACAGCCCACTGCTGGTCTGGGGTTCTGGTTGACGGACCCTTGCCAGCCGGGGTCCCGACCACAGGCCCCACTCAGCCCGCTGCCAGCCTAGGTGAACAGAACCCCAGACAAGCAGCGGGCTGAGCGGGCCAGCAGGGTAAGATCAATATTTTAATTTCATTTTAAATGAAGCTTGTTAAACATGTTGAAAACCCTGTCTATTTTACAATACAACACTAGTTTAATTATATAATATATAGACTTATAGAGAGAGACCTTCTAAAAAACGTTAAAATGTATTACCGGCACATGAAACCTTAAATTAGAGTGAATAAATGAAGACTCGGCACACCGCTTCTGAAAGGTTGCTGACCCCTGAACTAGACAATTATAACAGCCTCTTCTGGCCTTAAAGTTTATGAAACAGTTATTTAAAATTGTTTGGAATAATTTCAGTTAACTTTAGAATGAACAACAACTAATTATTTAATGCATATAATAGAAGTTTATCAATGTTCATGAATGTAATAGGAAATAATTATGAGATACATTCTGCTCTCATTTATACTGCTGTAAAGATGGACTTCAGCTGCAGTAAACTTAGGACTGTAATGCAAAGTAGAATCTGCTTTATAAAGTTGTTAACCTAATAAACATGTTAAAGGGACAATATCAATTTAAATATACTTATTGCCTCTTATTAGTAATGCTTTAGATAACTGAAACTGAGAGAATTTGAAAACTCTTACGTACTTATCACCATTTATGCTGGTTTATTTTTTCATTTCACTCTTAAGCAATGCAAGTAGACTCATCAGGTTCAAGATCACTTGTACTAGCACAGTGCAGTAATATTTGGGTTGTAAACACCAAAAGGGAATGTTTTCATCCAGACAAACTTCTTGAAATAAAAAAATAATTTCTGAGTCATGAGGTCCTTGCTCAGTTTTTACTCAGGCAAACTCTGTCAATGAAAGTTTTGCTCAAATAGGGGCTGAGGCAAAATCTGAAAAATGTGCATCTCTAGATTTGTCCCTGTCAGATCAAATTTGAGGTTTAAAATACTTAAGTGAAGTTGCCATAACTTGTGAATATTCTATATCTATCTTCTATATATATGATGCTATTCCTGTGCAATCTTGATTAGTTCAATATGGTTGTTTGGGTGTAACTGAGGTCAGAATCTGGTCTGATCACTCATGGTGGTGATTTTATGTTTGTTTTTCCCCCAAATTCACCATTCCACTGAAGAGAAATGTCTCTGGCACATCTAAGACATAGTTGAAAACAAGCTAATGGGACTTTTGTGTGCCCTCTGCTGGCTCTGAAACGGTTAACTAACACATCTTATTCCCAAAGCCTTGGGATATCCTTGTTCATGCTGAGTATACAACAGAGGGAGTAGACCTTAAGCAAGGCAAGATTAGATATTTATGGGTAAATGTTGGTAAGCATCACTTCCACTGTACTCACACAAACCAATGGGGGAAAAAATGTTTCCATCAATAAATGATAGGCAAAGTAAGAAAATGCTGCTTTAGAACATGCTTTAAGGTTATTTACTTTGTATATTTTCATATGTAATGCTACCAATTTGTGTTTTAATGGTTATAAAGCTTTAACTTTTTCTAATCCTAATGTCTACTGTCATTGAATAATTGTCTGAACCCCCATAATTTCCTGTAATTGTGGAAATTTAAATTGATAAAAAATAAACTGTTATCCGTCAAAAATATATAAAAAGACTGAATTTTGCCAAGGCAGCTTTAAGGCACTCACCCTCCAGCCTCTGAGAAAGTAAACAAAAATGGATTGTTAATGTCGAGCTCCAGCAGCATTACTGAGTGGAAAAGC
Organism: Chelonoidis abingdonii; assembly: GCF_003597395.2. Classification (NCBI taxonomy): domain Eukaryota; kingdom Metazoa; phylum Chordata; order Testudines; family Testudinidae; genus Chelonoidis; species Chelonoidis abingdonii. The sequence continues at coordinate 36,651,540 of NC_133773.1, forward strand.
TGTTTGCAAAATAAAGAGACAAAATTGCTAGGAAAATAAAATGCATGTTTAGACTTCTAAGTGGTTTGATACAGGAGAAGATTAAATCACACTGACCAGGTAACTTATAGTGCACAGCAGCAGGGTCCACATAATACACAGCAGGTTACTGCAGGGTAATATTTTCAGCCTAGCTTGCTGCGAACTTAGTGTCTCTATAGGCTAGACCTGAGAGTATTTCAAATCATGGAGTAAAACTGTTAAACTAGAAAACAAGTAAAGCTCCGAACAGTTTCACGTGCCTGCTTGAGAAATTTAATTTAGTTTTCCCAAAAGAACAAATTAGAATCTTGGAAACTGATTCTGCAGCCCCTTTACATGAGCAATTCCCATTAAGTCAGTAGGATTCACCCATGTGGAACAGCTGCAGAATCAGACCATAATCCTAAAATAAGTACATTAAGTGGAGCATTCTGAGGGACCTAGAGATAAATAAGGTAAAAGGAAACTTCTCTTTAGTAGCAGAATAGTTTAGTAAATGTGTAATTGTCTCTAGCATGGGGGTGCTCATCTGATGTGTAGGTTACTACTGCAGTTACCATCCATATAGCCCCAGCCCTCCAGACCTTACTATCAGGCCCCCGCCCCACAAGCCTTCCTGGCTGCCCCCTTCCCATCACCTGAGCCAGCAGCACAACATGCAGCTGGTCTGCCTCTGAACTGTACCTAGGAAACATCCATACATGCTCATGCACCACACTCTTCACTTCCTCACCCTGTGTCCTGCCCCGACTCCTGGTGGTGGGACCTCCTACCACCTATGGAGGGAGAGGAGCCCCAGTGAGCCAATCCATATTCCACCCTGGTCCTCCAGTCTGCCATGGATGTTAGTTGGTGGCTCCTTCATGGAACTATAAGCATGGGTGTGTAAGGGGCATGGTTCACCACCTCTCCCAACACCTGCCCCTTCTGTGTGGAGAGAGAAACACTGGTGCGAATCTACATGGAGTGCACCAGGTTGCAGCCCCTTTTCCAGCTCCTCCAAAACCTTCTGGCTGCACTTTTCCCTGCACCCCCTGATCTATGCACACCCTATCCATGGCCCCACAAAGTCATGAGATCCTTGTCAGCTTCCACCTGGCATTGGCCAAGGTGGTCATCCGCCATACCAGGAGTCTGCAACTGTGGGGCCTATTTCTGCTCTTTCCTGAAGTCATGTCTCTGGGTGGAGTTCCCCTGGGCCATGTCCCCTGGCTCCCCGGATACCTTCAAGGAGCAGTGGATGCTGACTGGGATTCTGTGTTCAGTGTCTCCCTCTTAGGATGACCAGATGTCCCAGTTTTATAGGGACAGTCCTGATTTTTGGGTCTTTTTCTTATATAGGCTCCTATTACCCACCACCCCTCTGTCCCGATTTTTCAGACTTGCTGTCTGGTCACCCTACCCCCTCTGGATCCCTGCTTTTGAACCTGTGACCCTCACTCTTGTCCCTGTTTTTCACTTGTTATCCCCTGCAATTTTTGATGCCTGAGTCCAGTGGCTCCTCCTCTGAGGCTGGCGGGGGCCTTTAGCTTGTATCCATCCCACCCCAGAGGCTCAATAGGTACTGGTCATATGGCTGCATGGATGTAACTGAAGGCAGAATTTGGCTCTTGTGTTTCATTGGCATAGTTTAGATTCTCATGTTTGTAAATCATGAGAAGTCTGACAACTCTTACCTTTCTCCGACTTCAAAGTCTAGGTTCAAATAGCATAGAGAATATATACTTAAGTTATCAAACTTCATGGCCTATTTTTAATGCAACATTGGCTTATTGAACTTTTAACTCTGGGGCAAATTGCATGAGCAATAGGTGCTGACTGACTGTGGATTATTTTTCCTAAATAAAGTTATGGTTTGTCAACAAATGTAACATCCTGCAACATTCAATGGTTTACATTATATTATAATGTTATATCAAAGAGTACTGTTCTTAAACTGAGTTTAAAAAAAAGGGGGGATGTAAATTTATTTCTGAGGACTATGATATTGGCTTAAATGCCTCCTCACTTCTGGAGGGACATGGGTTAATGGGCTGCTTACATCTGTGTAATTGAAACCCAGAAGGCACCAAGCAAGATTTATGGACACCCGGCATTTTCCAAAGTGGTGTTGACAGCTTGGTTCATTGCCAGTTGCTTATGTAAAGTTACAAATGCTCTCTGGCATGGAAGTCTTCTAAAAAGAAAAAGATCCTAATCTTTGCATGCAAATGTTTCACTGTAAATATTTCATAGACTTTATTCAACCTGTGTATTTTGATTGATCCTTTTCTCTCTGTCCTTCAGCAGCAAATGATATGAATGATGCATTTACAAACAATTGGCAGTTTCATCTTCCATTTGAGTTGAGGCATTTTGGTGACTCTGAAAAACAGTGTTTTGTCACATTAACACCCTGTACTGACCACCTATCAGTCAGCTAGTTATAAATAGAGATCCTATCTAGAGATATAGTCTTAAATAGGACAGTCATCTGTGACAATTACACAGCATGATCCTTGCATGTCTGTTACTTGGCAGTTGCTATTGATTTTGCTTTTGAAGAGAAGAGGCAGGAAGTATGCATTTCGTTACTGTGTACAATGTGCTTTGCCAGTTAATATTAAAATTCCCATTAAATGAAGGAAGCAAGTGCATGTTTTTTCTTGAGCAGAGGGACACATTTAAGCAACCTCAGAGACATTATTTTAATAGCTGGTGGAGTGGGAGAGGTAGGAAATCCTGACATGTACTGATCCAATACTTTCTTAGCACATGAGCTATATATGCAGCTAATATTGTCATCTTCACATTTTAAACCGAAAGTATGTAATTGTTGCAACTTTTCGTTTTTGCTACACCAATTTGTACACATTTGTGTGACCAAGTGGCACAGCAGGTGTTATTCCCCCCAGAAGATCTCTTGTGACCAAGCATCTTCTCATGGTTATTTATTGTAACATAGACTACAACAGCTGCACTCGGGTCCCATGTGATGTACATGTTGGGTCTCTGCCAGCATGTCAGTCCATCAAGTCCTTTTATTTTTATATAGCGCCTTTCATAGTAGCAATCTCACTCCTCTTCATAAAAGTTATAATTAGACCTTCAAAACCAGTTCAAATAATCAAAAATCCAATTTTACAAATCCCCAAACTGATTCAAATAAGACTGTGAGAGCTCAGGAGACTCGGTTTTGATGTGCCCTTGTCACCATTGCTGTGACACAGCAAAGTAGCTCTGCTTTGTTTAGTGACAATGTTGATTTTTGTAATGGCTCCATTTTATGATCCTAGAGTCATCCCTGGGAATGGAATTAAAGTCACTTAGTTCACAAGGGATGAATATAGTTAATTCCACTTGTAACGTAGCAGTCATGGTTATACAGTATTAACATAAAATGGAGAGGGTTTCATCTCTTTGTTGTTCTGTTTAAAACTCTTTGCAAGTTTCTGTGTCTATGTAGTGGGTTTGCTCAAGTTACAGCAACTAGTGTAATTGCATTGGTGCAACCAGTAGTATAGATAGGCAAAGCTGCTCTAAACCATGATTGTATACAGCAATGCTAATAACTGAAATCCTCAGTGTAGACAAAGTCTTCATCATAACTCAGCTAGAAGTATTCCTGTGCAATAAGGAATAAAATTGACTTTAAAGAGGACTATTCCGCAGCACTATAGATTCACCAGTGAAGTATTCCTTCATCCGCATGTGATTAGAATAATGCACTGAGTGTTGGGAGCTGAAGGATACAGAAGGATTGAGAAGCTGAAGATTCTAGACACAAACAGATGTGATATTCTAAGGAGAACTGGAATAAGCTGGGCTGGTGGTATATCCTGATTTGGCTTCAGGGAATTAAGGGTTGCTTTTCTGACACTCAGAGAACTGATTTGTGTATGTATTAGCCAGGAGAGTTTGGTATCTCTACAAATCCTGATGCCTTGTAAATTAAAAGTCTAGTTTTACAATCACTTTGAGCTGAAGTGGAGACCCACTATAAGGAACTGGGGATACAGTAAAAAATTTTCTGTTTGCTTCAGGTGGCAGGGGTCATTCTGGCTGCCACATTCTGGATGGATCCCAAGTCATATAAGAGTGTTCCTGGCAAAGCCACAAATGAAGAATTTACAGTAATCCAATCTGGATGTAACAAACAGCATGGGCCCATAGGAGTTGGGTAGCATTTAATATGTGACATATTTCACAGGTGATATTAAGCTGTTTAAATAGTAAATATACATTTTTAAACGGGTTTGTGAAAAAAAAGACTTGCAAATCTAAAATAAGTTGGCAGTGGCTTGCTGGTGCATAAATAGAGATGCACTCTCAGAAGGGCCTGAAGAAATTTAGTGTAGTTGGATTAGGGTGTGCATTCTGTTTAATGCCAAGAATGAAAATGTCAGTTGGACTGGTGCTTTGTCAGCGTGTTATAAAGGGTACAAGAAGCAACCCAGCTTCCAGGCTCTGCCAGTTCTCTGTAAAACAACCACCAGGTTTCACTTTGTGCAGGGAAGCAAGGGTGAAAACTGCTCTTCACGGCAAGGGCTGTCATTTAGTACATGTTTGTGCATCACTGAGCACAATGGGGCCCCTATTTGGTTGCCCTCCAGGTGTTACCACCTGGAGGCCAACCTAATATTATATTTTCCTGAACACTTTTGGATCAGATTCAGGGAGAATGTTAGCTCTTCTGCTGGCAAACACAGCTCTTTGACTTCAGGAAATACCTTTTCATATCTGTAGAACCTTTCAATGCCTCAGCAGTGCATAATTCTTTAAAATTGTATAGATGCAGCCACCTATGCAGAAAAGCAGGCAACTGGTAAACAACGGTAATGGGGGAGGAAAGAGAAGGGAAAATTTATCCAAGAGGAGTTTGCACACTGCTGTTACAAAAAGCACCCTGGGGCCTTTAAAATTCACATAGAGCAGATAGAACCTTGGACTTTAAGGTCTCATCTGTAGGATTCCACGTAGGGTAAATTTCAGAGAACTCTGTCTAGCCACCTGAGAAGGATGAAGGCTGAGTCAACCCACTGATGATCTGAACCAGTAGTTTCAGGAGTCTTAGTATTTTATTTCTGATGCTCAGCCCAGTAAGCCCAGCAAGTTATTTCTTTAGTTGGCATAAATTTTTCCTTGAAGAGAAATTTTGCCACTGTTAGCATTTTACAGTAGAACATCTATCAGAATTGCCAGTTAGTTGCATTGAAATCTGTTGCAAAGTTAAGGGAACCTATTGTGTGTTGCATTCAATAAGAAATTTATGGATAGAGTTCATGTATCTGCAGAACCATTTGGAAAGTGCAAGAGAGTGTGAAAAGGGTCAATCAGGAGCTAACTGAGACTGGAGGCAGGTTGTCTCCTTAGATTTAAAACTTCAGACTTGTCTTAATGAATCCTTTGAACAGGCAGCAGCTTTTACACACAAACAAGTAAAAGGATATATACAAAACCAGCCTCTATCGGAGCTTACCTCAGTGCTGTACCGATAAACAAGTTGTGAATAATGTTCCCCCAGATTAACAGAGAGCAAGTCCTCACCAAACTATTGTATGAGCCAGGCCAATGTGTACTGCCCAAAAGGCCTGCATAGCTTTGAGAATCTATCCCAAGTGTCAGTAGAGTCCATGTCCCATTCCTTGTGAGTTACTGAGTGCCCTTACACTCGCGGGCCTTCTGTTCGAAGTCCTGCTGGGAGTCAGATTCTCAGCTGGTCACAGTATCCAGCCCAAAGTGCTCTGTTAGATTTAAGAGCAATACTGCACCCTCTCTTTATCTAAGTCAGCCTTGACTGCACTATGAAAATTTTTTTAAACATGATTAGGAATCCTATTTGTGGCCAAACTGTGCTATAACTTGGTGTAATTTTGCCTCCTTTGAGCAGCGGAAGAAATTAACCCATGTTATAACTGTGTTGGAGAACTATGTTTCAGCATGAAGTATGGAGCAATGTTTAAAATATGATTATAACATGTCTTTGTCCATCTACACAGGCAAGAAAATCCACACTAATTATAACACTGTTTGACCACAGCTATGTTTAAACATGGTTATTTCTGAAGTGCAGACTGGGCCTAAGCTTGTCTAACGATTATAAATAATAATCATTAATAATTAAGCTGGTTTTGTTCAGTAAGTAGGCTCATATTCTCATCAATTCCAAGGCCAAAAAATCCCATCCTTGCTGCAAAAGTGTGCTCCAAAATCTAAGCCTTCATTTACAAATAAACAATCCAACTCCCCAGGCTGTGAAAAATAACCTTGAAAACATGACCCAAAACTGCTACAGAAATTTTAGTCTGCTACACTGAAGTGCTGTTGAAACAGAGCATGTGGGGATTATATAGTTCTAGATCCAAAGTGAAGCTTCTCAGGAAAATTACAGCAATTCAGATGATTTTCATATCCACCATTTGTTTCCCCCATCAAATATTCTAAAAGAGGGAAAATTACTAAAAAAAAATGTCCATTGGCAAAGACCTTTACTCAAGTTCAAGTGTCGCTAAACCAGCTGGAAGAAAGGTTCTCTTATGCCTATTACGTGCCTACGAACCCAGGCAGGCTGGATAGAATGATAGTGTCAGTCTAAATCAGTTTGACTAATAGCAGTCTTGTTTAGACATCTGCTCCCCTACAGTAATCAAAGGTAACTGATCTCTTTGTACGTGTACATGTCTAGATAGGCCTGCAGGTCCCATGACCTCAATTAAAATTATCCTATTTGGAAAGGAGTTTCTTGTGAATCTGTTTTGAATCTTATATTCCCTTCAAATAAAAATGAAAAACCAGAGTAGCAGCTTACTTGCAGACCTTTTTTTCTTGAAGGTTTTCATGCTCATGGTTTCCTTCAAAAATCTTGTGATAAGAAAATGGTCATTTGTCTATGAGAGTGAAAGGAGTCTGTACTGTAGGTTCAGCTTCTTTCAAACTACCACTAACTTCAATATGTAGGGCCAATCCAAAATCAGTGGAAAGACTCTTGTTGACTTCAGGGCCGCCCAGAGAATTCAGGGGGCCTGGAGTCTTCGGCAGCAGGGGGGGCCCTTGCTTCGGCGGTAATTTGGCAGTGGGGGGCCCCTGCTTCGGCGGTAATTCGGCCGCGGGGGGTCCAGCCTGGAGCAGAAGGACCCCCCGCCGCTGAAGACCTGGAGCGGAAGAAGCTACAGGGCCCCAGGTCCCTCGAGAGTTTTCTGGGGTCCCCGCAGTGAGTGAAGGACCCTGCTCCAGGGGCAGGGGTGGCTCCAGGCCCCAGCACGCCAAGCACGTGCTTGAAGCGGCATGCCGCGGGGGGTGCTCTGCCGGTTGCCGGGAGGGTGGTAGGCGGCTCCGGTGGACCTCCCGCAGGCGTGCCTGCGGAGGGTCTGTTGGTCCCACGGCTTTGGTGGAGCATCCACAGGCACGTCTGCAGGAGGTCCACCGGAGCCGCAGGACTGGCGACCAGCAGAGCACCCCCCGTGGCGTGCCACCGTGCTTGGGGCGGCGAAATGTCTAGAGCCACCCCTGTCCAGGGGCCCTGAAAAACTCTCGTAGGGGGCCCTGCGGGGCCTGGGGCAAATTGCCCCACTTGCCGCCCCCCGGGCGGCCCTGGCGTTGGATGAGGTCCTTGGGAGGCAGCATAGTGTGGTGGACAGGGCACTCTAGTGGGAGTTGGAGAGCTGGGTTCTATTCCTGGGCTCTGTCATCAGTTCCCGGTGGACTCCTGTGTAAACTACTTCATCTCTCTATGCCTCATTTTCCCCATCTGTAAAATGGGGTAATGATACTTACCCACCTTTTTAAAGCATCTTGAGATCTTGTATGAAAAGCAGTGTGACCTGGGTTTTAATTCCATCTTTAATCATTGGCTAGCTGAGTGAGCTTGGGCAAGTCACTTTGCCTCTGCATGCCTGAGTTTCCCCATCCGTAAGAAGGGGATTGTGATATCTACTTCATTTGCACAACTCTGTGGATAAAAATCACTGTAGAAGACTTATGCATTTATATAAGTGCCTATTATATATGTTATATTATATTTTAGGTAGTAATTCAAAAAGTTACAATCCAGTTTTGTTCAAATGTTAGATAAATAAATAACTTTGGGACCAAACCAAGTGCAGTAGAACCTCAGAGTTACAAACACCTTGGGAATGCAGGTTGTTTGTTAATTCTGAACAAAACGTTATGGTGGTTGTTTCAAAAGCTTACAACTGAACATTGAATTAATGCAGCTTTGAAACTTTACTATGCAGAAGAAAATTGCTGCTTTCCCTTTATTTTTTAGTAGTTTACATGTCGTAACTCTGGGGTTCTACTGTGTGAGATGTTTCAGCTTAAAAGAAAAAGTATTTCCAGTGGGTGCTGAATGTCTGAAAGGAGGATTTTACACTTGTGTGCCCTTCTCAACCTGGGGCCAGAGTCTCTGAAGCTTTGGCTACTTCTGCCTCAGGATAGATTCGCCTCAGTGGACGAAACATGCTGTTGCCCCCAGCCCTTCTGCCTCTCTGTTTCTGGTGGGGTGGGAAGGGCAGCTTTAATTTTAGGCCTGAGCTCTATAGAAGCCCTACTGTTGGAGCTGCTGAAGGGGCTACACTGAATCAGCACATCCCTCAGCTACTTTGGCCACTTGCCCTTCCCGGCAACTCTGCTCACTCTTTGGGCTTCCCTGGCTATCTGTCTGCCTAAATTATGCTCGCCACACACTATAATGAGCGTGTGTGACTAGATTATGGAGCACACTCTTCACTGAAATATCTGAATGGGGTGTAAGTATGATTGGACAGAAGCCAAAACCTCCCCTCTTCTGGGGAACTCTTGTTTTCTGCTATTGCAAGTTCTTCCCCTGCTGGACTTCCTGTCTTGGGTCTTTGTGTCTAGGTTTACACTGAAGAAAGATATGATAAACTTAGGCTGAATCTGTCCTTTTACTGTAGCATTGCTTGCAGCAACAGTCTAATAGACTCAACTGATACTTTGCACTCAGATAGCTCTGTAAACCCAGGAATGACAAAGGGCTTTATAAACATGAATGAACCCTCACAACGGTCCATGAGGTAATGGGTTCCAGACAGGGAAGCTGATATACAGAGAGAGGTTAAATTATGTAGTCAAGAACTCAAAGCCAAGTTAGCATCAAGTCCACAAAACCCAACTCCTCACTTCCAGCCCTGTGCTCTAGCCTCAAAACCATCTTTCCCCTCACAAATTGGGAAACTGAGGTGCAGGATGATTAAGTAATAGCGCCGTGGTCAGACAGGAAGTTTGTGGCCCACTAATTTCTACAGAGTTCATCATTTATGCATTCATGTCTGGGTCTTGGAACTGATATTTTTTAAATGCTTAGAAGTTCTTGAATGCTAATATAGCTGCACAGTGTTTCTCAAGTGCGGCCACCGGGGGCTTTTCTTGCAGCCACAGCCTCCTGGGCAGTGATTGAGGGGCAAAGCAGCTGCCCCTCCCTGTTGGTTGCTGGGGCTGCCAGCGGGGATTGGCCCTGTCCCCCTCTGAAGACACCTTGCACAACCCTGGAGGAGCAGGCAGCTTGTGCGTTCCTCATCTTCCCAGGGGCGGTGGGCTCTGGCCCTGTCCCATGTCTGAAAGGTCCCATCTCCTGGCTGCGGGGCTTCAGGCTACAGCCCCGGGGCTTCAAGCTCTGTCCTCGGGCCACATCCCTCAGGCGTCAGGCTCTGGCTCCCCGCTGCCTCCCCCACTGTTCATCACCACTCCTGGCTTTGCTGTCTATCCAGCCACCTCCCCATCCAGCCACCTCCCCATCACCACTCCTGGCTTTGCTGTCTATCCAGCCACCTTGTCCCTGGGCTTACCAGAGCTGAGAGAGTCTGCTGTGAAAAGTGTTAATATCCCTTTTCACAGCAGAGGCTTGTTAGCTAGCTGGGAGGCTGTGAAAAATGCTAGTAACAAACTTAGAAAAATCACTTTTCACAGCAGCAGACTTACAAGCTAGCAATAAATAAATTACAAGGATTTTGAGGTGTGTATTTATTTAAGTATTTTAGGAAAAATTGTCAGACCGGCCACCAGCAAGAGTTGGTGGTCGTACTCTGAGGCCAACAAAAAATTTGTCGTGAGAATCCCTGCCTTAGGAGTCAGCATGTGCATTATGTAAAATTTATAATAGAACTGAAGAAAAACCCAAACTCTCCCCATACCCCACGACCCCCTATACTTTCTATTGGTAAAGGTTTTGGTTAAATATCTGCTTCAGGGTTCTCAATATGTCGCCAAAGGAAATAAAAAATACTAAAGACTCAAGTGTTGTTTTGTGGAAGTTTAAACACTCAAACTGTCAAACATGAGAATTCAGGATGTTTCATTATTTCTTTTAATGACTTGGCTAAAAAACTGCAATGCTATCCTCCACTACCACTGAGCATGCAAGGCTCTGTTGGGTTTTTTGTTCTTAATAGTTTGGTGAACAATTATTCAATGCAACAAAGGAGTTGGTGTTATTTTTTTAGCAAAGTTAGTTATTAAAAAGATATATATTCCCAATTTTGAAATGTCCTCCACAAGTTCAGGCACAAATGCTGCCCATGTCCTCGTTGTTTGCAAAGAGAATTCTGCCCAGACAAGTTGGGCAAATGTTTTTCGAAAGATAAATTCTGAGCTCTCGCATGTTGGTTTGCACCCACAAAGGCAAATTTTGTGCGCGCAAATGAAACACTTTCTGGAGCAACTTTCAAGGTCATTTTGAAAATTTGGCTTTATCTATTCAATAACTTTAAAGAAGGTGGGTAGAGAAACTACTTTTGAGACAGCAGGTGACCATCTGCAGCTGGTTGCTATGGAGGATGTGAAAGAAACTTGCAAACTGTCTCCCAGGGTCTGCTTAAAGACTAGTCTGCTGAGTGAAAATCCTGAACCCCCTGTCTCCCATGTGTGAAATTCTTGCAGGCTGCCCAGATAAGTTGCTGGGATGGCCCATCACCTAAATTTAAAGATAAGATTTATACTACTACAACTGGAGATACCACATGATATCTGAGGCCAGAGGGGGTGGAGGGGAAGGAATTGTCTTTCTTGGCAACACTTTTGTCTGACTGGCATGAAGCCACCTCCTTTTTCTTGCCACTGGGATATAAATATTCTAGAGTGTTAGAAACACAGACAGGATTTCAACTATCTGTTGTGCTCTGAGCAGAGTTATAGGGTAACCAGATGTCCCGATTTTATAGGGACAGTCCCAGTTTTGGAGGGCTTTTGTCATATATAGGTGCCTATTACCTCCCCACCTCCTGTCCAGAATTTTCACACTTGCTGTCTGGTCACCCTACAGAGTTATGATATGGCAGCTAGGTTTTCCCATCCTGCTGTCCAGTGAACTGGGAAAAAATCAATACCAAAAATCTAGCATATATAAACATTTGTCAAACTATTATTGATTTCACATCTGTGGTTTGTGCATTGTATTGCTCTGAGCTTCCAAAAAACTTCACATGCATTCAGAGCTGTGTAAGGTGATGAGAAATGGCTAGGTGTAGGGAGAAGAAGAATCTTCTGTCTTGTTTTGTGAGTTAGATGATGGCTCTTATTTTGTCTTTTAAAATAATACAATGAACTCTGGCTATAATGGTCTGTTCTTATATGTGATCCCTGTTGCATTATAAAACTTTGTGGTGTCTGGACCAGTCCAATATAAGCACTCCTCTATAGCAAGCAATCCAGAGCTCCCAGGAGCACATTCACAGGGAAGAGAACAGTGTGATTTATTATTCAAAGGCTCTCTTATATTTTTCTTTCTTAAATGTAGGTTCACTGCAGGTGAAAAGTACCTGACAGACAGCCCTGGAGAATGAAATAATTAGCGCTGTTACAGCGCAGGCGGTAGCAGAGCAAAATTTCCCCACACTGCTCCACCCTTATGCCTGAAGCCTGACCTATACGAAAGGATTCAGTCTCCATGCTAATTAATTTCTTGGTCTCTCCTAAGACTGCAAATTAGGGAGCGCCTCAATTTTCCTTTCTGACCATTGGAGTAGACAGAGCAGTGTATGCAAAATAGGTGGGCTGCAGGAAGGAAAAGGTCCTCAATTTTCTCACATCACCCATAGAGCCAAAAGCTTCCATTCCCACAACCTCGCTAACTATATCTGGCCAGAAATAAGATAGGCATGTTTCCTGGGATAAAAATTAATGACTTTTCACGTTGTTCAAAATTGTGCATGAAATATTTCACCTTTTAACCCCCGCCCCCAGCATTTTGGTGTGAGGGGGGAATTTTTCTTAAAAAGAAACAAACAACATTTTTTTCCACTGGCAAAAGTGGAGAAAAGCTTTTCTGTGAAAAATGTCATTGTTCTCTCCCTCCCTCCCCCCCCAAAATACACATACACATACACAGGCTCAGATCCTGCAATCACTTATAAATCCATTGATTCCATGAGGTTACTCAGTAGTAAAATTAAGCATGTGGATAAGTCTTTGCATGATTGGGGTCCTAGATTGTAAGCTTTTTGGAGCAGGGTCCATCTATTGGTTATAAGTACACCTCTACCCCGATATAATGCTGTCCTCGGGAGCCAAAACTTACTGCCTTATAGGTAAAACCGCATTATATTGAACTTGCTTTGATCCACCAGAGTTCGTAGCACAACCCTGCCCTGCCCTGTCCAGAGCACTGCTTTACCGCGTTATATCCAAATTTGTGTTATATCGGGTCGTGTTATATCGGGGTAGAGGTGTATGTACAATGCCTAGCCCAACGGATCTGGGACTGCTAGACAATATTGTAATACAAATAAAGAAATATCCTCAGAACAGAAGTGATAACTGAAACTGTGGGAGAATTTGGGGGCTGCATAAAAAGAGGGAGAAGGAAATGGAGGCTAAGGACCGAACCTTGAGATATGTAAAGCTAGGAGGAGAGGGTAGGGCAAGGATCTACCAAAAGGGGTGTTGAAGCATGGAAAGATGAAAACAAGTGAAGTGCAGAGACACAGAATCTTAGAGTATTGCAGCCAGATAAGAGTAAAAATGGAGACATGCCCCTTCAGTTTAGGAGGAGGTCATCATTAGTAGAGCTGGTAAAATGTGCTTGGGCTCCCTCTCTTTTCTCTCACTTTTTAACACCCCTGCCCCTTTATTTTATTTTATTTTATTAACTGTTTCTCATTTGAAAAAGAAGAAGTAAAAGTTAAAACAAAAGATTTAAAAAAGAATTGAGTGACACTTTTTTTTATTTGTTTTGGCCGTTTCAAACAAAACATCTTTTTAAAAAGAAATTGTTGAAATATCTTCAAAAATGAAAATTATAATGATATTGAAATTTCTCCATGAACGTTTTGCTGTCATTAAAACTCCACTTTTCAGCAAAGAAAAAAAGTAATATTCAGCTGGCTCTAGTCAGACCAGCAAGATGGAAGGAGCAAGGAATGCTGAAGGAAAAGACAACTAGCAGCTGGGTTATATTGCCCAGCTCATTCCAGGATTTTAGAGGCTAATGAAAGGAAGGAGACGGCTCCATAGCTGGAGATGCCAATAAGATTGAGGGAAAACTTGTTCATTTGTTTTTTTCCCACCATAGGGATGCAAGAGCATGCTGCAGATACTTAAACACATGTGGCAGACACTTAGAAGTCAGATCTGGTAGAGAGCAGGTAAATAAAGGAGTGTAAAGAAGCCAGAGAACTGAATGAGGAATGACTGGAGACGGCAAGGGACGGAGTTGAAGGGTTAGAGGCCGACTGGAAAAGGGCGAACTTGGAGTCTTGCATTGGTCCCATCTAGTACTTTGTCCAGACTATATTAATATAGCATTCAATATTTGTGCATCATGGAAGAGCTGCTCCGTCTCAGCTGTAAAATCAGCAAAGACAACATATATTTCATAAAAAAATATAAACACATGTAAATCTTGGGTTCCAAATACAATTCGGACATTAAAAATATCAGGTGTATTTGTTTCTGATGTGGAGTGGGGCTCTACAATACTCACCATTTCGAGAAGCAAAATAAGGATTTCCCTTCTTATTGACCATATATGGATATGTCTGCACTGCAATTAGACACCCATGGCTGGCCTGTGCCAGCTGACTCGGGCTTGCAGGACTCGGGCTAAGGGCTGTTTAGCTGCAGTGCAGATATTTGGACTCGAGCTGCAGCCTGAGCTCTTGGACCCTCCCACCTCACAGGCTCCTGCCAGAACCCAGGCTCCTGCCTGAGCCCAAACATTTGTGTATGTAGGGAGATGGAGAAAATGTACTTGGAAAGCAAGGGATGGTGGGCAGGCTTGATAGGTAGGTTGAGTGAGGGCAGTGCTCAGATTAGCAATGCTGTGGTCAGAAGGGAGAGGATTACTTTCAAGGGATGAAAACTATTGACTTCTGTTTTTTCTTGGTAGCTTAGATCAGAAAGGCTAATCTGGTTTCCCTTAGGAAAAGGGTAAATCTAGAGATTTTTAAGCAAACCATTTCTTTGGGTTTAATTCCATTTCTGCTTGATTAATAAATCTTGTTTTTGTTTTCTGGTTTATTTTACACAGCCTGCCCTCAGAGAAGGAAAACACTCTAACCTCTAACAGGAGGTGTAGAAGGGTAAAGAGTTTCTGAAACATACACCTCCCATGCAGTCTTAGTCAAGGGGCTTGCATGAAGGTGTCCAGTCCCAAGGAGTTACGTTACAATCAGGATGCAGTGGGTGAGCTCAAGGAAAGAAGCCAAAAGACTAAGGAGGAGACAAAAGTTGATAGTGATGTTGGATGCGCAAACATTGTCTCTAAGGCCATGTCCACATTTCACAAATTACTAAATATGGATTTCCCTTAATGTAGGTGGGGTCTAACTAATGCTTATAATACCCTCTGAAAGGGAGGTTAGTAAGTATTATCCCCATTTCCCCAGATGGGGAAACTGAGGAAGAGAGGTAAAGAAGCTTGCCCAAGACCACAGAGCAAATCAGTGGCAGAGACAGGATTATAATTCAGGAGTTCCCAGTTCCATGCATTCATTCCTCTAGACCATGGTCTCTCTTAATTTTGCAAGGGTGAAATTTGCATGATATTTAAAGAGCAGTGTATCATTTTTCCATGGAGTTCAGACTAGAAAGGCACAGACAACAGTTGATAGCTATACGTTGGCATGAAGAGGGTGATATCATACCCAGAGGAATCCAAGCCCTGAAGCCCTGTGTCCCCCATTTGGAATTCTCTGTACATGGAATAACTGATGAACAAAGGATTAAAATTAAGGTTAGAATACAAACTTGAATATTGAAGGGTTTGCCTACTGTGCTCGTGGAAATGATTATAATAACTTTCCTACAAAGATCTCAATGCACTTTACAAAGGTGGGTAAGCAGTGGATGAGAAGATGATTTGATGATACATTACTTTTTAAAATTCAAAACAGTTGGGCAAACCAAAACAAAACCAGGAGGTCCTCTTTCTCAAACCCCAATCTGCCTTCAGGTAAACTGGAACTTGGAGTGAAAAGGGCCTTTAGCTACCTGTGGAGGTGTGTGTTCATTGTTTTTGCAACTAAATCCTCCAGAATGTATATACTTTAAGGGAGCAGTGCAGGATATTGTACAAAGCCAACTCAGTGCCCTTCTTATTTTTTCCAGGCGGTGAGAAGGTTCCATGTTCAATTGTGGAAAAAACAATAATATTTAGCAAGAAAAGCAAAAGCTTTGTAATATCCTGCACTGTATAATATCCTGCATTGAATAATGATGCACTTATTTTTAGAAAGACTTGAGGATCAGATGCAGCAAGGTGAAGTTATGCAGCAGTCCTAGGGAGGAAACATGAGGAAGACTGATAACTTGTCATTCTGTTACATGTGCCACAAGAATGAAAAGTTTTATTGAGGAAATCTTGCAAAACCTAATGTTTTGCCTTGGTATTTAATGTAAGTGTTCATTCTGGTAGCCTTTCTGTTTGCTTCCTTATAAATGCTATTTTCACAAGTCTTTTTCTAAGCCTCTTGTTTTAATCAGTGTAGATTTGATTTAATCTTGATTGCTCGTATGACAGTTGGGACCAAGTGAACCCTTGAATCAATCAATGGATCCCAGTGACTTTAATAGGATCTTGGCATCTGAGGGAAGAATTTTGGCTACTGAATGCAGATAAGCAGAATGGCAGAGGTGAGGAAGATGGATGTGGGCTGTACAGAACCCAGTGAGAGAAGCTGATTGGTCTGAACAACCACCTTTCCCTGGCTGCAATACAGTATTTTGGTTCCATCACCTAAACACTTGTTGATTCATATTTTGTGGAAGTGGTTTTCAAGTGAAGATAATGGTAAGGTGAAGGGGACTAGACCGCTTTTACACACTCAGTAGCAGCAGTGTTTTACGCTCCAGGGGATGTTTGTGATAGTCCCAGCTGTCCTGGGGTTCTGTGATTTGAGAGAAGAACTACTGAACTGGGAACAGCTTCCACACTTGTTGAATAATGTTACAAGAGCTTTAAATTAGCAGCCCAGCAGTCAGAGTGGGCAGAAGTTTGATAGGACGCAGCACACAAGCAGTTAGAGGGACGATGAATTCAGAGGAGTGAAAACTCAGACAGGTGGCTGAGCTTTGTGGTTCACTCTTTGTGTTTACCAGGGGCAGCTCCAGGCACCAGCGCAGCAAGTGCATGCCTGGGGCGGCAAGCCGCGCGGGGTGGCCTGCTGGCACGGGAGGGCGGCAGGCAGGCAGCCATCGGCGTCATGCCTGTGGAGGGTCTGCTGGTCCTACAGCTCCACCAAAGCTGCGGGACCAGCGGACCCTCTGCAGGCATGCCTGAGGGAGGTCCACCGGAGCCACGGGACCGGCAACTGGCAGAGTGCCCACCGCAGCATGCCACCATGCTTGGCGGCGAAATGTCTAGAGCCGCCCCTGCCTGCTGGTTGCTGAGGGCGGCAGTGAGGCAGCCTTTGGTGACGTTTCTGCGGGAGGTCCGCCAGTCCTGCGGTTTCGGCGGTAATTTGGCAGTGGGTTCACTGAAGGCGCGGGACCAGCGGACCTCCTGCAGAATCACCGCCGAATCCGCATGACCGGGGCAGACCTCCCGCCCTCCCGCAGAAATGCTGCCTGACTGCCATGCTTGGGGCGGCAAAAAACATAGAGCTGCCCCTGGTGTTTACCCTCGGCTTCTACTTGAATTTGGTACCTGGGCGTACTTCTTCAAGAGGCCGCTGTATATTCCCATATCTGGGACAGAAAAACTCCCACTCTTATGGCTGCGAATTTGGTAGACCCCTAAATATAAATGCTATTTGTGAGACCTGATAAAAGGGTAAAAGTTTAGTGAATGCATCTGTGATGAGTTGCCCCCACACTGGATGCCACCTGATATACTGGGGTCCCACTGAGCCCACCCGTTCCACCAGCCTGGGCTCCCTCACTCTTCCCTGCTATGCCAGGCCCTCAGGCCTACTCCAGCACACACACAGATGGGGACATACCCAGCTGCAGAAAGATACACAGACACTGTGACCTGCTCTGTGTGGGAAGACTCAGCTTGGGATTGCTCAGCACTCAAGTGCACACCTCCTTTTGGAATGCAAACCCAAAATTATATTGTCTTGCGCTGCATAGAGATCTATACAGCATAAGCTCATGAAATTCACCCTCTCCCTCAATGTGGAGGAAGCTATGCACAGCTTTTTGCTACCCCCAGTTATGAATTACACAAACTGGTTTTAGAATAAACAAAAAGGTAGATTTTAAGTGATCATAAGGGATAGCAAACAGATCAAACCAGATTACTGAGCAAATAAAACACAACATGCAAACTAAGCTGCGTATACTAAATTAACTGGTTAAAACAAATTCTCACCATAAATGTTGTTTTGTGCAGGTTGCAGAGTTTCTTGAAGCTAAACTGCACTGCTTGTAGCTTAAATCTCCAGGTATTCCTTTCACAGGCTGACCTTTCTCACCTGCGCTCAACCCCTGTCTCTCCCCCCTCCCCCAAAGCATAGTTCCTTTATTTCTTCCAGCGTTTTCAGTAGTTGTCTTCCTTGAGTAGGGGGGCAGTTGAGAAGAACCTAGATTAACTGACTCCCCAGGCTTAAATAGGATTTGCATATGGTGGGAATCCTTGGTTTCCCAGTTTGACCCCCACCCCCTCCTAATGGAAAAATACCAGCATTCCAAGATGGTGTCCAGTACCAGGTGATGTGATTACATGACCCTGCAGTGTCAACGCAGCATCCCAGGAAATGTCTCAGGAAGGAGTATTTTCAAAGTCCTATTGTTCTTCCTAATGGCCCATTCCAGGCTGTTTGCATACTGTCTGGTGGGCATTACCCAGGTGAAAACACAGTTGTAATTGTTACATAGTCAATATCCCTAACTTCAAATACAGAAATGATATATGCATACAATTGGATAATCACATTCAGCAAATCATAATCTTTCCAATGATACTTCACATGACCCAACTTGCATAAAACAGATCTTATTACGCCATATTCATATCATAAGCATATTTCTATGAAGAATATGGGTTTTATTTAGCTCCAAAAATTAAATCGTGAGCAGTGAAAGTTTTCAGGCTGAGCATTTCTTCTCCTGTAACAGTCTTAAGTATTTTTGATGGCTATATTGTGAAGAGAACTATATCTCTATATAAAAAGATCCATAAGCTTCACATGTATTAGGTTTTTACTACTTCATTTTGACATCCTTCCTGAAAAGTCTGTCATATGACTACCTTAAGTTCTTCATTCTTCTTCAGTAGTGTTAATGCTGTTAATTTTGCACTCTTTGATCCTAGTCATATGACAAAACCTGGACACTGTACAATGTGTTATGGCTATGGTACGTATGATTCAGTATTAACATATCACATGAGATTAAACTGGGTTTAAATACATTAAAATAGCTTTCCAATTACACAGTACCCATGTACTCTCCAGGAAAAGATGTCTTTCTCATCAAGAAATCTTTTCTTCTTTCTTTAAGAACAGCTTTGTCCAAGGGCAATATTCTCTCTCTCTTTTTTTTTTTTAATATATGGAGAGGGAGCTCAGCACCTGTTCTAGTCTTGATTCATATTTGCTGCCACAAGGAGCCAGTTGTGCCCCAGTATGTATTCACACCCAGAGGAGGGCAGTGGCTATTTGCAATGCTGAACTAGGGAAGATTTTCAAGGCGTCTGTGGCTCCATAAGAATCCTGTCTGCAGAGGCTGCCTGAGGGATGCATTGAATCAGCACATTGCTTGGCTTTCCTACTCAGGCCCTCTTCACGACCATTGTTGCCTGCTTTTGAGGCTGTGTCTTGCTACAGTGCAATTCCAATTAGACTTCCCACCTCAGGGATAAGTGTCCCTCTGTCCAGGTTATACCAATGGAAGAGGGCATTACTTAGATGAGGCCGATCCTGGAGTTACTCAGGAAGTTTAGCATATAGCTCCTATTAGCAGAAATAGAAATGTTTGTAAGATCACAATTATGTCAGTCAGTTCCCATTCGTTGAAGCGAAGCAGGAGCAAGTTGTCCTGTGTGTTCTAAAGGAAAGTGGACACATTCATGTGATTGTTCCTGATCCTCTTTCTCTCCTTCAAGTGCTTCAGAATGGATTCCTTGAAGACCTGCTCATGATTTTTCCAGGGACTGAGATGAGGCTGAACCCAGGTTCTCCTCCTTCCTTTTTCTTTAAAGATGGTATCATAAGCCTCTTCCCAAATCTGGACCTTAGCGTCCAAAAATCTGGGTGCCTAGCATGAACCCCTCTAAGCTGAATTTACCAGCTTAGATCTGATCTCGCTGCCACCATCCAAAATTTCCAGGGTTTTGGCCCCCTCTGGTCTCCCCAAAACCTTCCCTGGAGGGACCCCAAGACTCAGAAACCCTGAGCCTACAACAAAGGGAAATAACCCACTTCCCTTCCCTCTCTCTCTCCCACCCAGACTTTCCTCTCTGGGCTAACCTGGGAGTATTGATGCAATCTCTTTACATCACAATACCAAGAAGCATATCTCCTCTATTCCACAAAGAGACAAACCCCAAATACAAGGAAACAGAAGAGATTCTATCTCTCCTCCCCCTTAGCTTCTTCCCGCCCTGGGACACTAGGAGAGTTAAACACAGAGCGTAGTGTTTCCCCTCCCCCCTGTCTTTCCTTTCTCCTTAACCAGAGAAAAACTCAAACAGGTTTTAAAAAGAAAGCTTTATATAAAAAAGAAAGAAAAAAGACATAAACATATTCTCTGTAACAAGATGACAATACAGGGCTATTGCTTATAAGAAAAATATGAATAAACAGTCTGAGTCAAAAAGATATCCAATTTGAAACATTCCAGCAAGTTACACACATGTAAATACACCCAAAACAACATAAAAGCCTATATTGTTTTTCTACCTGTACTTACAAGTTGGAAACAGAAGATTAGAAGAAGAAAGAAGCTTCTCATAGCTGAGAGACAAACAAAAGACCCAGAGTCCAAAAATTCCCTCCCTGACTTTGAAAAATCCAGTTTCCTGATTGGTCCTCTGGTCAGGTGTTTGGTTCCCTTTGTTAACCCTTTACAGATAAAAGAAACATTAACCCTTAGCTATCTATTTATGACAGATGGGCTCTACATTAGCCTTTTTCCAATCATCCGGGACCTCCCCCTATTGCTACGAGTTTTCAAAGATAATGGCCAATGACTCTGCAATCACATCAGCCAACTCCCTCAGCACCCTCATCCAGCCCAATGTCCAGCTTTTGTAAATAGTCCTTAACCTGTTCTTTCACCACTGAGGGCTGCTCACCTCTTCCCCATACTGTTCTGCCCAGTGCAGCAGTCTGGGAGCTGACCTTTTGTCTGTGAAGACTGAGGTAAAAAAAGCATTGAGTACTTCAGCTTTTTCCACATCAGCTGTCACTAAGATGCCTCCCCCATTTGATAGGGGTCCCACACTTTCCCTAACCACCTTCATGTTGCTCAGATACCTCTAGAAACCCTTCTTGTTGCCCTTCACATCCCCTGCTAGCTGCAACTCCAATTGTGCTTTGGCCTTCCTGATTACACCCCTGCATGCTTGAGCAATATTTTTATACTTCTCCCTGGTCATCTGTCCAAGCTTCCACTTCTTGTAAGCTTCCTTTTTGTGTTTAATCTCACCGAAGAGTTCTCTGTTAAGCCAAGCTGGTCACCCACCATGTTTGTTGTTCTTTTTGCATATGGTGATAGTTTGTTCCTGTGCCCTCAATAAGGCTTCTTTAAAATACAGCCAGCTCTCCTGGACTCCTTTCCCCTTCATGTTAGCCTTCCAAGGGATCCTGCCCATCAGTTCCCTGAGGGAGTCTAAGTCTGCTTTTCTGAAGTCCAGAGTCTGTATTCTGCTGCTCTCCTTTCTTCCTTGTGTCAGGATCCTGAACTCGACTATCTCATGGTCACTGCTGCCCAGGTTGCCACCCACTTCTACTTCCCCTACCAATTCTTCCCTGTTTGTGAGCAGCAGGTCAAGAGGAGCATGGCCCCTAGTTAGTTTCTCCAGCACCTGCACCAGGAAGTTGTCCCCAACACTCTCCAAAAACTTCCTGGATTGTCTGTGCACTGCTGTATTGGCTTCTATGATGAGATAACTGGCTCTGTGGATATGGGGAAAGCAGTGGACGTGATATACCTTGACTTTAGCAAAGCTTTTGATACGGTCTCTGACAGTATTCTTGCCAGCAAGTTAAAGTAGTATGGATTGGATAAATGGACTATAAGGTGGATAGAAAGCTGGCTAGATCTTGTGGCTCAACGGGTAGTGATCAACGGCTCAATGTCTAGTTGGCAGCCGATATCAAGCGAAGTAACGCAGGTGTCAGTCCTGGGGGTGGTTTTGTTCAACATCTTCATTATTAATCTTGATGATGGGATGGACTGCACCCTCAGCAAGTTCGTGTATGACACTAAGCTGGGGAGAGAGTCCGGACTGACCTAGACAAATTGGAGGATTGGGCTAAAAGACATCTGAGGTTGAACAAGGACAAGTGCAGAGTCCTGCACTTAGAACAGAAGAATCCCATGCACTGCTACAGGCTGGGGGCCGACTGGTTAAGCAGTAGTTCTGCAGAAAAGGACCTGGGGATTACAGTGGATGAGAAACTGGATATGAGTCAACAGTGTGCCTTTATTGCCAAGAAGGCTAATAGCATATTGGGCTGCATTAGTAGAAGCATTGCCAGCAGACTGGGGGAAGTGATTATTCTTCTCTATTTGTCACTGGTGAGGCCACATCTGGAGTATTGCATCCAGTTTTGGGACCCCCCCTACAGAAAGGATGTGGACAAATTGGTGCGAGCCCAACGGAGGGCAACGAAAATTATTAGGGGGCTTGGGCACATGACTTATGAGGAGAGGCTGAGGGAACTGGGCTTTATTTAGTCTGCAGAAGAGAAGAGTGAGGGGGGATTTGATAGCAGCCTTCAACTACCTGAAGGAGATTCCAAAGAGGGTGAAGCTAGGCTGTACGCAGTGGTGGCTGATGACAGAACAAGGAGCAATGGCTCAAGTTGCAGTGGGGGAGGTCTAGGTTGGATATTAGGAAACACTAGTTCACTAGGAGGGTGGTGAAGCATTGGAGTGGGTTACGGAGGGAGGTGGTGGAATCTCCTTCCTTAGAGGTTTTTAAGTCAGGCTGGGATGATTTAGTTGGGGTTGGTCCTGCTTTGAGCAGGAGGTTGGACTAGATGACCTCCTGAGATCTCTCCCAACCCTGATATTCTATAATTCTAATTAGTTTTGAGTAACGTTTGCCAGAAGAGCATAGTTTTTGTCCCCCCACCTTATTTTAATGTGACAATAGCTCTGCTTTGATAAGAATGTACTACTGCAAGCAGGGCAGGCCATTGAAAAAGCCCTGAAAATGCATTTGAAGACTGGCATGATGTCATCATGCTGTAACACAGAATCACTACACAAGGGCACAATGTGATATCACAATCTAGTGATATGAGGATGAAGTCTCAGATGGCAGTAGATTTAATTCTGCAACTACAGTTCCACTTCTTGGTAGTGCCAAGGGACCCTTGTACCTTAGTCCTGGTGTGTGTAGCTTAGCAGCGTTTGCTGGTGGTCACCCCACAGGATGTTACAAATATCTGTGTGAGCCATTCTGTGTCATAATCTGGAGAGTCAGGCTGTATATGCAATGTAGGCACCTCAACCAGCAAATATGAATAGATTAACAGCATAAGGGGAAAAACTGGGTACTTCGAGCCCAGACACCACAGGATTGACTTTTAGCAAGTGAGCTTAGAAATCAGGACAGTCCCTCAAAGAGTTTGCAGCATCCTTGCAGGCATTAAAAGGACTGTGTAATGTCAGAACCTTGCAGAAAAAACTTACCAATGACTAGACCTCCGGTCATTACCCATACTTGCTTTGTGAGTATTTTGCAGCTAAATAACATTTTCACAAAAACTTGGACCTTTGGTCAAATTTGTACTTAGGGTAGGGATATTTCTGTAGATCTCAGACATCACTCCATTCTAACTGTAGACAAATGTGTTGTTTTTTTTTAAATGGCGACCACTGTCTGAGCATCATACATGAGTTATAAGCTGATATTGCCAACTCTGAGTGAATCTCACCATAACTGGTGTTTTTCTTAAAGCCCCAGCACCTGGAATCCGTGACTAGATACAAATCTCGGCTTTCATATAAAAATACATTTCTATCCTTTGCAGTTGCAGAGGAAAGGATGAAAATTTGAACTCTCGAGGCTCAAACATCAGAGAACAACTAAAAGGACCCCCTCTCTATTATTTAAAAAAAATCTCAGGATCTTTAGGGGCCAGACACATGATTTTTAAATGTTTGGGGTTGGCTGTTCTGTTAACATAGTGTCAAGACTGTAACATGTACCTAAGAGTGTCCACAATGCATGATGTGCTAACATGAAATTCTCTGCACCACACCACCCTGGTCTTTTAAATGTATGTGATCAAAGCACTGTGTGACTTAAAACTGCAGTTAGCTTTAGGACTGATAGATTCTTTAGGGAACCTCGACAATTCTCCCCTTTTCTTTCTTCCCCCGAGTTTCTTAGAGTTATTTCCAATGCTCTGACTTACTGTGTAATAGATATTTATGCCAAGTACCATAAAAGAAGTATGTTATCCTTCCAGAAACACCCGTTTGAGTGCCATGTAATACCTATATATAGCCAGTCCAGCTAGCACATCAACATTAACAATGATGTACTTCCATGTGGAGGATACTAGGTTTTAGAGGGTATTTCATTTCAAGCTTCTCACTCTTCCTACCCATGTTTTATGGGGGTGTCCCTCACAGTTTCCAATTGAGGGGAATTATGATAGTGTACTGAACTTAAAACCAGTGAGCTGTTACAACACTGTTCAATCAATGTGAATCTTGCAAGGGGTTTCTCCATTCTTGTTTAGAAACTGAAGTTCTCCTTTGCTTCTGGGAATTGCTAACTTGTCTCTAAAGGAATATTATCTCCCATTTCTCCTGTTTATTCATAACAGAAAAAGTTGGACACACTTAGCAAAATATTTAGCAGAAAGTTAGGAGTCTGATTCTGCTTTCATATTGATAAATCAGAACTAACTCCATTGAAGTAAATGAGTTAGGTCCTCCACTGCAGTAAATGAGCATAGCACCATCTTGACTTCAATCAGATTTGTGGGTGCTCAGCCCTTCAGAGTCTGGCCACTTACATTTAGATGCCTAAATATGAATGTGAATGATTTTAGGAATCCAGTTTTGAAAACTTTGTCCTATATTTTACATCAGAAAGTGAGCATGTTAACTTTTTTCAAATCCTACCTTCTCTTTCTCTGACTCATCAAAAAGTTAAAATGTTGAACTATACTCATAACAAACCACCTAGCTACATTTACACATAACAAACCGCCTAGTTACATTTACAATAACCTGTCTGGTACACTGTTTTGCTTTCTTTACACAAAGAATGTTTTGTATTTGTCTCATTCTACTTCCTTATGAAAGATTAGATAATCCATATTCTGATGAGTTAACATATCCAGCTGGTCAGCCAAGAAGTGGTTCGCCATACAACGTCAGCTGTTATTAATATTCATGTCTGGGAGATTTCAGTAGGAGGGTGGTGAAGCACTAGAAGGGTGGCAGACTTATATAGATGGAGAAAACTTCTAGCAAACATTACTGTGTTCTGTGAATAAATCCAATATCAAAATAGAATGATTTCCCATTCAAACAATACTAGCCCCTCCTCTATATAGAAATAGATATGACAGATTGAAGACAACGTTAACTTTTTTGTTGCCTGATTTTTGTGTGCTTTGATTTGCAGTTTTAATGCTCTTTTAATGTAAATGTTTGTAATGGAATAGTTACTCTAATACTCTGTGTCCCATAATACTAGGTTACAATATCTGGAAATAAAGCCTGTGCAAAATATGGTGAAAACTGGCTGCTCTGTGTATACAAATGCCTAAATTCTTTTTGAGCAATGTCTGATGGTACAGAATTTTTAGATGTTCATTTATCAAGCCATTCCCAAGTGTAACAGCTTTGGAACAAAATCCTCTAAAAGACAGAATGTGAAATACTTCCCCTATGCTATTACCCAAAGAAGTCTCTGTGAAAATCTAGTTTTTTATGTGCTGAGAGAACATTAATGTATTTGGGGTGGACGTGCAGGGGTGGGGGCGGGGGAGAAAGAGAGCACATTTGTACATATGTTTGTCTGGTTTGGTTGGCTTTCCTGCCAGCTTTAGAGCCATCTGCTCTGGAGTAGAAAGCCTGCCCAACAGACTAAGGCAGCTGCCATGAAAGTTTTTTCACACTGCTCCTTCAGTTACCTCTGTTGTAACCTTGAATGACCACCCTTTCTAGGTAAGGGGAGAGAATTTAATCTTATAATTGGTAAGTCGCAGGTTTTTCCTACATGCAGACTACTTGTTGTGTTAGCCTAGCTAAATGATAGGATCTGATATAGCTAAATCATCTAACTTGAGAAGCTGTTCATTTATATTAGTGGCTGGAGTTACTTGATTCCCTGTCTGGTTCATCTGATTAATTGTCACTATTTTTAAAAAGCATTTGATAGGATATATTGTCTCCCTATCCTTATATGGTTATTTTATGAAAATAGGGACTGCTTTCAGGTTGTCTCCACTTTTATTATCATTTTTTTATTCTCTTCTGACATGTAATAAAAAAAGATGTGACACCATTCTCCTCTGTCGTATTCCCTTTGCACCTGCTCTTTAGACCATGTAGCCTAAACAAGAGGATATACTCAGAACTGGCTCTATGCGCCAGCAAGCCAAGCATGTGCTCGAGGCGGCACAACTCCAGGGGCAGAATTCCGGGAGGGTGTTTTTTTCTTTGTTTTTGTTTTTGTTTTGCTTCGGCAGCTACGCTATCCGTGGTTTGTTTTATGTATGTATGTATGTATGTATTTATTTACTTTGCGTGGGGTGGCAAAAAACCTGGAATCGGTCCTGGATATACTGTTAGCTAAAACTTTCTTCCCTGCTGCCTGCTTCATTTTATTCAAGATCATTTTATCATTGCCACCTCCCCATATTCACCTCCAACATGGCTGCAGTAGATGTACAGGAATATTAGCTCGGTGTGGCAGTGATATTTAATAACAGTGATTTGCATTTCCTATCGACAGACACCAGCTTTGACTAGCTATTGTTGGGAAATTTCTGTACATTTCTATTATGCGATTTATTTTTTGGGCCAGATTCAAAATCAGCTTGCTTAGGGGATCTGAATACCATCAATTCCTATTGAATTTGCACCTTCCAGAATCAGGCCTTTACTGAAGAACCCTCTGTGTAATGAGGCGATTATGTGCAATAGAGGAACACTTGTAAAATAATAATTTTTCACTGGAGCGCTGCCATGTATAAGCATTTAAATTAATTTTGGGAACATCTTTCAAGCTAAATATAGCATTAGAGTGTAGGAGGAAGAATTAGACATTAATCTCTTATCTGACTGCACTTTTCCATACAGAATCATTCTAACATTTTAATAGGATTTACTGTCATTCATAAAAGCAGCCTGAAGAACAAGCTGTTGCATTTAACATTTCTTTAAGCAGCTGTCATATAACTTTGTCCTAACAGGGATCCTCAGTCTCTCTATCTTGCGGATATTTCTTTTACCAGATATGGGGATATGACCGGGGTCCCAGGAGCCACATTGGAGCTACTCAATTAGGGTGAACTGCAAAGAATGGGGCAGACAATCCCCAAAGCTGGTGGATAGTTCAATACTTAGATTTACCAAACCAGCACAAAACAGCTTCTATAATACCTTACTGGTTACCCAGAAGCCAACAACACAGTTCCCTTAAAGCAACCCAACCTTAGGCCTCCACCCAGACACCCAAGTCAAATAGGATGAGGATTACTGAAAATCTTATTCATCGTATCCAAAAGTTCTACCAGTCCCAAAGGATCAGACACATTACCACCCCAGGTTAATGAATATTTCAGATTTTACCCAAATATACGCTTACAGCCAATCCTTATTAACTAAACTAACATTTCTTTAAAAAGAGAGTGAGTGAGTATTGGTTAAAAGATCAGTATACATACAGACATAAGTACAGTTTCTGAGATCAGATTCACAGTAGAGATGGTGAGCTTTGTAGGTGCAAAGAGTTCTTTCAGAATTGGTCCATGAGTTATAGTCCAATGTCCATATTCAGGGTGATCCAGCTCAGGACTGGAGATCTCAGCCTTACAACTTAAGCTTCCTCTGCATGAAGCATCAAGCAGGTCTGAGATAAAAAGGATTGGGACCCA
Organism: Chelonoidis abingdonii; assembly: GCF_003597395.2. NCBI lineage: Eukaryota > Metazoa > Chordata > Testudines > Testudinidae > Chelonoidis > Chelonoidis abingdonii. Next base: position 36,679,235 of record NC_133773.1, read on the forward strand.
AGGCATCTTTGTAGAGTTCCAGACCTCTTTTGACAGCCCAGAGTCCTCAGGCGAACAATAGGCAATTATGGAGACTTTGAAGTAGGTCTGTTTCCTAAGCATCACCTGTAATTAGCTATACAGATTAACATAAGGCAATTGCCCATTTTCCACCATTCTCAGGTGATTTGCTATACATTTCAGAGAGAGATGAATACAGTGATATTACTATGTTTAAATTTCATCTAAATGTTAATATTTCCTTTTGATCTCTGAATCAATAGCTGTAGTGACAGACAGGAACTGTCTGTTTACATGGCTAACATCTGACAAGATATAAGTACACACATACAATTAGTATCATCTCCAATTCTCTAACAATACAGGTTTGCATTTCCAAGTTCTAGCCTATCTATCATGGAGTGGCCCTAATTACTATTCACACACTTTTCTAACATTTCTCTAATAGTTGGCTCTGGTCATTTATCCTGCAGGATGCTTAACCCTTTCTGGCCATGCATCACAGGGATTTCCAGTCCTGCTGCAGTACTTCATTTACCTCTGAAAAGCATAAAAAAAATACTAAAGATCGGGTAGGGGATCCCTCTGGAAACTTTCATTTATTTTCCTTGTAAATAGAAAACAAGGCAGCTATTTTGTCAGTCACTTCCCTAAGAAGTGGATCACTATCCCTCCCCAATAATGCTCTGGAAGTCAACATTCCCAAAACTTTGTGGTTGGTGAACTTCCAAAAGGTTGGGCAGACAAGCATCCAAATGGACAGATTCCTATGCAAAGCTTATTTTGAAGCTCTTGTATCTCAGAAGTTGGGCTGGAAGCTTTATAAAGGCGGACCACTTGTCTTCTCTTTTCCACATATCTTCCATGTATATCTCCAGTTCTGGCTGGCATCAGAAAATGCAGAGGATACAAAAATGAAAAATGATTTCAAAGGGAAATTGACCAAACTTTTTCTCCCCATTCCCCCACTGCCATTTCTAAACAAAGGACGGAAGGTCGGGAAAGAGGTTTGGGTGGATTCTTATTAGAAATGCTTCTCTAGCGTGTCACAGTACAGAAGAAATTGTAATAAATATAAAAGGGATTCTTCATTGACACTGTCCTGTGCTTCTCTCTGGCTGCCAGTGAGCGTGTCTACACACCCCACAGAAGTGAGCCTCCCAGCCTGGGTTGACAGACTTGGGCTAGTGGGCTTACACTAGTGCTCTAAAAATAGCTCTGTAAAGGATGCTTTGAAGTTGCGGCTTAGGCTCTGAAGCGTAGGGAGGGGGATAGGCTTGCTTCCACAGCAGGGGCATTGGAACAATTTGTATAGTGGGGATGCTGGGAGCCATCGAACCAAACTGTAAACCTTGGATATAATGGAAACTTCTTCAAGCCCAGGGATGAGACAGTACCCTTAGTTCCAGCACCTGTGTTCCACAGCGTGTGTAAACATACCCAGAATGCGAACACAGCCTCCATTGCCTAAATATCACCGCACAGGGGATCTTCCTAATAAGTCAGGTCTCAAACTAAACAGCCATGGAAGAAAACAGTTCCCCAGTGTTTGAACTTGAGAGTTTAGATTGGCATGTGGGTGCAGGGGTATTAAGATTCAAGAGATTTGGTTCAGGTCTATCTCTAGTTTATATAACTGGATTTTCTTCATCTCTAATAAAATATTACTGTGTTAGCAGTTTTTCTTCTTTGTTCCAGTCTTACCTTGATGTATCAATAGGTAGCGGTAAGGCAAGTGCAACATGTGGAATACCTCCAGTTTGAGAAGGAAGGCCTTATTGAAACTGCCTTGTTTTTCCTTTCCCAAGTTAGTGCAGCAATGAAGCTGACCACGCAGCCAACGAAAAGATGAAAGGGTGTTTTGGAATGTTACAGCCGCCTTTCAAAGCTTTTTATTCCAAGCACTATTCAGAGCCACAAACACTAGGTTCATTAGTCAAAGGTCTGATGCTGCTGCTTGTGCTGAAATGCTAGATTAAAAAGGAGGTGGTATGGCATGCTGCCAATGCCACAGCTGCAACTATATTTTTTGACCAACCACCACTCAATCCTTAGACCATCACTTGCCTGTTTAATTGGTGTGGGGAGGAAGGACTTTGGGGAAAAAACCAAGTATGAAAATCTGCATCTGAACAAGAGAAACATTTATTGGTATCAAGAATGGGGTCAGCATAGGGCATGTTTTTAAAATATATGTTTAAAGATGGCCCAAGCCTACTCCCATCCAAGTGAAGGGGGGAAAACATTTCATAGAATTCAGTGGTGCAAGATAAGCCCTAAATTATTTAGGGGACAGAATGAAGAGATCTAACTGCAGCAATGGTTTCATACACTAGTCATTCATCTTTTGGGCCCTGCATTCAAATCTGATTTTGGCCACAGACTGGATGACTATGCAGATTTTTGGCCTTTTGCATTTCCTGTCCTTAAAAAAAGGTTAACTGTGCAGCTTGGAAATTCTATCTGTACATAGCTTAGTACAGTATATAGACACTGTGTGTAAGACCTTATCTTAAAATGTGATGGTTGCTTTTATCTATACTGTAGGAAAAATTACCAGGTTTTGAAAATAAAGTTTAAAAAATAAGGATCCAGTTATTCAATGCTTTATTCATGTGAGTAGCCTTTACTTAGTGTAGTAGTTCCACTGATCACCATGGGATGACTTACAGGAGCAAGGACTTTGCATCAGAGTGAGGTCTGGCAGGATCAAGAACTAAATTTGAAATTAAAAAAGAATATGCAGTCCAATTTAAACAAATCCCCCTCTCATATTACCCAGTTAACTTCTGCCAAGATATTATTTTTCAGCCTCATAAAAATGTCACATTAGAGATTTGGCATGATCTCCTTGTGAACCTGACCTTTACAACACATTTTACTACTAAGTTTAGAAATTTCACTCTTGCTTTTGTTTAAAGTTCTTTGTCAGGGATTTTTTTATTTTGGGACAGTTCCCATTTCAGGCTGACTAAAGTGATTTGTTATCAGATAGCGGCTGATATGATTCATAATTGCTTATACTATATATGCCCTCACTTTTAAGTATTAATTGTATCCCATGAAATGGGTTTGTGTGTGTGTGTAACCTTAGTCCCAGGCAGGCAGATTGCACACTGTTTACAGGGGTGTTTATTGCACTACCCTATATATAGAAAGGCCCAGTCAGATAGAGGTTTTGCTTTGAGAGCTGTTTGATTCTCCTTTTCATCACCATGTGCTGAAAAGCACTTTGGCTGGCCCTCAGTGCAGGCCAAGGGAGAAATACTCACAAGACTTTCACTGCACGAACTTCAGCTACTGTGACCAAACTTAGGCCCCTGTGGCAGAAAGGTTTGCACAATAAACCGGGATTACTTTTCGTGTGATCTTTTAAATATACTCGTTGAACTTGGCAAACAAAATAACTTCAGGCAAAGGTTGGCTACTATCCAGAGTGCAGCAATTTCAAGTTTGTGTGACAGGCCAACACTATTAATCTATTGCTTAGATGCCCTAGGCACATTCACGCTTTCAGCCCTTAGAAACTGTTGGATGTAAACAAAGTGTTGCCTGCATTCAAAATCCTTTTGTACTGCAGTTGGTCACATACGATCTGTACGTTCTTGTTCAACATAACACCTAATCTGGACACCTGCACTGTTATTTTTAAAACAAGCAAACAGCAGTGACACAAGGCAAAAGGAATAGAAATCCCTAATTAGATTATAGTCTTCCAGTAATTAGTAGAGCCATGCAAAACTCAACTGTTTATGTTCACATGAATTTGTGGAAATAACTTTCTTTGATTCAGTTTGGAGGGCTCAACACCTTGAATTTTGCTTTAAACTCCTGTATTTGAATAAATACAAAAACTTACAGAAAAACTTAGTCAAAACATCTGAGTGGTATGGTGAGACCATGCCAAATGGGTAGAGACAGATCTGAACCAAAATCCCCATTCCAAACACCTCAACCTTTAGATCCAAACCCAGACTTTTCTAAACTTTCTAGCTTAAGCCCGGTTCTAAAAATAAGTTTCACCTGATTTTAATAGCAGCAAAGAGTCCTGTGGCACCTTATAGACTAACAGACATATTGGAGCGTAACATTTTGTGGGTGAATACCCACTTTGTCGGATGCATGATTTTAATAGGAAATCATAAATCAGCTCAGGTTTTCTCAGCCTGGCTAACAATATGAAACCATGCAAGCAACATGGTTTCGTGTTTTGTTTCAAATGCTTTGCACAGCTCTAATGGCCAAACGTATCTACAATCAGTTTTTAATCACACAGTAATGCAATATAAATAGCAGTCATGTCCTGGTAAGCACATATTGCCCCATCCAGAAAACACACACAGACGTAACTTTACTCATATTTACAGTCCCATTTTCGATGGGAGAATCCCATGAAAGCAATTATGTTTAGAAATGTGTGTATATAAATAAATTGTTGCCTGCATTTGCAATCCTTTTATACTGCACAGTCTGATTCACATTCATTGTTGCTGATAAAGCACAGCTAGCCACCTATTCTTTCATATCAGTGGCACAAAAGACCCAGTTTAGCTTGCTATATGAAAAATTAAGTTCAGCCTAGGACAGCAGGTAATTAACTCTTAATTCATGTGAGCCACTGAGCATTGCATAAAAGCATGGACAGATGTTGAGATATCTGCAGATGAGCTGAAGCATGTCTAAGAAACCTGAGTACTTGTGGGTTGTTTTTTTTTAATATTAAACTTTGAAAGTATTTCAACAGCCAACAAGGAAAATCTTGAAAAGTTGAAGGTTAATATTCATCACTTGGACCTGACAGGGTCTGCAGACCGTCTAAGGTGACCAATGTGACTTGATTAAGGCAAAGGCCAAAGAGACATTAGGGTGTAATGCAACAGCCAGAACATGATTCTTTCTCATCCTGGAAGGAAATGTAGTCTTCCATTCTAAGGGCCAAGTTAAGGCCTTTAAATTCTTTAAGCTCAAACACTCAGGTTAGGGTCTTGAAATCCATCGAGCTCTGTGGTTCCTTTTCCTGGAAGAGCATCTCATTTGCAGGAGAAGGGAGGATTGAGAGGGCTGCCAGGAGAAAAACCACAGAGGTTTTAAATTTGCAAGATGATTGATTAAATGAGGCCCCTAAATCTCTCAAGCAGACTTAGAAGCTGAAAGGAAACAGGGGATCTCTCTCAGCTTCTGTTACCTTCTGAAGCAGATTGGGGAATGATGTCTAGAAGCGCTGACTTCAGTTGGAAGCTCAGCACTTCTGAAAATCAGGCCCTGTGTGACCAAAAGAGGGACACTGTCTTAAAGCAAATTAAAGTGACAGCTCTGAAAATCCAGAATTTCCAATGGAAATTTTCTGTAAGGGGAGCATACCACCTGGCCCTTCTGGGGTGTGTGTGTGTGTGTGTGTGTGTGTATGTGTGTGTGTTTTAATATAGTCCAGTAACACCCAGAGATTGAATCAGGTTCAGGGCTCCATTAAACGTGGCCAAAACAGAACTTGTAATCATCCCTCATAAACCTTCTCTGCTTCTCCCTCTTCAGTCAATGGTCCTCCCTGTTGTTCAAACCCACAATATGGGAGTTAACTTTGACTCCTTCTCCCTTGCTCCACAATCCAGGCTATCACTAAATCTTTACTTACTTATTTTGGTTTTAGGTAATGAAAAACTGTCTATACAAAGCTCTAGGTGTCCTGACACAGAATTAATATTACAAAAAATAAAAATCCAAACAAACACCCCCTGCCAAGCCCAGCAGCATTCAAATGATTATTCAAAAGGAGCTCTGCTCCCCTGATACCTACAAAAAAAAGAAAAAAGCTCCTTTGTACCCCTCTGTCACTCTGGGAAGAACACCAGCAGCCCTTTCCAAACATCCTGTGAAAGAGATGTCTTTTGCACCATGTTCAGAAGGTCACCAAATTCTGCTGCTGCTTCTGTCTCAACATCACCAAGATCCATCATTTCTTTTCATCTCCCACAGCCAAATCTCTTATTTGGGCCTTCTTTGTATTCCACATTGATTACTGAAACCGCCTCCTTCCTGACCTTTTTAGTCACTTTCAGAGTCTCATGCCATGCGCTAATGCTCTGCTGCGGAGTTGGTTTTGTAAATGGTGTAGAAAGGAGCGAGGAGTGTTTTTACAAATCAATCCACAACTTTGCAAATAAACCTTCTTGAAGAACTATGATGTCTAGCCGTATAGATATCATAATATATCAAAATATCAGCATGAAAAGGGAAAGGAGTCCTTCCTTCTGGAATGTCTTCTAGTCTGTTTTTATTAGTGCAGAGCAAAAGCCAACTATTTTATATAACTTCTCCTGCCATGACTCAAATAGCAGCATTTGGCTTGAGACAGGATAACTTGGGCTTAGTACAGGCTCTTAGGATCTTTTATGTCTAGATATCTGGGTCAAATCTAACCAAGGTCCCATTAGTTTTTGGATGGTTTTTGACATGTGCGGGGGGATATGGCTGTTTGGGGCTGAGTGAGTTTTTCTGAGGGAAGTCATTTGATTTCTCTAAGTTTTAATAGAACTCGGCAGCACCTGACCACTCTTGCTGATAGTTATATAAGATACTAAACTAGATTGAAACCACGGATTATTTTAACGTTTATCCATATTATAGTTGACACTAGTTGGGCTCCTCATTGTCCGGTGCATCCAAGTGACCAAGAAATGAATGGGGCTGAAGACCAAACTACAAGAACAAGACTGCGGCCTCTGCCAAGATGCTGGGGGGGAAGCCTGTACTGCTATTGTCTACTATGCGGCACCTGTTCTATGGGTAAGTTCAGGGTCCAGGAAGGGCCTGTCTGACACTTTTCATAAAATACTAAATTCACTGATGATTTTAAAGGGAAAAATAGCAGTTGAAGCTAGTCTGCTTATATAGATGTCAGAGAACTGATTTCTATGGTACCACGACTGTGCCCTAAATTCATAACTTATTTAAAACAAAGTACAAGAGTGGGGTGATATCAGACAGTTGACTGTTTTTTGGGGTTTTTTGTGAATTATGTAAAATTACTTGTCTAAGCGTTGCAGAACAGGGACCATAAACATGTGGGCGATATTAAGTCATACTGGTGGTAGTAGTAGCTGAAAGCGCATACTGTCTAACGGGTGTAATTGGTAAAGTCAAAATGACTGAGAACTTAAACACTTGGTGGTAACAGACAGCAAATCTCAGCAATGATTGAACCTGGTGATATTCTAAACAAAAATGAACTCTTAACCAGGCTTGTAGCCGTTTCCATCACTTCACGCTGACTCAACAGCCATCCTAGGCTTGAGAGTGACACTCAAGATGATAATCCTAGAATCTTATTATATACATTGTTGACTGTAGTAGGACTGGGCAGAAGCCTTAAACTTACTATTTACCCTCTTATCATTGTATATGGTAGATAGGATTAAAATTACTTAATTTCTCTGTTGTATTAGTCTGCTGGGGATTTACATGAATGAAGAATTGCCTTGCTTCTATTTCTACTCATGTGTCCAAACATTCAGAATAAACATATAAAAACTATGTAAGAACATGAATCGGACCAGATGTTTTGCCCGTCATAAATAGAAATGAACTGAGGAAGAAGTGCTGGAGTATGGATTAGTTTCAGGCTAGAGTTAGGGTTCAGGTTCACCACTGCCAATATCTTTTGGCCTGAAATGATGCGTGTCTCCCCTCCGTTCTCCCTCCCTCCCTCCCCTCCCAAAAAAAAAAAGTCTCTACAGCAACTGTTTTCATGAGACTTCTGGCATCTTGGACTGGAGGCTCAAGGGCATGCATCTGAACCACAGCTGGAAAATAGACCCCTTCCAGCTTTGGATGTGACCTGTGACTTAAACAGTGGCAAATCTTCCAATCTGAAGATTAAAATCCAACTCCCACCTCACCCCAAATGTTGGAAGAGATTGGACTTGAGGTTTTGGTTTTGCCCCATTGATAGTTCTTTCTGGTTTCAGGCCTTTTTCCATGGCTGCCCAGAGGCAGTAAACTGTTGTAATTCCCTGTATGGGGGTGGGGCCAAAATTTGGTGAAACTGTACATGTGCCCTGTCTATATGTGGCTTGGAGTACAGCTACATGAAACACTCTTGCCTAAGTAAGGACAGTTGAGGCTGGGCAGTGATGGGCCAAGGGAAGAGCAGGGGCTGGTGGGTCCACTGCTGTGAAGAATTACTGGCCATTGTCCCCCATTTTATGGAGTACAGCAGAGTCACTGGAGCTAATGATTTGCAGGAAGACATAAATCCACTCCTTTGCATATGGGAAAAATTCCTTGCGCCTGGCTCCGATGGAGATCCTTGGTACACGAGCCAGCTGCTCATACTGTGCTCTGATTCAGCCCTTCGTGACCACTGTCAAACATAATGTGCCATTGCAAATATGTAGACTTCTAAGGACTGGAACTCACTAGCTCATTATCTTCCAGATACGGGAAAGCAGCTCCACAATGTAAGCAAAGTCCGTTCTTCTTGCAGTCGCTTTCCAACTGGTAGCTATGAAATATTAAATGTTGTTATAAAACTGTCAGCCTCTTAAAGTTAACCACATTTTTTTGACTAATTGTTGAACTTTTAAAGACTGTAGACGGGCTGTGCTAGTTTGACCTGGGAGACAGTTTAGGTGTAAAAGCAGCAAAGAGTCCTGTGGCACCGTACAGACTAACAGACGTATTGGAGCATGAGCTTTCGTGGGTGAATACCCACTTCGTCGGATGCATGTAGTGGAAATTTCCAGGGGCAGGTGTATATATGCAAGCAAGAAGCAGGCTAGAGATAACGAGGTTAGTTCAATCAGGGAGGATGAGGCCCTTTTCTAGCAGTTGAGGTGTGAAAACCAAGGGAGGAGAAACTGTTTTTGTAGTTGGCAAGCCATTCACAGTCTTTGTTTAATCCTGAGCTGATGGTGTCAAATTTGCAGATGAACTGAAACTCAGCAGTTTCTCTTTGAAGTCTGGTCCTGAAGTTTAGGGGGAGTTTAGGTGTGTTAGGGGTCAATCTGCAATCAGCAAAGAATTCCATCTGAGAGACTGCACTTTCCCAACTGAGCTATAGTATATCCAGCGGTGGCTGTATGTTTTTTGCCGCCTCAAGCATGGCAGTCAGGCGGCCTTCGGCGGCATTTCTGCGGGAGGTCTGCCAATCACACGGATTCGGTGGTGATTCTGCAGGTGATCTGCTGGTCCCGCTCCTTTGGCATAGCTGCCACTGAAGTTCTGCTGAAGCTGCAGGACCAGCGGACCTCCCGCAGAAACGCCACCAAAGACTTCCTGACTGCCACCTTCATGACGACTGGCACGTCGCCCCCCCTTCGGCTTGCTGCCCCAGGCATGTGCTTGCTGCGCTGGTGCCTGGAGCCGCCCCTGAATGTATCTTTCAAAGGGCAAGGTTCTCTTAGCCAGGGGTTCTCAGACTTTTGTAATGGTGACTCCTTTCACACAACAAGCCTCTGGGTGCAACCCCTCCCTTATACATTAAAAACACTTTTTTATATATTTAACGCCATTATAAATGCTGGAGGCCAAGCAGGGTTTGGGGAGGAGGCTGACAGCTCGCGACTCCCCATGTAATAACTTCGTGACCCCTGAGGGGTCCTGACCCCCAGTTTGAGAACCCCTGCTCTTAGCTATGGGGATGGAGGAAGAACATTCCATTTTTTCTCGTCAGTTTATGCTACTAGTAAAGCATAAAGGCCCATTAAGCTCCAAGCTAAACCATGTGGAGTGAAAAATTTACTTTAAAACATTCACTGAATCCGTTCTCTCTCTATTGATCCATAAGACTGGGTGCTGTGGTGCATACCGGTCATGATAAAGACAAAGACATTAAACTGAGTCCAGGGATCCATGTGCCATAGATCGCAGCCAGTCACACTCTTCTTCTCCGCTCCTTTCCTGTTCCCCTTTCTAAGGCCTAGATTGCAAGCTGCTCCACACGGGCAGGCCTTTATGCCTGCCTGGAGCCCCACTGAAGTCAGCACAGCAGTACCTGTGCTGTGATTTGTGGTTGGCCCAAGGCAGCACTCTGTGATTCCTCTGAAAGGGGAGGAATAACCATTGTGCACAAAGAGAGCAGTGCTGCCTCATGCAGCATTATTTTGTGAGTTTTCCTAAGTCTCTGCAATTCTGTAGCGATGTGCACCAATTATTGCAGCTCTCCCTGACTCCTCTCCCAGCACTTGGCCACAAAAGATTATCTTTTTCAGGAGTGGGAATATTGGCTACACAATGGGAGGAAATATCCTGAGTAGCTACTTTTTCTTCTGCTCAGGGCCCAGTAACTTTGCTCCTTTTCACACTACACAGGGGTAGGGCTAGGAGAGCATAGGGACCCACAGTGCTTAAATTTTAAAACATTTCTATTAACTGAAATTCTAAATCCATAGAAACTAACAAATTCCAGTGAATACTGAAACTCTGCATCAACTCAGTTGTGCGTAGTTATACCAGGGCTCTCCCAAATTCTAGTAAGTGACCACATCCATGAATTGCAACCATGGCCCTGGTCCTGCATTGTGTAGCATGTGGGGAGACTTCTACACCTGCATGTGGAGCCTTGTTGACTTCAGTGGAGCTCCTTGTGGACATGATACACAATACACAATTAGAGCCTGTATATGCAACGTACAATTCTAGGAGCAAGGACTATGTTGCATCAAACTCTTTAACCATGCCTTTCCAACAGAATGTGCTTCTAAGAATCAATTTCTGCTTGATTACACCTGTGTAAATCCAGAATAATTTAATGAAAGCCACTTTATTTAAGATTTTTGGTTTCAACAGATTACTGTTGCTCATATGGGGTTTCTAAACCTTTACCATTTTAGTTTAAACTGAAAAAATCTGATTCTGCCACTGCCTGGGTGTCCTGTGAAGAGGCAAAAAAGCTTAATGGTCTGACAGCCACTTTGCCTTGTTCTGTGGCACGAAAGGAACCGCTTCTCCCTTAGTTGAATAGCATTGTTTCCAATGTCCTTGCCCCTATGAGATAAGCATACTTCATCTTGGGACCACTGCTAGTTGGTGGGAATAGAACCGTTCCAAATTTCCTTGTTCATGCCTGGAAGAGAATCCATAGCTGGCTGATTTCCTTGAGCTATGAAGGAGCAGCCCTAGTGGTCTCCTCTTGTTCAGTCCCCTAAACTGGCAGCATTATTGAGTTGAGGGAGGTAAATGGGTGGGGGGGAATGTTGTTAAACTCTCTTTGGATTATATTTATTCCCTGCTGATTTTTGTTAAATCCAATATTTCCAGGTTAATTTAACCCTGTCCTACCTCCGAACACATTTTTCTTCGATTAATAGAAAATGTGTAGACTGATTTAATTAAAACAAATAAAACTTGGGAATCCTAACTATATTTAACCCTCAGGATCTCACACCTGTATATAATACATACACCTGTATATTCCACCTTTGTAAAGTGTGTATGTGTGTGTATAATATAGTACCTAGCTCTTGTGTAACACCTCTCAACCATGGATCTCAAAGCATTTTACAAATCATTATATATCATCTCCCCAGATGATCAACATGGGTGAGAGGATAAATAAACATTTATTTTATACATTTATTATATAAACAAAGGATAAATAAAAGACAAAAAAAGGAAGCGCTTACTCTTTAAAACATGCCTGGCTCTACCTGTCATAAAGAAACTAGAACGCTATATTATTTCAACACTAGGGGGCTGCTTTGTATAATTAACCATTCCTAGGGCCAATGCCAACTCTGCCCACATATCTACACCAGCGACACCATCACAGGACCTAACCAGATCAGCCATACCGTCACCTGGGCGTGTCATTACACAGCGCGATGATTCCACGAATGTCAATATTACGCGGCATCATTGATGACAGCAATTCCCTTCTTGCCGTGATTACAGTCGGCGCCCAAAACGGACAAGTCTACTAGCGGAACAAGGATAAGATCGGACACAAATCAGATATCAAGGAATGCAAATACAAAACCTGTAAGAGCACTTCAACCTTCCTGGTCACACTATAGCAGACCTTAAGTGGCGCATCGCTGCAGGCAAAAAAACTTCAGGACCAGACTTCAAAGAGAAACTGTGAGCTTCAGTTTCATCTACAAGTTTGACACCATCAGCTCTGGATAAACAGAAGAGCTGATGCGCTCGAATCGAGACCAGTTTCTCCTCCACCTTGGTTCACACCTCTACTTGCTAGAAATAAGGGCCCATCCCAATCCTCCCACTGATTGAACTAGACCTCGTAATACTCTGAGCGTGTGGCTGCTACATAATATTTACACTACGCCCTGAAATTTCACTACTGCCATCTGATGAAGTGGGTATTCACCCATGAAAGCTCACGCTCCAAAACGTCTGTTAGTCTATAAGGTGTCACAGGATTCTCTGCTGCTTTTACAGATCCAGACTAACACGGCTACCCCCTGATACATTCCTAGGACTATTACCAAATTCCCTAGCATGGTGTGTGGCTTCGTAAAATGCATTTTATTCAGATGTTCACAAGCACTTTGTGGCACATTTTGTGCAGTGCAGTAAATACTGTTGCACATATTGAAATGAGTAGTTCTAAGACCATTATAATGGGGTGAGAGATGGCAGATTTTTTTTTTAAACAGAAATAACTGCAATGCTATAAATGCAAATTTTCTTAGGTTGAAATTTCTTAGGGTGGATTTTTGGGGCTGCCTTCATTTTCTATTCCTGATCCCTATCTCCCCCGCAAGCATCTCAGGGCATCAAAGCATGGACACATGCTTGCATGGTTTACTTCCCTCAGGTATAGACTCAGAATATTACCATGTGTGTCTGTGTTGGTCCACCCCTTCACTCCAAGCCCACCTTTTGCCATTTATAAACCCTTCCTGCATTTGAAATTGTAAATATCACAGTTGCCCTTCCTGAACACTGGAATAGCTCTTCATAACCAGCTGCTAAGGAGTGTGAAATTATGATGCATTTCCCTTCTCCTCCCCAAAGGCTGAACTACCGCCCCCAACCCACATGATCTCAGCCCCAGGTGACTTGAGAAGTGAATGTTCCACACTGATTCCCAAATGTGGGTGTCCTATATGGCAGATTATTGAATTAGACCCAGCTGCGTGACTGGCTCTGTTCCCTATTCTAACTGATTGAAAATCCGTCCTGTAACACAATCTGAACACTTTCCCCCCAAGAAATTCTGCTTTAGTTATAACTAGCACTTAAAATTGCATATCTATTTATAGGTGTTTCCACTGGTATGGTAATTATCACCGTTAGTGAACAGTTTAACCTGTAAGTACTACAGCTTGTATTACTGTATAGGGAATGTGAAAAGAGCATTTAAGACTCTTTCTACGAAGTATTCTGTACATTCTGTCTCCTATGAATCCCACACTGTGTTGGTACATAGTCTGACTTTAAAAGGCTTACCCTTAATATATATATTATATGCCATCATTTTACAGTTTAATTATAGAACAAATAATCAAGCCATAATTATAATCCCAAAGAAATGATTTCATTAAATTGGAGTTAAGATGGTAAATATCCATCAGTTACATCATGTGTAAAAAACCTTAATGAAAACTCTAAAAAAAACAAATAGTACAAATTTAAAGTCAAGGTTACTTTAAAAGAAAATGGAAGTATGGAAATACAGAATTAAGGGCATCCAAACAGCCTCAACTCTGCCTGTTCTCCAGCCACCAGCCTGCACCACTTTGCCTATGCCACACCGCCCTTCTGTCCTGACAACTTGTACGTTGTTTCCCCAATGGAGATATTTTGACGAAAGAGCCTTATTAATTTGATTTAATATATACTCTGAGAGGTTTGCAGTAAGAGCTACAGGCATCTTCTAACCACTTTATTTGTGCATTTTGTCTGAGTAGCCAAGGAATTGATAAGAACATAGCTCTAGTTTTGTATGTGTGATAGCTAAACATGATTCCCTTGCACTCATGTTGTAAGTGACCTAATTTTTGGCCTGGTTGGTAGCAGGTTTAGTGCCACAGCTGTAATCTCTACTTGTCTATGCTAAATCTCACAGAATGACAACACTTTTACTTTTGAAACTTCTCTACTGTTCGGGAGTTTTCGTGACAGTTATCCTGTCAGCATGTGGTTAAGATATGTAACAATCTGGCTTTTTTGTGATGACTGTTTACGGCATTATAGAAGGTAGCAATAGTTCCATGTGACACAATTGAATTATACAGTAGTGGACTATTTAAATGGAAGTGCATGATGTATCTAGCAACAAGAGGAGGTAGCCCACATATCCTAGTTATCAGTTCTTGTGTGGCATAAGAACAGAAAAATGGCCATACTGGATTAGACCAATGGTCTATCTAGCCCAGTAGCCTGTCTTCCAACTATGTCCAGTGCCAGGTGCTTCAGAGGGAATAAATAGAATAGACAATCATCAAGTGATCCATCCTTTGTTGCCAATCCCCAGCTTCTGGCAAACAGAGGCTGGGGACACCATCCCTGCCCATCCTGGCTAATAGCACTGATGCACCTATTTTCCATGAATCAGTGCCATAATGAGGGTGAGTGAGTGAGGAACTTGCCTCAGGCGTGGAAGGTGAGGGGCACAGAAAGTCTCTCCTTCGGCGGCAATTCGGCAGCAAGTCCTTCCCTCCAAGAGGGACTGAGGGACCCACCGCCGAATTGCCACCAGTTGTCGGCAAGGGAGAGAGGTGGCATGTTGGGCTCTTCAGCAGCAGTTCAGCAGTGGGTCACTCAGTCCCTCTCAGAGGGAAGGACCTGCTGCCGAATTGCCACTGAAGAGCCCAACGTGCTGCCCCTCTCCCTTGCCTCAGGCACAAAAACCCCTAGTTACAGCTCTGCCATGAATGTATCTAGTTCTTCTTTGAACCCTATTATAGTCTTGGCCTTCACCACATCCTCTGGCAAAGACCCACAGGCAGAGGTGAAAGTAAGCTGGTACAGTCTGGTCCGGCGTACCGGCAAGAGCCAGTACGCCATGCTAGACCGCACCGGCTTCCACGGCAGGGATTGCAAGGGCTCAGAGCTCCCCGCTGCTGTGGGCAGCCCAGAGCCCTTTGAATCCCAGCCGCGACTCTGGCGGCCAGGCTGGGGCCAGGATTTAAAGGGGCTCGGGGCTCCCCTCAGCGGTAGGAGCTCTGGGCCCTTTAAATCCCTGCCCCAGCCCCGCAAAGTTCAGGATTCCCCCCAGTGGCCGGATCCCCTGGCCCTTTAATTTGCCCCTGAGCCCAGGGGGGCTCCTAGCCACCTCTTCAGCTGGGAGTCCCTGGCTGATTTAAAGGCCCTGGGTCTCCCAGCCACAGCTGGTGCCCCAGGGCCTTTAAATCTTGAGACGCCACGCCTCTTCCAGATGAGGCCACACCCCTTCAGGACTCCGGCAGTACTAGTAAATCCTGTAAGTTACTTTCACCCCTGCCCACAGGTTGAATGTGCGTTGTGTGAAGAAATACTTCCTTTTGTTTGTTTCAATCTGCTGCCTATTAATTTCATTTGGTAACCCCTAGTACTTGTGTTATGTGGAGTAAATAACACTTCTTTTACTTTCTCCACACCATTTCTGATTTTATAGACCTTAATTATTCCTCCTTAGTCATCACTTTTCCAAGCTAAAAGTCCCAGTCTTATTAATCTCTCCTCATATGAAAGCTGTTCCATACCCTCCATACCCCCTAATAATTTTTTGTCCTTTTTTGTATCTTTTCTCATTCCAATTAGGGCTCTCAAGCAATTAAAAAAATTAATTGCCGTTAATTAAACTGTTTATAATAGAGTACCATTTATTTAAATATTTTGGATGTTTTCTAAGAACATAAGAATGGCCATACTGGGTCAGACCAAAGGTCCATCCAGCCCAGTATCCTGTTTACTGACAGTGGCCAATGCCAGGTGCCCCGGAGGGAGTGAACCTAACAGGTTATGATCAAGTGATCTCTCTCCTGCCATCCACACTGCATTCCACTCGCTGACAAACAGAGTCTAGGGACGGCACATTCCTTCCCATCCTGGCTAATTGCCATTAATGGCTTAACTCCATGAATTTACTAGTTCTCTTTTAACGCTGTTATAGTCCTAGCTTCACAACCTCCTCAGGCAAGGATTTCCATAAGTTGATTGTTGCTGTGTGAGAACTTCCTTTTATTTGTTTTATCTGCTGCCTATTAATTTCATTTGGTGGCCCCTAGTCCTTATATTATGGACAAGTAAATAACTCCTTTCTTCACTTTCTCCACATCACTCATGATTTATATACCTCTATCATATCCCCCCTTGAGTTCCTCTTTTCCAAGCAAAAGGCTTAGTCTCTTTAACTTTCTTATATGGCCCTCTCCAACCCCTATCATTTTAGCCTGGTCTACCACTGGGGAGGGGATCGATCTAAGAGTACGCAACTTCAGCTATGAGAAGAGCATAGCTGAATCGATGTATCTTAGATTGACTTACCTCATGTCCTCATGGCGCAGGGTCGACTGCCACCGGTCCCGTTGACTCCGTTCTAGGCAGTGTGAGTTCCGCAGTCAACGACAGAGTGATCGGGGATTGATTTATCGTGTTACACTAGACACGATAATCGATCCCCGAATATCGATCACACCCACTGGGTAGTGAAGACCTGCCCGCCCTTCTCGTGAACCTTTTCTAATGCCAGTACATCTTTTTTTAGTGAGACCACATCTGTATGCAGTATTCAAGATGTGGGTGTACATGGATTTATATAAGGGCAATAGATACTCTCCATCTTATTCTCTATCCCTTTTTTAATGATTCCTAACATCCTGTTCGCTTTTTGACTGTCACTTGCACACTGCGTGGACATCTTCAGAGAACTATCCACGATATTCCAAGATCTCTTCCTGATTAGTTGTAGCTAAATTAGCACCCATCATATTGTATGTATAGTTGAGGTTTATTTTCCAATGTGCATTACTTTACATTTATCCACATTAAATTTCATTTGCCATTTTGTTGCCCGGTCATTTATTTTGTGAGATCTTTTTTAAGTTCTTCACAGTCTGCTTGGTCTTAACTATCAGAGCAGTTTAGTATCATCTGCAAACTTTACACCTCACTGTTTACTCTTTCTCCAGATCTTTTATGAATAAGTTGAATAGGATTGGTCCTAGGACTGACCCTTGGAACACCCTAGTTACCCCTCTCATTCTGAAAATTTACCATTTATTCTTACCCTTGTTCTTGTCTTTTAACCAGTTGTCAGTCCATGAAAGGATCTTCCCTCTTATCCCATGACAACTTAATTTATGAAAGTGCCTTTGGTGAGGGACCTTATCAAAGGCTTTCTGGAAATCTAAGTGCACTGTGTGCACTGGATCTCCCTTGTCCACGTTTGCTTACCCCTCAAATAAAGAACTCTAATAGATTAAGTCAGACACGATTTCCCTTACAGAAACCATATTGACTTTTGCCCAACAATTTGTTGTTCTGTGTGTCGACAATTTTATTCTTTACTATGTGTTCAGCTAATTTGCCCAGGTACTGATGTTAGACTTATGTCTGTAATGGTGAATGACATCTCTAGAGCCTTTTTAAATTTGGTGTACATTACCTTCTTCAATCATTGGGTACAGAAGCTGATTAAAGGACAGTCAAAGTCATGTTAATGTGCCGCAATTTCACATTTGAGTTTCAGAACTCTTAGGTGAATGCCATCTGGTCCTGGTGACTTATTACTGTTAAGTTTATCAATTAATTCCAAAACTCCTCTAATGACACTTAAGTCTGTGACAATTCCTCAGATTTGTCCACTACAAAAGATTGGCTCAGGTTTGGGAATCTCCCTAACATCTTCAGCCGTGAAGACTGAGCAAGATTCATTTAGTTTCTCCGCAGTGACTTTTTCGTCTTTAAGTGCCCTTTTTGCATCTGATCGTCTCAGGGCTCCACTGGTTGTTTAGCAGGGCTTTCTGCTTCTGATATACTTAAAAACATTTATTACCTTTTGAGTTTTTGCGTAGCTGTTCTTCAAACTCTTTTTGGCTTTTCTTATTACATTTTACACTTATTTGGTAGTGTTTATGCTCCTTTCGATTTACCTCACTAGGATTTGACTTTCCACTTCTTAAAAGATGCCTTTTTATATCTCTCTGCTTCTTTTACATGGTTATTAAGCCACGGTGGTTCTTCTTTAGTTTTAACTATGTTTTTTAATTTTACATTTTCAAATATATTGATTTCAATTACAAACAACTACAAAAGTGTGCAGTGTCATGATAGTGTTTCCACTGTATTTTATTACAAATATTTGCACTGTAAAAATCAAATAGTATTTTTCATTCACCTATTATGAGACTGTACTGCACTGCAATCTCTTTATTATGAAATTTGATTGACTTACTAATGTAGAATTATGTACCCAAAATATTTAAAATAAAATTTAAATATTGGAAGATATACCAATCTCCTAGAACTGGAAGGGACCTTGAAAGGTCATTGAGTCCAGCCCCTTGCCTTCACTAACAGGACCAATTTTTGCTCCAGATCCCTAAGTGGACCCCTTAAGGATTGAACATTCAACCCTGGGTTTAGCAGGCCAATGCTCAAACCACTGAGCTATCTCTCCGCTCCCCCTCAAAATCTCCCCTGCATTCAAAAGTAAAACAATGTAAAACTTTAGAACCTACAAGTCCAATCAGTCCTAATTCTTGTTCAGCCAATTGCTCAAACAAGTTTGTTTACATTTGCAGAAGATAATGCTGCCTGCTTCTTATTTACAATGTCACCTAAAAGTGAGAACAGATATTTGCATGGCACTGTTGTAGCCAGCATCACAAAATATTTACATGCCAGATGCGCTAAAGATTCATATGTCCCTTCATGTTTCAATCACCATTCCCGAAGACATGCGTCCAAGGTGGTGATTATTTCTGCTTGGTAATGATCCAAAGCAGTGCGGACCAATGCATGTTCATTTTCATCATTTTGTCAAATTTTCAGTGAAAGTATTTTTAAAATGAATGATGTGCTGGGTCATCACCCGAGACTGCTATAATATGAAATATAAAGTAGAATTCAGGTAAAACAGAGCAGGAGACATACAATTCTCCCCTAAGGAGTTCAGTCACAAATTTGATTAACGTATTTTTTTAACAAGCGTCATCAGCATGGAAACATGTCCTCTGGCAAATAAATATTTTGCAACGGCAGCTTACAACAGTGCCATGCGAACGCCTTTTCTCACTTTCAGATGACATTGTAATTAAGAAGTGGGCAGCATTATCTCCTGTAAATGTAAACAAACTTGTTTCTCTTAGCCATTGGCTGCATTAAATCACATGAATTAACTGTGATTAATCAACAGCTCTAATTCCAATATATTTTTTTTGAGATGGGGTGACCACAGCTGTATGCAGTATTCAAGATGTGGGCATACCATAGATTTATAGAGAAGAAATATGATATTCCTAATGTCCTATGATGTTCCCAAAATTGTTAGCTTTTTTTTGACTGCCGCTTCACTTTGAGTGGATGTTTTCAGAGAACTATCCACGATGACTCCAAGATCTCTTTAAGCGGTAACAGCCAATTTAGACCCCATCATTTTATATGTATATTTGGGATTATATTTTCCAATGTGCATTAATTATTTTGCATTTATCAACATTGAATTTCATCTGCCATTTTGTTGCTTAGTCACCCAGTTTTGTGAGATCGCTTTGTAACTCTTTGCAGTCTGCTTTGGACTTAACCATCTTGAATAGTTTTGTATCATCTGCAAATTCTGCCACCTCACTGTTTACCTGTTTGTCCAGCTCATTTTTGAATATGTTGAACAGAGAGGGGACACCTCTCTCCATTCTGAAAACTTATTTCTATCCTTTGTTTCCTATCTTTTAACTATTTACTGATCTATGAGAGAAAGAATTAAGGTTGCTGGGATGATCCTATTTCTGCATTTCCATTTATAAAGTGTGACCTTAACTTAGTGTTTCCTGTCTAAATTTGTGTTTTATAGAAAATGGCCCTTCAAAGTCTTTCCCCCCGTAAATTGCAATAATTATGAAGAGGGGAGGACACAAAGTTAAGATCACATTTTAAAAAATCCTCACTACCATAACACCAGATGGATTTTTTTTGTGCCTAGGAATTTAATAATTGCTCAGTAAAGTCGAGTCTGCAAACTCTGCCAGGATTCCAGCTATAGACCCTTCTTAGTCAACTGTAAAATCTACTCTGCACAAACTGCTCCATTTCTGTGCCTGGACGTCTTACTGATATTAATGGGAGTAATGCATATCAATCGCATGCAGGACAGAGTTCTCAACTGCCTCCAAGTGATCTCTAGGGGGGAACGGATGGTGGCGGTTGAAGGGACCTGTAGCAGGTCAGTTTGTTCCATTAATTTATCTGCCTCTTCCCAATAGTTTGATTCCACTTCCTTTTAAAAATTGGCTTCATTCTCTAGTTATATCTTACCCTTATGCTTCCTCCATTAAGCATTTTACTATTAATTACATTTCCATTTTCTATAAGGAAGACCAGGCAAAATGATTTATTTGGTGACAAAAACAACTTCCTTTGACAGATCTGCTATCAGATACTGAAGAGATACAGATATGAACAGCTGTATTTTTTTACTTTAATAATGCCTACCTGTTACATAGTGTTTTTAGTGGAGCATCTCCTTGAAGGATCATTTTGCTACAGACCAAAGTTTCTGTAAGAGTGTGGCATACAGACAGTCCAGATTCCAGAAAATCTGTTGAGACGTTGTCCATCCAAAAGAATCAAGTTAGTTTTCCACTTCAGCAATTTTCTCTAACCATAGTAAACTAAATGCAGGAGGCAAGCGCAAATAATTGTAGGTAAAAACTTGCATGTTTTCTGTGCCTTTTTGCATTCCACATAGGTATGTATTCCACCCCCCCTTTCAGGTTTCTTCCAATGAGCCAAATACTCAGCCCCTGCTCTAAATATTTTAAACTCGAAAGACAAGTAACAATATTGTGTTGGTGGGAGTGTGATTCCAGTAAGTGATGGCTGATTGTGTTATTTTCGTTATACACAAATGTGAACGTTTTAAATAGTACTTTATTCAATCGGCATAAATGACAGCATAGTCTATGTATAGTTAATAGTGTTGACCTGGCCAGTGGCACTGTTTGCACAAAACCGCACTACCTCAAGCAAAGTGGCTAAGGCCACGTCTACACTACGGGATAATATCGAATTAGCTAAAATCGGTTTTATAAAACTGATATTATAAATTCGATTTCATGCGGCCACACTAGGCACAGTAATTCGGCATTGTGCATCCATGCTCCGAGGCTAATGTCGATTTCTGAAGCGTTGCATTGTG